>NC_080610.1:6887537-7255037 GCF_027887145.1 Ammospiza caudacuta
AACCAGCAGTGTGGTATTTGAATTGCAATCAGGACTGTTCTGAGAGCTGGGGCACATTTTT
Source organism: Ammospiza caudacuta (assembly GCF_027887145.1). Classification (NCBI taxonomy): domain Eukaryota; kingdom Metazoa; phylum Chordata; class Aves; order Passeriformes; family Passerellidae; genus Ammospiza; species Ammospiza caudacuta. The sequence goes on from NC_080610.1 coordinate 6,887,599, forward strand.
GCATGCCAGCCCTGAGGTCAGCACGGCCTGATGCAGGACAGGTCCACAACCAGCACAAGCAGTCAGAGCCCAGGGCCAGTTGCTTGAGAGAAAGGCAATACTTGTCTCTGTTACCACCTCAGAGGCCAAAAGGAGAGGGCTATGGGATTATACAACTTTTGAATTGCAAATGTCAGATAAGCATCTTCACTTCTGGCCAGAAACGATCAGATAGAGCCTGAGGTCTGGGCTCACCAGACAGGACCTTGTTCCTGTTTTTGCTTGGCTTCCATCAGAAACTAGGAGAGCAGGAGCTGGCTTTTCAGGCAAGGAGAAAGGGGCCTGAATGGCACCTTCTTATTGAGGAGAATCAGGATGCTTCTCAAAGTGCCTTCCAGAGCCTTCAAGCAAAAACATTCCCCATCTTCTTCCACAGTGTCCAGGTGAGGTCACAGACTGAGCTCTGGGATGTCCTCCATGAATGAACTAACAGGGATGGAAAGCAGCCCACATGATTCCTGCTGTTGGCAGCTGCAGAAGAAACAAACCTCCCGATGTGCCAATCCTGCAAGTCACTGGGTGAGTTGACAAGACCTCCAAGGAGTCAGGCTTATCAGAAGTTGTTGCCTCATCCTTCCAGGCTCAACATTTGCAGAATTAGCCTAAGACATCAAGTGGTGCTATTTACATAGGCTCCACCTTGATGGGGTGATTTTCAAAGGTACCAGACACCCAATCTGAGCTGAACAATTGCAATTCCAGCCCTTGGTATTTGTGGTATTTCAGTGTTGTCCCCTCTCATCTGTCCTGAGGCAGCACTCACCTCAGCATGTACCTCTGTCTCCTTGTGCCCCTTTCCCAGGCCTTCCCATCACACCATTAACTGGCTTTTGCAACTCAAAGGACGAGCTCAGCCAGGCTTAAGAGCCCAGATTGACAGGTTTACCAATTCAATCCTCTGCTCACTGTCACAAATGCGTGCTTCAAGCTACCAAGTTCATGCACCCTCTAGACTACTCAAGAATCTGCCTAAAGCTTCCTCAGATCTCTCTGGCTTGCACTGGCCAGCAGAGCCCATAAGGGTAGCCCAGAGTGTACTTTCTCTGGTTCTTTATCCAGCCTGCTTGGAAATGATGAGGAAATGCTTTGGGTTGCTGCAGACTTGCCCAATTTTTAGCTTCAGAAACCTTAACGCTTTGCTTGGTTTCCTTTTATCTGCCTCTTTATCTGTTTAAATTTAGCCTGGTTCCTCTCTGCTGTTTCCCAAGTCCGAGCCAATATCTGTTACCCAGTAGCCAAGGGGGATCTTTCTCTGCCACTTTCCTTCTTCCTTCAGCTCTGCTCATTCTCTCACAGGAGCTGAGGCTCTCTTGACCCAAAACCACAATCCTGCTGGCAGCTGCTGCTACTGGAGGTAAGACGTCTTCAAGGCATGACATCAAGGAGTACTGCAGAAAATAGAAGCAAATCCTAAAGGCTGTCTGTGTCTATATAATATATTTATTTAATTGATATGCTCTCAGCTTTCTTTAATACAAATTGTCAGAAGCATCCAACAGATGAGAGTTCTGCCAGTCTCTTGCTATTCACTGAGTCCCCCAGAGCAGGCAGGTAGCAGATGGGGATGGGAAGAAATTGCTAACTGCCCTTATTGTGTGGAAATGAGCCTGCGAGCACTTGTAAGGAGTATTTCAAGGCTCATCTGAGAAATAATACTATAGACATTGCAGCACGCAGCTAAAGCAGCAAACAGGAGCAAAACAGTTCTGTGTTGAGAAGGGACTTGAAAGGAAAAGAATGTACCCAGTGGCTGCTGGCATGAGGAGCAAGCCCTGGGGGTGGTTTTCTAGCTGAGGATATGGGAAAGGGACACACACCGACACAAAGGAGTTGTTTTCCTTCCCTCTGAAGACCCTGCAGCCAACATGAATGGCAGCTGTCATTCAGCCCCTGTCTGCTGTGCTCTCTTTCACTCAGACGATCTGGCTGGCATGGAAAAGAGCAGGATGTGTAGGGAAGCCACTGCAGGCAGCTGCCTCGGCCGCTCAGCTCTCAGCCCCCAAGCAGGCGGGACACGCCCGCAGCACCCCGAGCTGTCGGGGTCGCTGTGCTGTCACCGGACAGTCACGGCTCCGCACGGGGCTGTCACATCACCATGGCCCCAGAGGGGCAGCAAGGACGTGCCTTCCCTCCTCCCTGCCCTGTCTGCTTCTGACTGTGCTGTAGGCCAAGGGAGCTTTGGGGCTTCTCTGCCCACACTGTTCCCCCTCACAGACACTCCTTAGGGGAGGAGACCAACCTAAATCTTACCCACATTCATTCCTGTTTAAAGCAAGCTCTTGTCACCTCTTCCCCGCACGATGGAATATTCTGTGCAACATGATCGTGGATCATTGTCATGTTTTAATTCCTCAGCAGCCCTATCAGGAGAAAGGATTTTCCAGACTAGGCAAGGATCTGTTGCAACAGTTCTCTAGCAATCAGATCTAAGATAGCCATGCCACAGGGGTAGGACAAAGAATGGAATTTTTACAACTGAACATGAAGAATATGTGTCAAAAATCTTGCTTTCTTCCCCCCTTTTGCCAGGCAGAAGAGCAAATGCATTCTCTTGTTAACATCCTTTCAGAACGGCAGAAAAGCCTTCAGGGCCAGCAGTGACTGTGATGGCAACAGCAATGGGGGAAAAGAAATTCAGTGGTTTGGCTGCTTGCATGACCTGCAGTGGTGGTGCTGGTGCTTTCCCTGCTGCACAGTGAATCCAACCATCATCTGATGGTATAAAAAGATCCTCAGTAGCACAGACCTGGAGCTTCTTACAGAGCTTTAAAGGCATGAGGCACATTCTCCTTTATCCTCAGAGCCTTCAGTTACAAGTAAAAACAAGGAGTATCTTGCACAAATTACTTCAGCTACTCTGGCACAGAAGTCCATTTGGGCCAGATGTTTACCCATTTTTCCTTTCCCTTACTCCATTAACTGATGCTCCCTTTTCTCTTTCACCCCAAACACCATGTTTGTATTGCTTTTCCTCATTTTTCTATGTTGAACATCTTGTCCTCACTGCTAAATACCCCACACTCCAAAGGATAATGCTGGAATCTCATTTTCCTCTGCCACATTTGGTTTTGTTATTGCATGACAAAAGCAAAGCATACCTAGAGCACAGTGGATGTCAAGCTGGGCAATAGTTTCACTGCAGCAACCCCTTCTGTTTACTTAATTTTGGCAGGGCAGCGTTTTCAGAAATACCCACAACACCTCTGACCTTCAATGAGACTGAGCTGGGCTTCAAGGTAAGATGTGCTCTCCTAAAGATCATCTCCACAAAGCCATACAGGCAGCTTGAGACTCAGATCTTGGACCAACCTTCTTATCTCTACCAGTCTGTCACTTTGAAGTCAAGAGGAGACAGGTCTAACTCATTTGGTGCTTTTGTAAAGATCACCAGGCATTTCAGATATCCACACAGCTCTGTAAATCTGGCCCCGAGGCTCAGACCCTCCAAAAAGGCATTTAAAGCTTCCAGCCTTCACTGCCTTCAGTGGAAGATCGGCACCTTAATACGTTTGTAAATCCAGTGCTCACGCCTAAATCACCTTTAAAAATGGTACACGGTGAAAGTCAATACCGCAGCGTGGCTCCCAGGGCAGAGGTTCCTAAGCTGCCAAATCCCACCCAACCTGGCCCTGCCTGCGTGCGGGGATCCCGTAGAGCCCGGCCACATTAGCATTCCCCCTAAGAAGCCCCACCTGCTGAAGACTTGCCCTGAGGCTACAGCGTCACTTAGGTGCTTTTAAAATGTTGCCCTTCAACTAAATCCAGCTCCCAAATCAGTCTAATGACAATTCTGCCCCCTTGGCTTTACTTCTCAAGCATTTGTGTGGCTGGAATTCACTCGCACAAACATTGGACTTGTTTTTCTCCTGCATGTCCATGCATAAATCAAGGCATTTGCCCATGAAACTCTTCCTCAAGCAACTTGTTTGTAAAATCACAATTACTTGGGGGAGTCCCAACAAGCAAAAAATTCAATGCAAGCTTGCTAGAAGGCTAATAAATTTGACTCATTTCAGTCTTTCTCCCTCAGCCAGGAAGGAACCCAGCTATTTTTAAATCTGGATTCGTGTATGTAGCCAAATATAATGTTCTTTCTTCTGTGAGAGAGAACAGGAAAAGATTTTAAATGTCCTAACATTTCCTAGGCCAGCTTATCTCTCTGTCACTCTCCTCAAGAAAAACCCACTGTCTGCCTTGTCTGTTTAGACTGTAATTTTTTCTTTTTAGGCCAGAGTTGTCTTTTATTATGTGTTTGCACAAAGCCTGGTACAATGAGACCAGCCCCCTCTGGATACTGCTGTTGTTCAAATAATAAGCCTATGCTGGGGATGTATATAGCAACAAGATCCCTGTTTCCCAAAGGAATGAGCATGCACATCTAGGTCCAGAAAGTAAATTAAAATATCAAAAATAAAAAAAACCAAAATTGAGAAGAAGGTTTTTCAGAGATGGAGAGGTTAGGTGCCCACACATCTGATTTCCTTGGCTCCCAGCATAGTAGCTGTCTTTACTCTGTGGCCTTGTTCCCATTCTTAGGGGTAAACAAGTAGTTTTGTACTTTTTTGGATTGTGGCCCACAGTCTGGCAGAGTGATAACCACCAAAGCTGATGCATGAAGAGCAAATGCCGAGACATTAAGGCAGCCAGACACAAGCTTTTCAAAACACATCATTATTAAACAGAGGTGTGGGTGGGAGGAGATTTCAGATCAGAAAGACACACCCAAGGTTACCACATTGTTTTCTAATTTTAACACTTCTTATGACCCAGCAGCAGTACCTCTCTGGCTTCAGCTCATAATATCTCCAAATCCAGGAAGCCATTATGATTCTCCAGGGTCAAAGGTTGCTTGCATTGTAATTCGCTTCCTCCTTTGGAGGTTTAATTTTGGAAATATTTCTAATTGCCATTGTATGTGACATCGTCTTTCAGATAACCATGGAATGAGTTTTCTATTTGTTGGCTATGACTCAAGTATCCAAAACAAAAAGAAAAAGCAACCCTGTACTTTCTTTGGAACAATGATTTAAGAGTGATACAGACTTCACAGAGACTGTTCCACAGTCCCAGTTCTCAGCTCTAGGACTGGGAGGGTGGTGCCTCCCATACCCAGGGAGCGATGACTACACAATGGACACACTGTCAGTGTGTTGGAACAGCCTTCCCAGGCTTCCAAGACCTCTGGTGTAATTAGTGAATGTTCCCTTCTCAGCAGCTCTGAGAGGCACTCATGGCTGTCTGCTTAGTTCTCCTTCTGGCCCTTAATGACTGTATGTACATAATGACTGTATCTGCCACATCTACCTAGGTTCCTCTCGCCAAACAAATCCCCTGATTTTGCTTTGGCACTACCTCCTCCCCATCTTACTTTCCATGGCCTCCTTCTCTGAACTCTTACCTCTTCTCAATATCAGTCTGATCGCAAATCCCCCTTCCATTTCATTCCTACCTGTAAAGACCTCCAGCAGCACCTGCTCACACTGTCACAATCCCTAGAGGTGATTGATGCTGCTCAAGTGGAAAATGGAAGAGAGAGTATATGTTATCCAAGCAAAATGCACCAGAAATTTAACAGGTTTTGTCTAAGCCCACACTGGTGTTTAATTTCTTATTTCCCTCTGATTTCCTGCACCAGCAACTTGACAGTTTTGCTACTGGTCTTTATTGTTCAGTGGCAGCACAAAAGTTTGAGCGCACCATACAGTGAGCACTGTGCAAACACCTACAACACACTGGGACCAGTGGGTGCTATTACAATTGTTACATGTAAAGACAAGTCAGGATATAATAGATTTGAGCAAGAGTAAGGAAATAAAAAGTGGATTATTACAAGGTAATTTTTTGTTCCACCCCTAGTCAAAAATTAATGGTTTGGTCAGAGAAAATGCTTCAGGATCTGCAAGTGTTCAAGTGCAATGGACTAAATCCTTCCAGACAAAAAAAAGTAAATCGCCTTTTTGGATTAACAGCTCCCAGCATGCCAACCCCAGCAGTCCATCCAGTCATGCAGTTGGTGTGGAGGAGGACTGTCTGTAAAGGAATTAAAACACTTCCAGCCCTGTTGACACCGTGAACCAAAGGCTGGGGGTGGGGTGTGGAGGAAGTGTTAGAAGTCAGAGTCTGCTGGACAAAGTGTGAACAAGCCAATTAAACCCCAACACTTCTGGACAAAGAGGTCTCTTAGGAAGAAGGAGATTAGCACCTCCTATTCATCAAGAGCAGCAGCTTTCTGCGGGCTGTAGAACTGCCTGGCCGATCTCAAGGAGCCACCAGGGGACCAAGAGCCCTGCTGTCATCTGGGGTGGGTGTGCTCACCCTCTCGCAGCAGAACAGTGCCCTCTCATATACGTTGCCTTTTGCTTGAGAGTGTATAAAGAAACACGGCTATTAAAATCACTGCCACACTGTCACTGTGGCTTTGTCAGGTACCCCCAAGTTTGGATTAACAATGCCTGGTACCTTCACCAACAGTGCAGCCACCTTCATCCACCTTTCTTCAAGCCTAGGACCAATACAATAAAACAGACAGCCACAAGCACCTCCAGTATTCAAACTAACATGGACCTGGGCATCGGTCCTGGCCCATTGTGGATCCAGAGAAAGTTTGAAGCTTGGTCAAAAATCACTATGATTTGTGCATTAAGACTCTGCTGGATCTAAAACTCCAGAAAGATCCTGTGGACCTGCAAGTTGGGCATTTAAAGGTTCCAGTTTAAAAACAAAATCATGGGTCATGGCACTGGGTGTAGTATTCCTGGACAACAAATCTTGCAAACGAAACCATGTAAAATTCCTCTGTTGGGGCATTGTAAATGAGGCACCCAAAGCACTGGGAACTGCTGAGCTCTTGTACATACTTCACTTCCAGTTACACTTTATTCCAAGAGGTCAATTCCCAGTATTATACACCTGACTGAACCCTGTTGTTCACCAGTCTTATAAGTTGGCACTTTCCACTTGTTTACATAATGGCGCTTGCAAATGTAGCCACAGGTTTGAAGAGGTTCAGTAAAACCAGAGCTCTAAGAGGAACAATTCCATGTTTACCCAACCAAAGAAAGCCAACAGAACATGAAGACATGATGGTGTTATAACAAAAGAAAATACATAATTTTTGTAACTAGAGAGTGGGGTGAAAAACATGGCCTTTTGAAACTTCCTACTCCTCCCTTCTTTGCCTTTTGATTTCACAGCAGTCTTGGGCTGCCTAATGCCACCAATATGGAAAACATTTTTAAGGACTTTTTCCTTTCATTCACTATTTGCCACTGAGTGTACATATGCCCTAAACAGTCATTACCCAGATGAGATTGTATAAATGAGAATCCAAAATTCACACATAGGTAAACTGATGCACTTTAAAAACAAGTGGACTTTTATTTGGCTCAGCTCAACAACCAGAAACTGTAAATTATCTCCAAGTGCTTCAGATCAGATGCTATATAGTCCTTGTTGTGACAGGAGAAGTGAGTTCATTTTTTGATTTAGATCTCAAGGGAATTTTCTACACCTTGAATTAAAAGGCATGTACCATTTGACTGTTTCCTTAAACCCCTCCACACCTCATTCCCCTGCTCTTGACATAATGCCAGAGAAAGCACAAGAATGGAGAGCTGGGTTATTAATTTGAGTAGTCAGGAGGAAGCAAGAAGCCCGAGCTAATGAGAGCTGAGTGAATGCTCGACATTCTCTCTGGCTCTCCAACCCATGAACTCATTTTGCCTGTGCTCATGGTTCCTTTGGGGTTCACTTTCCATGAGCACTCCAGCCGACCAGTTTCTTGGCAGGAAAAATCTCAGAAGCAGCCAAGTTCTAAAGAAACATTTAGAGAATACTCGTGGAAAAGGAATTTTCACGTTGTCAAACTCCACTTTCATCCCAGCAAACAGGTCCTCGGTGCTGCTGTGTTCATCTGATCAGGGTGCAGAGAAGATCCCAAACAATCAACCTGCCCAACAAAGCTTAGACCAACTCGTTCACTTCTGAACATTGAGAATTCACACCTAGATGCTCATAAACTGCCAACATATTCCAGCCAATAGTTTAAAATACCACATTCTGGAGGACCTGAAGCTATTTACAAAGACGAGACCTTTTTATTAGAAAAAATCTCATCATTAACCAGAGCTCCATTCACAAATACAAAATCCTTTCACTTCCTTCCTGACTGTGATGTTTTCCACCTGGAATCACACATTGCTCAGTGGTAACCTAGACCTAAAATACTGACATTTTTTGGTCTGTAATGTAGGCTCAGACCTAGTTTTCACTTTTAATCTGCTGTGTAATCTCTAAATTCTATGTATTTGGTGACAAAGAACAGAAGATCTTTTCTCTAGAACCACAGAGACTTTCTGAAGTAGTTGGGATGATGTTGAAGGAACTTAGAGTAAGAGCAATCTTGCTTCCCAATAAAGCTGTTATTTGGTTCACTATGAGACGTACCTCAACTGTAGACAACTTCAGTGACTTTAAGCAATGAAGCAAATACATTTTTCACAGCCAAGCTGAGAAGTTCTTTCAACACCTATTTGGAAGTTCTCTGAAGTTAAAAAATATTCTTCCATTAAATCCATAGACAGTGGATTAGTTGAAAGCAAAGAAAGGGAGGAAGGTGTCCTTCAGTATGTACACAACTCCCATGAAGTCACTCCTTGTCTTTCAGTTGAACCAATGGCCTCGGATCAGAGATCATTAAGGAAAAATGGGTCAGTTTAGTTCAGTATTTTGATTTAAAACCTTCAAAGTCTTTCTCTTTAGGGCGTGTGTTCACTGGTCAAATAGTATTTAGGTCCTTTCCCTTCTCTTCCCACATTTAATCACAATATTACTAATGAAAACAAAAAAAGAAACTCTAGCTGGGCCTTACATGATTTAGGTACCAAGTAAACAGTACTTAACAGTTCTAATTGAAGGTCAGTAAATCCCCAAGAGATTAAATGAATCCTGCAGTGAGATGTGTAAATCTCACTGCCTTTTACGGCGTCCCAGCCAAGACCCTGTGCTGGGTTGTGCAAGACTTAATAAATGTGGTATGCACTTAATCAAAACCATTTTGCCACCAAAGGGGCAGCGGGTGTAAATCACAATTACTCTTGGCACTAAACCACTGGCACAAAGAGGCCCAGCAATGCCAAACATCACCGGGCTGACTCCCCGCGCCTTCTCAGCTGTCTGGCACCGCGTGCGCATCTGAGCGCCCGCTTGCTGCTCAGCAGGGGAAATCCAGATGGGGAAAATAAAACACAGCAAAGGATACTGAATGCATAAGGGTTGTGCTTCTCTCAAGCTCACTCTCAACTTGCCCTCTGCCAGCTCTCACCCCAATTTAGTAACTATTAATAAGCTAAAGCATAGAGCTTTGGCAACAGCCTGGCTCTTTGCAGCTAAACCTTGTAGATTTAATAATCCCATCATAGTTTATGTTCCAAATTGTATTTCAAGGTTTAATAACTGGTGCACCAAGAGACTTTGGAAAGTTTTTAAGAAGTTAGTTTCTTTTAGCCAGTCAGGAATTTGGAATGGGCAAAGAAAGGGTGAACCAGTGATACTGATGATCTTAAAAGTTTTTCCAATCTAAACAATTCCATTATTCTATTGCTCATGATGGTCATCATCCAGGAACTTTTACCCATTCCTAGATGACTAGATGAGCTACCAAAGTAGGATTATGGGACAAGGACACTGAATTCCTCAAGGGAGTAATAATGTATTTAAAAATAGGTGAAGATAAAAAATCAATGCTCAGCTCCTATTATTTCAAAACAGATACAAAATAGAAGATCTCAGATAATAAGAGTTACTAGAAAAGAGAAAGTCACGATGATGCCAAGCAGCAGGGAACAAGCAAGGGAACCTGAAAGTCAGAGACTGAACAGCTGGAAGAGATGGAAACCTCTTTGTATTCAAACAATAAAATTGAAAAGATAGAAAAGATCCAGTAATTTTATTATGAAAACATTTGGGGTTCATAAAGAACAGTCAGCTCCTAATTCAGCTGTAATCTCGAAATCTTTCAGTACTTTCATTTCCCAAGGGGCTGATCCTTGTATCTCTTCCAGTAACAGACCATTTTCATGGCACAGAAGGTGAGATACAAATTGCTTAGCTTGCTGTTTCAATTTTAAGCATTAATTCTGAGCACTGTCAAATTGGAGTTTTGGATGCATCTGATGAGTTGTTTTCAAAAGTAATTCAGTGGTTCTCCCCACTGACAGACAACTGTAAAACAGCAGCTGATTTACACTGGTAGCTCACTGTAAGTCAGTAATAAAGGGATTCTCCTGCACCACAGCTGGTGGACTGGGACAATGGGCTTCTTTGCCATCAGCAGCAAGTAGCTAAAAGCACTCAAGTTGCCCTCATCTCCCCACTTTCATGGTTTTCCTTGCCACTTGTCTCGTTCTGCCACTTCCTCTTTCTTTCACCTCGCAAAGCCACATGTTCACTCCTTTATTTCCTTCCTGTTCCCCCTCTCTTTATTATTCCCTCTTCTAAGATATTTCCATATTTTGTTCCTCATATTTTGTCCCGTGCTGCTCTTATTTCCCATTCTTCCACACTGAAGTTTTCCTTTCTTACCCCTCTAGAGAAGTAAAGACTTCTCTTCCCACTTTCCCCACTATCTTACTTTTCCCTTTTATCTTCTTTTCCTCTTGTCTCCTCCCCCAGTGTGCCTGGAGCTTGAGCAGAGAGTCGGCTGGAGCCTTAATTGCTGCGCCTCTGCCTGACATCCATCGGAGATGACATCTCCTGAGCACAGAGCCGCAGCCGTCCTTTTGCATATTCCCTCTGTCTGAGCACATCAGGAGAGATGTCACAAGCAGAAAGCTGGAAGCCTTCGCAGAAGCAGGGAGCCACGGAGAGCCATGCAGATCACTGAAGCCAGCATGAAACATTGGAGAGGTCGGTAAACCTCGCTTCCACAACGGGTTCTTCCAACGCTTTCTGCACTGTTGGTCTCAGGCTCAGAGCATTTACAGGAACTGACATATTCAAAATTGCACAGCAATGTTACACCAGGGTTTTTAAACAAAACAAATGTTTGTGTTCAACTCCACTACAGCTTCATGGCTCCCTGTGGGGAGGGTGACTTTCCAGTAATTGAGCAAAGATGGTGTTTCATAGCATAAGGGACACAAAATACTTGCATCATTTTAGACCTGGTCTTTGACTGAAAGAAAGAGCTGCTCACAACACAGGGAAAGAAACAGCACAGGCAGCTGTGTCCATGCACTCAATCCCAAAACCTGACACTGGAACTTCCATACATTCCTTCCCCAGAAGATGCAGGCATGTGCACTTCAGCTCCTGTTTCCACATGGCCTTTCCCCAATTATTTAACTAAAATAGCAATTACAGTATCAGCCCCTTCCCCATCAATTGATTCCCCTCTAGTCTCTCAGCTATTTAGCTGAATTAGCTATTCAACTCCTTAACCCCACTTGAATTTTGCAAATACACTTCTCCCCAGATCTGCAGATGAAATCCATGAACTACAGAAATGCCATCATGTTGGTTTGGTTCAGATCAGCAGAGAGGGAAGTTCCAGCAGTGGCTGGAAGGACTGAAACTCACCCTGTAGTTCATGCAAAATGGCTTGAACTTTGATCCTAGGAAAATTTGGTTTAGCACTCTAAATTGTGGAGGAGAGTACAAGAAATAACGATACCCTGTTGTCCAAGTCCTGTGCAGTATTTCTTTAATATCATCCTTGCCTCACATACATAATCAGGCACAGCAGTAATTGCTTTTGGTTTGCTAAAGTAGCACCTTAAAATGCTTGCAGAAAACAGCATTTTCACCAAACAAGCAAATACTCTGCAGCAATTACAGGTTCTATATTCTGTTTCATGATTTTATCTTAATTCAAAATGTCTTCATTTGAATCTTCCTTCAGTTTAAGGAGTTGCTCTCCTAGAAGATCACTCATCCACCAAAATGGGTGAGTTGAAAAGCAGGAAACTGTGGTTCAAATCTTCAATCTTGCCTGCATGGCTTACTTCAGAACATGAGTTCAATGCCATAAAAGCCCATCCTTTTCACATAAGCTCAGCATTCTTCATGTGTAATTTTAAAATACACCACCTCAAAACTCATACAGGAGAACACAATGTGAACTCACATACACATCAGCAACTGCAAGTTGTTCACATTATATGAGAATCAAGAGTGGAGTTTAGAGCAAGAAAATTTGGTGCCTCTGAGGCATTTAAGATTTTAGCTGAAATGGATCACAATTGTCACACTTTCATAAAACAAAACAGTAAGAAATGGATAGTTTCAGTGTCTTGTTAAAACTATCAAGTGCCAAAATGTCTATGTTTCAGTTAACCACCACACAGCAAGACTTTATTTCAGGATTTTCAATGTCTTCACATTTCAAACCTTTTACTCTTGTTTTCTGTGTTACCACACAGAGACAATGCAGTTAAGAACAGATCATGCTGTGCAGGTGTAACACTGCTAAACATGTACAGATCAGGAAGGGCTTCCCAGAGCAAGTTAAGTGTCCTCAGCACCATATTCCATATGAAACCACTGAGACACCAAGAAGGGAAATCAATGTGCTGTATGACCACAGGCAAGCTAAGAACTCATGTTTCCTGGCTGACAAGTCACTCTTAGTTCTCATCACACAGGCACTGAAACTGCTCCGTCACACAGAGAGTTGGGACTGGTGCTGCTGTTCTGAACACTAAGTTTTTAGTGTCTGCCCACCACTACAGTTCCCTTGATATTAAAAATTACCCAAATGCAGTTAAAATACCTGCAAAGTACTTGAAGTGTATTTACCTTACCTAGCTACCAACCACCTATTGAATACCTATTCATCTCTACTCCTCTGATCAGTTTCTGATGGATTTCACTAACCACAATAAAAATCGGCACCAGATTTACACAGTTCCATTACTAACAGACTTAGATGCTGTAAATTCTCCAAATAAAGAACAATGAAACTCACCACCTGGAACCCCGAAATCTCAGCCAAGCAGGAACCTATCAGAGGCAGTCAGTGAAGTTTTCTACTACATGTAGGCTCCACAGAGCTCCTCAAGGCTCTCCAAGTCAAAGTACAATGTGTTGGTAACACATTCAGTGTGAGTCCTACAGAGAGTTAAGTTCCACATCTACTTCTGTGTATTCTGTGATTCTGTGATACTTGGGGTAGAGATGGTGGGAGTCACTTGGCAGCCTCAATCACTGCCTGAGAACTGCCTGTGAGTGAACCAGAGCTGAAGCCACCTAAAGACTCTTCCACATTCTCTTCATACTAACCTGTTCTGGGAAATTACACCGAGCAGTGCTAGATACCACCACAATATTCACTGCCTCTTACAGGGGAACTGCTGCTCTGAAAAATAGGTCCTCAGACACCGCAGGCTCAAATCACAGATTTACATTGTGCTAAAGAAAAATGCTATGACTGGTACATAACCCTTACTCTTTGGTCAATAAAAACTTGACCTTGCAAGATGCAGCCACTGTTTCAGGCTCCCTAAATCCTCCACTGATCTCACTGGCTCCCAGAGTTCCAGATCTGTAGTGCAATTTAAAAATGGCACATGGATAAGAAATACAAACCTGCTTTCCCCATTTAAAACTGTTACATGGGACAAGGGACTTTGATTTCAGCAAAAGTGCTTGTTAACAACCTATCAGACAGAGAAGGAGTTCTGTAACTTGCTTAAATCACTGGAATAAAAGCAGACAGGATAACCAGGAAAAGGGCTCGTGAATGAATTACTGTGAATTACCAGGTTGGCCCAGGAAAAGCAGTTCCAGGTTTTAGAGATAAGGCAGCTGTGTACAAATAAAATGGGGGAAAAATGTTAATAAAGAAAAGAAACCAGGGAATTATGGAGTTGCTATGCCAAATTCGAAGGACAGCCATACTGGATGGGCACAAGTGAGCACAGAGAGTGGTTTCAAAGTAAAACTCAAAGTTGTGTATGTGCTTGTATGTTGTGCATTACTACACAGAGATCAGAGCACACCATCCCAACTCAGTATTTGCCCTCCCTTCTGTGATGCTGTGACACATTACCTGAGCACACTCACAGCCTTTTCAGGGTATATGAACCCAAACAGACAGCTAAGGAAGCTCTGATTTGACTTACTGAGGGTAACAAAAGAGAGGACAGTAAACTGTTTGTCCTACTGGGAATAATTGGCAGGGGTTTTATTCCACCCATCTTAATGAAAAAGTCACTTGGTGCTAAAGGAAGGGCCAAGCAAGCACCAAAACATGGGTTTGCTGATCAGCTAAAGCTAAGTACAAGACCACAGACAAAGAATGAGTTTTAACAATTTTCCCTTCTTTAAAACTTCTTCCCTTCAATCAGAAGACTTGCAATTTTTCAACAAGGATTGTTTCATTAGAAATATTGCAATCACCTTTCATGGCTTTGCTTTATTAAGTTCTACGATCAGAAGTCATAAGGAAATTTGATTTTTCCATCTTCTCTAAGATCTGTATTAAAATGAGTAATTCATTCCCTGTAAGTTCCCTCTAAAGTAGCCAAGGTAGGAAGCTTGCCTAGCTGCACACAGAATGGGATGAAACCCCAGTTATTTATCTGGAAGTTAGCACAGATCCTGTCACAATTTGTTGTTCCTAATCACAACACCACATTTTAAACACTGCATGCAATCATCTGTTTGAAATCTCAACCATGCAAAACTGGTGCTGTATTTCTGACAGGGAAGAATCATCCTCATTTACCTCTATTGTTTTTAATCCTGGAGCCCCAAAAGGACAATTTAAATGCCAGTTATTGAATTGTTTCACTGCTAATTATTATTCAAGTATTTTTACTGAAATTTGTGTCCCACAGCAGGAGTGTCTACAGGCTGGTATGGAAATTATATGCAAATTCCAAAAAGGAATGGCTCCACCCTTCCTTCCTTCCTTCCGCCCCTCCCTCCCTCCCTCCCTCCCTCCCTCCCTCCCTCCCTCCCTCCCTCCCTCCCTCCCTCCCTCCCTTCCTTTCCCTTTCCCTTTCCCTTTCCCTTTCCCTTTCCCTTTCCCTTTCCCTTTCCCTTTCCCTTTCCCTTTCCCTTTCCCTTTCCCTTTCCCTTTCCCTTTCCCTTTCCCTTTCCCTTTCCTTCTAGCTGTAGTCTGTATCAATCCTTCCATCTAAATCAATACAGATCTTCACAAACAGGAGAGCCAAGATGATGAGAAAGGAGGGATCTTTCCCTGGCACTGTTGGCTCAAGAGGCTCAACTCCTGGGAGGGGAGTGTGTGCATACACACACACTCCCCACACACTGTCTCAGCTGCAGAGCTCCCACAGCTCCAGCTGAAGCTTCTCAACAGAAACTTCTGTTTTCATACTCATGATGTAGATTTTTGTTTTGACAGCAGTAACCAAAAAAGGAAAGTGTGAAGACAGCTCAAGAGAAAGAATATTCAGTTTCACAATCAGTAAGAAGGGACAGACTGTGTGGTGTATTTTTACATTGCCCCCATAAAATTCTCTAATTTCAGTAGAAGGGCTACAGAACTCCCCACCTTCTATTCCACAACAGGATTCCCTTTCCCGTGGTTTGATCTGCAGGTCAGGAAGGACAGACATGAACATGAGGTACTGAAGAACTTGGCTGCCTGCAGCTTGTGCTGATGCAGGCCAGAACCTGGGTGGAAGGTGCCATTGCCAGTACCAATCCCTCAGCCTTTTTCTTCACCAGTATCAGTTTGCCTATGGAAACTGAACACCAGTGATAGCAATAAGTCAGAGACACTCCAAGCATCTTGAAATCTCCTTATTGTCTTAATCATGTGCAGAATCCAACTGCCTTTCCCTCTTACACCCATTCTAAACCTTAAATACTTGCTAATCTAGTGCATGAGAAAAAAACCCCAAACACTGATCACTCTTGCTGGCCATATTTTCTATGGTTTAGGATTTGAGCAGTCAGTAATCCTCAACTTCAGCTGTGTGCGAGTATCTAACAGGATCCAGGTTGCTCCAACAACCAGGCACACTGATTTGTGGAGACTCAATTGAAAACTGATCACCAGAGATGCTCATGAACATCGTCTTCTACAGGGAAAATGAGCTACAGCAATGACACCCGATTTTTTTCTGGGGGGAAGTATTTTTTGTTGTTGCTTCTTGGTTGTTAATTTTAAAATCGTAACCTATTCACAGACAAAAAGGGTAGCTTTGGTCCCATGCAAATGCAGTATTACAGAACCACTATTATGGAGTAAAAATATCCTCAGGTGGCATAAGGAAAGGAAGGGATTCTTGAAATAAGCCATTTCCACAGCACTGACAATACACTTGAAAGGCTTTGAAGACCTTTGTATTCAGGAAAGGGCTGTAGGCAGATACACACAATAAAACCTAAGAATTTCTCAGAAATACATTGAGGTGATTAGTTCAGTCAACTCAGTCAAACTGGACCACACAGGGTTGTTTGTCTGGGACTCAAGCTTCAAAATCCCTGCTTAGAGTAATGACAAAAGACAATATGTTAGTTTAAGGAGGATCCTCATTCTCCACTGCAGTGAAACTCTCCAATCAGCACTGACATCATAGCACAGGTAGCACTTGCATCCTGAAGGCAGGCAAAAGTTGTTTCTCAAACTCTAAAAAGGACGAAGAGAAAATTAAAGAATCATCCAGAAAGAGAAAACATATCTGAAAGCCATATTCAAGTTAGCCTAATTTTACTTTGTATTTTACTGATCTTTTACAGGGCATTAGGGGGAATCCTGTGCAAACACTAAACAGTGTTTCTTCAACAACAAGAAAAGGCCCATTACAGTGGACTGCCTCATTTGCTGTACTAGCTCCAACCTATACCCTGCCTTCAGCAGCACCAAAGACCTAAGTGAAACAGAGAAAAGCAAAACTAATTAAGTAAAATTTCCAGGCTTAAAATTATTCAGAAATGCAAATGCTAAGGTAGTGCTAATCCATTCCTACAGTAAAGCTCCATCTTATAGTATGGGGATCTTCACTACTACTGCACAGAATGCTCTCAGCTCTGGAGGAACAGGGATGTATCAGCAGTTACAAGGGCCACTAAATATCCAGTCCTTGTGGAATTAAGACAGGTTGTGCCATTATAAATTTTAGCACATGGTTAAACTCATGATTCTTCCCTTCAGCTTCTGTGTTTTTATTACACTAGAAAACTTCAACCAATCATTGGCATGCACCATGCTTGTCTCAAGTTTCTATTCCTGCTCCCAAGCTCCTCATACATCTCTGAACACAGGCAGATACAGTTCTGCTAGAGGACAGGACTGCAACCCAGACACCAAGGCTGTCCTTGCCCCTTGGAACATGTTTCCCAAAGAAGCACAGCAACCTCGTCTCCCTTTGTGCCAGGCAGCTATCTGCACCTGACTCAGACAGAAACTAAAAATATGTTTCAGAGCAGTGTGCTAGGATAAGCAAAGATGCACATCCATGAATTCATGGCTGATAGAAATTTATGAGATAGCATTTTATGTATAGACTCATGCATGCCTACATGCAAACTATCCTTAGCTTATTCTCTGGAATAGATCTCTAAAATCCCATTGATCTCCAGCAAAAGCAACACTTCATACACAAAATATTCTTGCACTCCTATCTTCTTGAGTAGATAAAAGGAAATTTTCACTAAATTTATAATCTCATTGCAAAATACTGACTTGTTAAAAAAATTCAGCTGATGTGAAATAAAGGTTTATTAAGTCACCATCCATGGGGATGATATGAAATGTCAACCTCCCATCCATCCCTCTCTTCTTGCTCTCCCTGCCCCCCTCCTTTTCTTTCACTCCCTTCTTAACCCCTCCCTGGCTCCTCTGAGCTCCCCCTGTCCCAGCCAGAGCAGCTAAAGACATTACTGACAGACACAAAAGGCGGCAGAAATCAAATAAAAGGCAAACGCAGCAGCCGCAGGTCAGCCTTGTATAAATATTTATGCTGGAGGAAGGCTCAGTGCCTGAGTAATGACCTTGTGGCTGGTATTAATAGAGATAATGTGAGTCTGTAAAGACATGCTGCCAGAGTGAGGGAGAATTTGGAGGGTTATAAATCTCTGTGTCGGGCTGCAGTGCTGGCTGACCTTTACACTGCTCTCTCTCCTTCCTTCCATCTTTCTTCTTCTTTCTTTGAATAAGAGAGAGATTGGTAGAGCACATTAGCAAGGGGAGGAGTCCCCAAATCCAAACCATTTGCTCAAGAGGATTTTATGCAAGTCAGAATTCCTACAGCAACAAAAATCAGAGGGAGGAATCCGAAATAAGCAGTGTTTACTTCCACGACACAGGCAGAGCTCCACAAACTCCCCTGTGCACACACCTCTGTGCTGATCAAAAACCATGGATAGAAACATGCACTTATACTTTCCATGACTTGTCTGAATGCATGTAAATGCATATATGCATCTATATATATGTACATCTATGTAAATATACATATATACAGAAACTCTCTGTATCACATATATGGATGCTCCCAAAAGTAATCTGCACTCTCTAGTACCTATATAACAATCATGGCAGAAGGAGAGCTGCAAAGAGTGGTTTTAATGAAAATTTAAGGCCTCACTGATAGGGATTGAAGTATCTTCTGAATTTCTGCCACATACAGCCCTGCAACAAGAGGTTTCAGTAGCAGATGAAGGAGACGTAGGAGC
The DNA here is from genome assembly GCF_027887145.1 of Ammospiza caudacuta. Classification (NCBI taxonomy): domain Eukaryota; kingdom Metazoa; phylum Chordata; class Aves; order Passeriformes; family Passerellidae; genus Ammospiza; species Ammospiza caudacuta. The sequence continues at coordinate 6,906,286 of NC_080610.1, forward strand.
AAGGTTTTGATCCAAGGTACAAGGCATCAACCTCAAGCACTGCTGTCTCTTATTAAAAGCTGCTCCTACTGCCACCTAAGTTCCAGTGGAAATCTCCAAATTATTATAAAGTGACTAAGACTGAGATATGAAACAGCCACAACAATTCCCTCTTGGGTGAGCATTACTGGGCCATTAGTCTTGAGTCCCTAGAAGATTAACCCTTTGGCTTTCATCATGTATCATGTCATCTCTGCATCAGGCAGACTCTCAGAAATGCATGCTAGAGAAAACAGCAGCATTCAAATTACAATTTTGTGTCTAAAAGATGGAAGAGAGAAAATAACAATTTTGTGGGGTTTGCTGACTTTCCTCTGTTACACTTGAGTAAAAAGAAAGTGAGAAACCACAGCAAATGTGCATAAAGTTCCATTTGAGAGGAACTTAGGCTTTAATATAGATTTATGTCTCTTGGATTTTTCTTCTGAAAGAAACCCCCAACCAGCCAAGCTTATTAATATTTGATAGGAAAGTAATTTAGTAGAAACAGGCTCCACAATCTTTTTAATTCAAATATCTAAATAACAACTTTGTTATTTTACTGTACAGTGACTCACAGTTGGAGCTGGGTTTTGCTGGGTCATGTACAAAGACACAGAAAGTCCATAGTGAGACAGACCATACAACACTGTTGGTGGAGAGCTGGACAGTAGAAACCTTAGAGCCTCAGGAGCACTACTGGACCTACAGACAGGGTTTTATAATGCTATTTTGAGGCCCATCAAGTATCAGCTGAGAAAATGTTTCAGGAGGGGAGCAGACAGAAGAGGTGCTGCTGAGCTCTTGGAGAGACAGCACAAGGCAGACAGAACCAGCCAGGCTCACTATGGCCAGGCAACAGCACCTCAATTAGTCTGACACACCGCTCACTTAAGAACACCAGAGAATGACTGTTGATGCTACTGAACACTTCTGGCATCAGCATCACCTACTCCTGGTTCTGTGGTATTTGCCTCAATCTCTATGTTGACCACCTCCAGGACTCCTTGAGTTTCTGTTCATTTCTCCTCTGCACTGATGATTTTCATCATCACTGCACTAACAGAAATTTTAACCTACCGTGGCAGAATAATATCAACAGGTACCCAGAATATAAAGAACACAAGCTGTTACAAAGTGTCTCTGTCTCTGTTCTAATAAAGTATAGAATATATTTACAGTATTAGAACTCACAAAATAATCTCACAGGACATGGATAGTTTTTCTATTTCCATTTCATTCTACGTGAGCTTCATTCAAAGTGTTCATACATGTAAACTAAAAATCAGTTCCAATAATATTGTCTTCTCAGAAAGGATAAGTTGTTATCAAATTCCTGATCCATATTTCACCATTTGAGATCCTGACCTTTTTTCCTACAAGGCACTTGTTCCATGTATGACTTGTTCTGATTTTGAGCTATGTTGTAACTACCCTGTAGGCCAGGATTTGCAAGCACTTCCCTAATACATGCAGACATCCCTAGCCCAGGAATATTCTAAGTTACTAAGTACATAGATGTCTGTGAAAGTTCCGATTATTTGGGTGGTGCATAATATATGGTTAATGCCTAATTAGCCCATTCATGGGTAATTCATGGTTAGATATTAACAAATGTAAGAACAAACAAGAGCTATATGTTGAAGCTTTTAAATAATGGAGCTAAACATGTCATACAAAAAGGAGAATGCATGATTTATTCAGGAAGACAAACATGAAGCCAGGTGACCACTGGGCAGCACAGAGCATCCTCACTCCAAGAAACTAAGATTCTTAATCACCTGAGAGAAGAACCAAATGCTTGATTGCCAGGCTAGAAGACACAGCAATGTAAGAAGATAAAGGTTTGTGGCTTAATTCTGTCTCTTCTGAATAGGTTCTTCACAGAAGAGAACAGGGCTATGTAACAAAAAGACAGACTGGTCCTCAAGACATTTTGACTTGAGAGTCCAACACACCAGAACATCTCACTGGATAGAGGACTGGACACTCCCAAGTACCCCCATTTTTTTTGGTCTGTGAGGGAGCTGGATGTCACCAATAGAGCCTGTGACACACTAGTACGTGCACAGCCAGATGGAGACAAACACACCACGCAAGAACGAGGAGCATCTGAGAGTGCACAAAGTCATTTCCAAACATTAGACCCCTCTCAGCAACATTGTTTCTCTGTATAAATCCAAATGAATGATAGCATACAGGAAAGATGTCCCACAACAGAGGATCATCCTTTTTATTATACAAGTACTTTATGCAAACTGGAAGAGCACCAAGAGGGATTTTATGAGCTCAACCCCACACCACCTCAATGCCTTAAATAAAACTGTCACTCAACAAATGTTTGAATTATTCTACACTTAAGTCAAGATCTAAGCAGTGGAATGAAGCTTTCCTGATCATGCTTCATTATTTCTGAACCACATTTTCATTTGGACACACAAATTTTATTCATTTTAGGGGATGGATGTTTGAGCAAGTCTTGCCCTACTGCTGAGCTATTTACAGAAGGACTGTTCATCAAGCAAAAAACCCATCTCTGAAGATCAAAAAGGGTTTGCCTTCAAATTTAGGTAATTGCTACATATCCCAGTACAATTAACGTGTTTTTCTATAAGATTCCAGGAAGTAGAAACACCATAGAATTTCACTGAGCCACTGCAGAGCACAAATATATACACAAAGCCCCCCAAGCAAAGAGAAACCAGATGCAAACTGTATAAGCCTACTCATATTGGCAGAAATCTCTCCATATAAAGTGGTTGCTGAGCAATTGAAAACAATGAATACATTCCTAAAATATGCCTACTTGTGCATAATTCATGAACAGAAACAAGCACTAAATCCATTGGATAAATTGTGGACTATGAATCGTTTGCCCTGCTCTAATTATAATTCCATTTCAGTCTACTAATGGCACCATAAACCATTTGAGTTTCACCCTTGTGGTTTATTGCCTCATTAGCTCTCCTTTGAAGTAATTAATGCTTTGTCAATTTACCTGACTAGAGCTCCCATGGTGGCTATGGGTGAGATCCAATGAACTCCATGCACCCAGCAGACCTGGAACTTCTGCTTCAGTGGGAGACTTCAAGCTCTTTGGGACTGAGGCTTTCTGTGCTCTTGTCTACACAACACCTCCCATAACAGCCCACACCTACACACATACCTGACTACCATTTTTGAAGGCTACTATAAAATGGACTTAAATCTAGGTATGGATTACTGCATTTCCAGGACAATGGCATCAGGTAGAATTGTTGAAGGGAGGTGTGTATTATCTGAGCCAGCACTTTGCAGTGATATTGTTTTCTCTCATAAACCCTCTCATGTAAATAATCAGTAGATCTTGGGTTGATTTGTCTAATGTTAATACCTTGAGCCCAGCTTCACTGAAAAAACCGCTTGTTTTCACACATTCCTCTCTTTTCCTCAGCTAGCCAGAGATCTCCTTAGTCCAACAGAGGGCAATCCCAAGCTTGGGCACAAAATATACTTTAAAAAACATAGCAAGCCCCACTGTTGGATTCAAACTGGACCACACGTGAGAAATTCAATAAACATCATTTGTCAGAAGCCTTTGTTGGCTCACAGCTGTATTTATTTATAGGCTCCCTTGTTATTTATTGGTCCTTACGCACAATATAAAAGCTGTGCAAAGGAACAGTGGTCCTGATGCAGGGGGAAGGGAAGGCCAAGTGTTCTGCTGATTATACCAACACCAGTGTCTTTCCTAAGAACAAACAGGTGAGCATCTACTTCATCTCCTATCCCCTTCCCATGGTCATTGAAACCAGTAACTGTCAAAGCCTAATTCAAGTTTCTTTCAACTTAGTTACAAATATCATTTGAAGAACTCCACCAAGGAGGTCTCCAAACTTGGAGTGCTGTTGACTCTTCCTAAATGTAGATACCCTGTGTAGATGCTAAAAACTACAGGATCTTGTCCTCCAACATACAGAAACTTCTATACCACAACCTTCTCCTGCCATTCAGTTTATCACATCTTCCACTGGGCAATATAAAAGATGCAAAGCTCAGCCAAGGTCACTGTACTGAGAAGAATAAAGTAGCACAGTTCTGTGCCCTCTGCTTCTCTGCTTATTACCTGTTTTGTATTAGATCCTTGAATTCAAGTTTTCAAACTGTAGATGCAGACTGCTTAACATTACTCTGAAGCCCAGGAACATTATGGCCAAGGGGGCTGAACATCTTTGTTACTAAATCTGCCTGTTCTCTCTGATGGTTGAAATAAAACCTTGACAATGAGAAACCTAAAGTGATATTTTTTGAACCATTTGGGGGGCGGGGGGGGGGGGGGGGGAAGAAAAGGAAAAAAATAAAGACACAAACCTGGTCAGTTTGTTCCCAGCACAATATAATATAAACCTCAGAAAGAAGTGCTGAGTATTTTAGAGGTGGGGTAAGAAGGGAATCTCCCAGACCTTTTCTTTGTAACATATCAAAAAGAAAGTTAGGGCCCAAAAACATAAATTCTAACATATGCATGAACACACACCCTATGGACAATATTTAATTCTGCACACCCACAGAGAATACTCAGTACTTCATAGTTCTTTGCTTCAAAGAGTTGGATCCACGGTACAAATCAACATAGCCTTATTAGAGCTCCATTAACAGTAAGTCATACCTGCTAAGGAAGCAACCCATTAATTAATCAAACAAATTTATTTGGCGTTTCCACTAAGGATTATGTAGTAGTTTGAAAAATGAGTAGGACACAATAAAACAACCACATAGTTATCATTCCCTCACCAAGTGTTTTAAATCTTGGGTGTTCTTCTCCTTGTGCCCATTTACTCAATATAGAAGCTGTAACAGAAACAATATTCATAAACTGAAAAAAGCTCAAGCTCAAGAGACATTCCACAATCTATACTCTGCGGGAACAAAGAGAAAGTAACAATTATATTGGATGTTATTTCTACCCAGAGAATCCTGAGCAGTGAAGAAATTCCCAAGTCACAGAACAAGAAAATCTTTTAAACTCTTCAACAGATGTTCATTTCTTATAAGATATTGTTGCCTTGCCAGTGGACTGTTCACATTTGAAGAGTCATTAAATACCCTTAAAGCAGATGCTGATTGCCCTCAAAACAGAGAGTTTGGAAAAGACACTGTGGTTGGAAATATGCTATCTGAAAATCTAGACATGCTCCCAATGATGTACACAGCAACCTCAGCTACCAGTGGATCAGGTCAGATGAGCTGCTCCCGTGGGCCAGATGCTGGTGTGTCTCATGAAAACCCACTGCAACTCCACTGCAGAAATGGACAACATTCCAGAGGTATCCTAATGGGACTAAGATCATATACCTGCCGTCTGCTAAGAAACTGTTTTGGCTTACTTTATATACATCCCATTGAATATGAATTACATCTCACTGCCATTCCATTCCCATTAAACTGATGTCCATGAAATGCAATCCTTGTTTCTTAAGGATTATGGATTTCTTTTTGGCCAAAATATACCAAGTCCTGTTTTTCTGGAGACTTAGTGACAGTTCCTGCATTCCCCACTGCTTGTATCCAGTGGCAGAAATTGGCAGCAACACACAAGTATTCTTTGGCTAGGGTGGAAGGGCAAGAGCACTGTTTGAAGAAACACTGGCTGGTAAAGCTTCATGTTGTCCTTGGCAGGTGTGCATTTTGCTGAAACAAAAGGCTTAGGCAGGCTCTGCCAGAGCAGTGTGGCCTGTGATGTTACTTGGAAAGGGAGACAGCAGAAGGCCCTGGTGTGTTTGCTCAACAGGAGAAAGGATTCATTTTACAAAGCTTGATTCTGGGCTTGTAAACACTGTAGCACAGACAGCAATGACAGGCTTTTCTTCCATGAATTACCAAATCCAAGGCATTCCCAGTGTTGCCTAGCAGAAAGGGAACACCTGCAGTGATGCAATCTTACAGGCATGGCTATCCTGGTTCACACACACTACCTCAAATGCCAAGTAATGTCTACATTCTCCATAGCACAAATCTGCTTCCAGAATGAACCTCTGAGTCAATGTGGCACTTCCCATCACTCAGTCAGGAGCTCCCCAGCATGAATCCACTACAGAGAATTTAGAACTGCCCCTTCCCATATCTGCAAAACTGATGTGTAAATTCACAATTGCATGATTTTGAAAGACAGTCACAGGATTTTAAAAACAAAGAGAAAAATAAATTAAGAGCAAGCAGTACTTTTGGATTCCAAAAGAACAAAGTGGGAACTATTTTCACCAACTTTCTCTTTTTTTCAACCATTACCATACTTAGGGAACACACTTTCAGGCTATTCTCTACCATGATCAAGACCAGCAATATGACCCTTTAGTTAATGATAAGGTTTTAATGAAATCCCAAAGTATGACACACCCAAAGTACTGAAAGATTTAATAACACTAAGGCAGATGCAAAACTAACATCACCTTTTCTTGTCAAGCCAAAAGAGATGACAGTAGCTCACGTGGACTTAATTTTATTCGGTTTGCATACCCTGCAGGGCAATTAAATCATTCAGTTTGCAGGCTGAACACTGCATGAAACTATACACAAGACAGATTCTTGACTGAAATTACATTGAAGTTATACACTGAAAGATCTGAGCTTGGGGCTTCAGGTGCAATCTTGTAACCTAACTTTGTCTTCTTCTAGTAGTAGGAAAAGATTTCAGAAAACAGCGCAAGAGGAGCTGGCAATAAATGCATTAAGGTGGATAATATCACTGTACTACTTTTTCCACCAGGAGCTGTTGTCTGTGCTTTACCCACCAGGGAATTAAACGTCTTAGATTAGACAGTGAATAATTCTCCACTGGAAATTACAAGGGCAAAAGATTGCAGAATACAAGAGCAAAAGCTCAAGCTGTCAATTTAATCTGCATGCAGTTGCCAGTAGATTTTTAATGATCTTGCAAAGAAGTGGCCACTGTTTGAAGTCTTTTTTTAATAACAGCAATTGCCAGTCATCAGTGTGTTTACTTGTCAAATAAACAACATTGTTTGGTTTAGGGTTTTTTGGTACAGAGGGAGGAATGGAGACCTGGAGACTACTATCATCCCTGTTATTAAAAATATCAGGTGCTGTCACAAAGTATGCAGACATTAACATTGGTTTTCTGGACCTCTTGTAGCGAACAGCACAAAGGATTCTAATATATTTTAGTGCCAGCCACTACCAGTAATGCTATTAAAAATAAGTGTACTAACATAGCACTTATTTTTTCCTTTTCAGCACCCTCCTTTTAAGCTATCACTTGTTGCTGGAAGAAAGCAGATGAAAGAGTTCATTACCACCACGTTAAGCCAGCCTCAAATACAATTTTTGGCAAAGGTTTCTTAACAAGATGTTTAAGGAAGCAGATCCAGCAGCAGAATGAACTTGCAAGCAGTTAGTGTCATAATGCCTTGAGTGAGTCAGAGATCTCTTTGTCTGAAGGCTTAAGTTCCCTTTGTCTGAAGGAAAGACTTACGCACACATTTCAAAAGCAGCAAAGTAATTAAAAGACAAATTCCTTTTGAATTCATCAGCCCACACCACACAAGCCACTTCTTACCTATCTCCTCCCTGCAGTTACTTACATTATTGATTACCATTAGCTAAATGAAGTCTTTTTGGATATAGGTTTGCAAACAACCCACCTCTCCCCATGCCTGTATCTTGACTTTACTGCTTACAAGCAGCTGAGAGAAGATAGTAAACAAACATATGTTTCCTGGGGTAAGAAGAGAGCAGAGTGGGATGATCCCAAGGTTAATGCTTTCCCAGGAAAATGTTAACCAAACCCTGTAAACAGAAGTTCCACGGTGCATTTCAGTCTCCGTAAGAGAAGAGCTGGTGGCCAAGATAAGAGACATAGAGTGCAAATAGCAAGGAAAATTTGGTCTGAGGGAATGATTAAAACCTCACTAACTATTAATTCAGACATGCCATAGTCCAATATATTAAACATATTTATACATCCATCTCTACTGAAATCAGTAAGAGGTACCTGATTATATTCAAAGAACTGGGCTTCTATCTACTGATTTCTAGTAAGACTCAAACTCATATGTGTTGCTCAAGGGAACCTGGAGCCTGGGGAAAATTACCTGGGTGCCCTTGAAAAGGTAGCTCTGCTCAGTCTTTAGCAAAAAAAGGGTCAGTTTCCAGATGAGAGGTAGCAAGGAACCATGGTGTTCAACAGGAGCTGTGTAGAACAAAGCCTACAGGTGAATGCACTGGAAGCTGTTTTTTATTCAGAGGATCCAACTTAAGGCATTCTTTTGGTATGAGAATACTGCTACTGAGAATACACCTCCTCACTGGGCAGCATGTGGAGAGAGAACCAGTCCTTGCCTGGAACACCTAGCCTTGCAACGCTTTCCTTCACTCACAGAGATTGGATCCCTCAGAAACTGAAGCTGAGTGCTACAAAACTCCCAGGCACCATGTCAGCTCCTATGGGGATGCTGAGCTCCTAGCAGCCAGTGTGAGGAACAAGGAAGTTTGCATGACACAGGTCCCACAAAAAAATTCCCCACTTTTCTTTGTCTCAGTCACAGCTTCTGCTGACTCTGCATCCAGGTGCCCCTCCTGCAGCACAGAGAAATTCTAACATTCCTTAAGCCTTCTTCCAAATTATTTTGTAAGGCATGGAGTCTGCTATTAATTGCACATTTTGAAATTCTACAAAGTACAGGAATTGCCCTTCACGTCTAACAAATGCCTGAGTAAAACAAACCTTTTGTAGTCAGCTGTGAAATATCTCAACCATCACAAAATATTAATAATAATCCTTTATTGTCCCAAACAGAACAGCACATCTGTTGATAAGGATCAGGTGTGTGGAATGGTGCAGAGAAAGTACATCTCTTGGGGCACTAAGAGGTAGTTCTGCAACTGTGAGGAGAAATGAGAAAGGAAAAACACAGCCAGCAGTTCTCTTGGCAAACCTTAACTTTTAACTAGAGTGTTTGCTGTGCCAGAGGCAAGGTGGCAATCACACCATTTCCTTACCTCGCAGGGGTGTGAGGTGAGGTAGTTAATGTCTGCAGAGTACAAAGTCAAAGCTGACTATTATTGCTGGGGTATTATGTCCCACCAAGTTTCTCTGCGCAGTAGGACAGGGAACACTGAGTGGAAAATTGCAAATGTAATAGCTGAAGTTATTCATTTTACAAGTTACCTCAATGTTTTTCTTTTCAGCTGTCAAAGTGCTTTATAAAAAGCAGCTCAGCTAAGCAACTCTCACCCTCTACAATTTGGTTTTGTTTGCTTCCTAACCTGGAAATGGGCATCTCTTGTCTTTATTTCATTTCCAAGTCAAGCCTGAAAAGAAAAATGCTTGTAGAAAAATCCTGTGATTACGGATATGATTTTCATTTGAACTTTTGCTTCATTTGTATGGTACCAACAACTTCTGAAATTCAATGAAACCAATGTAATTACAATTTATATGGAAGAATGACTGGGAAAGTCCTAAAGTGGGCACATATATGATAGACTGTATGTCCATAAGAGAAAAGAAGTACTTACAGGATTAATACAGAGTCATAGGAACAGTAATATATGAACCGGCTTTCCTGAAGAATCCAGCCTCCATTTGGGCATTAAAATAAGTGGCTAGATTTTCAAAACTCCCTAGCTTCCACCATGCTGAGCAATTTTGATTATCTGGCCATAAAAATGTCTCAGTGAGAACTGCTGGGTGCCAAGCACTTTTGGAAATCTGGGCTCAATTGTGGGCTCTAAGCATTTGAGAAACCACTAGCTCCAAATGTAAATAGTGGTTGTATGAAGCAATGGGTGAAAGTCATGTAAGAAGCATATATGTGTCTGGAAGTATGTGCATTTTCTTAGCTTCCCTTAAACATCTAACCTGCATACTACTCCGGCATGTTACCATGCAAAAAGACACAATCATGTAGCAAGTCTTTCTTCTGAAATGAAAACAAACCTCAGAATTCAACTGTGTCCTAAATAAGTTCTGCTTCAAAGCATAATCTCACAGGAAAACTGAGGATGCTCCTTAATTTTGTGTATTCATCCAAATGATGCAGGATGGTGCCAGTAGAGGATAAACTTACTTACCATTGCAGGAGGAGTCATAAATACATTAAGAGCTAGACTATGATGGACAAGTTCATCACACATCTGAAAGACACTTTCTTTCCAGTCCTACCAGAAAAAAAACAAATACACAAAAGAAATAATATGATTGGAAACAACAAACACTGAAGTCTATCACACCAGTGAGTGCATGTTTATGAGCCAAGCAAGGCCTGCACCAGTGCTCTTTTTAGCCACCATGAGCCTGTGTGGATTTGCTTTGCAGTTACCTGGTTGCCTCAGACACCAGCTCATCACAGCCCAACTTCTCTGGACAGGTCTGGTAAAGCCAACTCTTTCAGCAGTGACACTTAAAACTTGCCAGTCATCCTGCCTTTGTTCTGAGCTATTTAACAAAAATGGAACAGAAAGAGTATCATGTGATCTAGATAGCCAGTGGGATAAAAATTTTAAATACATAAGGAAAAAAGTCTCTGAAAACTATTTGTAAACAACTTACAGCTTGAAGTATATTCATCTGCAATATTTGTTAGTGTTTTCCAGTGATAGGTATAATTATGTAAATAGTTATGGAATATTGATAGATGAGATTTGACAAAATTTTCATTATTTTTCTTAAAAATAGTTTTCCCAGCTCAATTTGCAGCTGTATTACAATAATGTTGTACTTAACTCCATCAGCTTTAATAATCTACAAGAAAGTGAGTAAATATCAGCTGATGCAGAAAGCTGCAAAGCATTTGCAGTCACTTTATGAAGAGATACTTTCTACTAACCCTACATGCCAGTCACTTTGATTTTGTGAAAAAAAAGTGTTGCTCAGTGCCCCAAGAGACTCTGCAGCTTTGTACAGATGCTGCTAATCTCAATGGTCAGGCCAGAATCACAAAAAGAAATCAAACTCCCCACACAGACAGAGCATCATTAGACATTAAATTAAGCTGGCATTAATTAGCAAAGCATTGGTTAGTAATTTAATGAGAAAGATGGAAAAAGAGAAAAGGAGGTAAAACAGGAAAACAAAAGTTGAGTGATAAAAGAAAGAGCGGCATGAAACATTTTCTTCAATTGCTTTTGATGCTTTTAGAAGAGAATACACAATTCAATGAAGTAACGTGAACAAAGAGTATATTTTTGTTCCAATAAATGCTTCATTTCCCTCAAATCTGGATAGCAATGCTTCCTCTTTCAAAAGTGCTTCTTATTGACTGGTAATAGTTAATCCCCTCATTTTTAGGTGACTTTGCTGAAGGGGGTGGAGGGGAATCAAGGAAAAGTGTTTTGTTACTTATTTTACTTCCCTCGCTGTTCTCCAAGAGCTTATGAGAAGTGTATTTTTACCTGTACCAAGCTTTCCAACAACTGTGATTTAAATGTGCTAATGGAAATGCTGGGGAAAAAATTGGCAACTTTTAAGTGTGTGACTATTTCTAAATTAAAACAATGAAACTTCTGTGGTGAAAGCTTTGGCCAGGGTTTGTTTGCTCCCCTCTCCTCCACTCTCCAGCCCTTGCCTCTCCTCCTCTTCAGGTGCTTAAGAAATCAAGTGGCTGTTTTGTGCTTCAATGTAGCAGCTCATAAGGCAAATGGATCAGATAGTGCAGATTATACCCTTTAGCCCTTTACAACCCTAACCAATTTTTCTTTTTTAACTGTATAAGGCAAACATTTTTTCAAAGTACGACTGTTAAGCTACACCAAACCCCTCTCATCTGTATCAGTCAGAGAGTCAGAATCACATGCCAGAAGAGGATTGGTGCACTTCCAGTCACCAGCTTTAATGAGGATGAGAAACTGTCTGAAGTTCAAGTGTGCAAAGCATTTGGAAATTTTCTCTTACTACTGCTGTAAACCATTCTGAGTATGGACTGTTGGACAGAAAGGGCTTCTAGACAGCAGCAAGACCTCATGTGTGGAGTGACTCAGCAAGCAATCCAAGTGTTCTCCACAATCCAAGACAAGCTGGGCTCATGGTGCCTGCTCAGATCTCTGTGCAGTGTGAGACAACCTACATGGATGTTCACAGCAGCTGCTTCTCCCATATCAGTGAATATTCAGCAACTGCAGCAAAACTACAATTCCAGAAAGGCTGTTGAATGTCAGGAAATCCTGGGTAAACAGGCAGAGCACAAAGTTCCTTTTCATTTATAAACAACATTTCAAGACAATTCAGATATATGGTAGCCCACACTGACAGTTATAGGGCACAGATTACAAATGATCACCACTTGAAAAAAGGAGCCCTTGGCAGTCCAGCATGGACGGTCCTCATGTGCATTTTTGGCACAAATAAACACACTCACGCTGTGCTCCATTCTGCACAAATGGCCAGATTATCAGAACAGCTAAGCTGCCTTTTAGGGTGACTAGACATATTATTGGAATGAGTTAAACCCATGTGATGTGCCCTGGATGGAGAAGATATTTTGAACCCTTATTTATTTGCCCAGGTGAGAAGTGAAGCCTTCAGAAAATGTGCTCCCCCCTAACACCAGATCACAGTCAGAAATATACTTTGTTTTTGGCATCAGACAAGCCAAAACTTAAAATCAGGCCTTGCTAGTACAGTTTAGTTTTCAACTTCTACTGGACCAGAATGTTAAAGGTAAACCATCAGGTTTTTTTTTGCACTTCATTGCTACTTTTTGCACTGAATTGCCTTGCAAGTGCCATAGAAGAGAAAGGGTCAAGATGCAGGTTATTCTTGCGGTTCAGAGCTAGTCTGGCTGTTTTATTTTAGAAGGAGCCGTGTTTTAGTAGTGACTGATAGAATGTATCGTATCTAATTCTATTCACAGTGGCTACAGTACCTTCTCAGCAGGGAACTCTGAGGAAGCAGCGACTCCCACGATGGCTGAGCAGAAGCTGTGGGCAGAAGCTGCAGAGTTTCACACCCCTTTCATTCGGTGAAGACCTACAGAGACACAAAAATTCAGACAGTTGCTCCCAGCATTGCATACCACAGACTTCCAGCAAGGAAAAGAGAACAGATCTCTTCCCTCTTCCCTGTCTGTGCTTTTATCATGAACTTTTCCCACACAGACCTCACCAGATTCCGTGGGGTTAAACTTGCAAGTACTTTCTATCTAAAGTATCTGTGAATATATGCAGATATCCATTTTTCTTAAAACCTGGTCACATACTCACAAAAGTGAGCAAATTTACTGGCAAGTATTTTTTACATGTCAGCATAATCATGCCTATGTCACTAAACAAAAAATCACATGCAGAGAAAAGTGATCTGCCTATTACAGCAGCCTGGTGACAATTTGTTTCATTTCATTCAGCTTTGTTTCGTCTTTATCTCAAGAAAACAAAAAATGCATTTATCATCTCTGTACATTCTTTCATCCCAGACATGCTAGGTCAGAGTCATAATGCTGAGAATGGCTCTATTTTTTTAAATTGTTTTAATACTTATTAATAATTAATGCTATGGAATTATATGTAGAATTAATTAGAGGCTCATTGTGGGTGCAAAAGAAATTTTATGAGATGTGCTATATTTATGTGTGGATGCTGCTGACAAGCAACGATAAAGGCAAAGCTATTTTCAGTGTTTGCAGAAGATAAAATTTGTCTTTGTACATAAATAGATGTGCCTGTAAACATTATGCAGAGGGAATTGGTGCCTTTGGTTGCTCATCAGCATGAGCACCAAGAGACCTTTCAGAACATGTCTGGACTCCTTTAGAGCATCTGAGTTCCACCATCCAAAAGTAAAAATTACATCAAACTACTAACTGCCTTCCAAAATTTAATCAGCTATGCATTCATCCAATTTCAGTGTACAAGACTCTATTTTATTCCGAATTTCAATTCTGTATCTCAGAGTCCACTACTCTTCCCATTTTTCATAAAGTACACAACTATTAAAAGTCTATTTTTGAAAATTCTCCATCCAAATGGCTTACAAAAATATGAAAATATAAGTAAAATCACCAAGATTTCAATTTCAGCAAAAATAAAAAAAAACATAAGGAAAAATATTTCTTAAACTCTTCCATCTTTTACTATAATTGTTCTCCCAAACTATACTGATTTCTTTGTTGTTCATTATCACACAATGTTCCTAAGCAGGGTTTGTAAAGCTCTGCATAAGATTTGAAAGGAAAAAGAGAATGTGAAGTGTGGATTTAAGTCAGCCAAAAGAGATATCTAAATAAATGCCTGCAAATTTTGTTCAGAAAATAAAAAATATCTCAAACCTGCCCCAAATATCTATGCATTTTACACAACATTTATGCACATAGGATCCTATTTCAATGGTTTTCAGAGGCAGCAACATCATCTACATTTAGCAGTTAGCTGCCAGCAAAGAGCCATGATGGATTTGCAGTGTATATTTCTTTCCTATCTATTTCTGAACACTGCAAACATTGACGGTACCTTTGAATTTGATTTCCTCTGTCACTGGCTTTTAACCTGAGAGAAAAAGGAATATGAGCCCTTCTCTCTTGTGTACTTTCATGATTTGAGATATATGGAGGCAGAGGGTCTGTTTAATGGGAAATTATTTCCTAGTATTTTCTGCCTTGCTTGGATTTCCTTTCTTTCTAGTATTTTTAGATCCCAAGATAAAAAACCCCTTGGTTTATTTGTGTTGTAAGACAATCCACCAAATAAAGCACGGATCACTGGGAGACTTTCTTCAATGAAAGGTCCAGTTTAACTGGTTCACTTTTAATTTAATGAATGGCTCTTTCCCTCAGACAAGGAGAAACCGCCACAGACATTTACAAAGACACAAAGCCAACACTGGGCTGTTTTATGTTAGTGTCTTTTCTTAAAACATTTGTTTTTAACTTGAAATGTTCAAGGCAGAACTCGCAGATACAAATCCTTCCTCTAATAGAAACAAAAGTGTTTATATAGCCCACAGTAAATAAACCCTAATTAAATATATGCATCAAGTAAATTCTTTTATATCATTTATTATTTGTTTCCAGAATGTAAGATAATGTTTGATGGAGACCTATAATGAAATCTTTATCATATAGCAAGTGCCATTTTTCTTTTGAATATTACATAGGCTTTTCTTCTTTAGAAGGCTATCATGTCTGATAGATGCAGCTTCTTAACACCAAATCCAGTACTTTTTGTCCTGTTTGGATGAATTTTGACATAAAATATAACCATTTCATACCATCAGTTGCTGTCTCTTGTAGTCCAATTGGTATTTACTGCGTATTTCTACAAAACATTATTTCCTCTTTTCCTCCTCCTGCAAAGTTAAAATGCAAACAGTTCAGTGAGTATAACAGAAAGCGAGAAGGAAACGGGGGAAAAAAAAGAGAAAAATAAAAAAATAAAAAGAAGAAACAAGAAACAGGCCATCTAATATAGTCCAGAATTTTTTTCATTGTTTTTACAGAGGTTTACAGTGAAAAAGGAAGGAAAAATTCATATTTTGTTTTCTGCCTTTCTAGTGGTTTGTGCTTGTTGTAGAAATAAAGTATTACAAATAGAAACCAGAGAGAGAGAAAGGGGGGGCGGGGGAAAGCTCGTTTAGTTTCCCTTTTTCATTTCCTTTGCTGGAATCCTGGTCTGGAACATCTGAAGACAAAAAAGATTTCAAAGTTGGATGTTTTGTTGTTGTTTAAAGAAGCCCTCAAAGCAGCCACGGTCCGGGGTTCGTGGTGTCACAGCGGCCCCTGGAGGCCGCGGGCCGGGGCACGGCGGTGTCTCGGCCCGGAGCTCCCAAATGATCGCAAATCGCTCACAAACGCTCTTCCCCTTTTCCCCTTCAGCCTCCTTTAGCTGGGTCTGACCTCGGCCGCTTCCCAAAGATTTTAATCTGCTACCTGTGGAACTAGCGAAGGTGGGAGCATGTATGGAGAACTGCCCGGAGTGAGTTAAAGTCTTCATGACCAAACTGCTTTGGCTCTGTCCTTCTAGCTTAACCCCTACCTATAATTATAGACTTCACATATGTTTTTTTAAACTCTTAACAGCGCCATACTAAAGCAGAAAAAGTGCTCACCATATACAGCAAAGTCCATCATATTTGTATATGACCAGTTTTTAAAATACACTGAATACAAACCTGGGAATCATAGACAGATCTAAATCCCTGTATTACATGATTTCCAATTCCAGTTTGGGTTTGAAGTTGTGAAATTGAGTTACTTTTCTGAGAAATAAATATATCTAAAGTGGGGTAGACTATCAGAATCCAGTTTATTGCTTCATCAAGACACAATTCACTATGCAAAATATCTTGGAGGGTGCAGACCAGAAAATTAATCATTCTGGTTTCGAGACAAGAGGATCCATTGATCCCAAGACATTTGTTTATCTGATAAAAATTGCTATAGAGGCAGAGAGACTTCATTATAATGTTTTAACATTTAAACATTTGTAATCAATCACAAAATTGGGCCAATATATGCAAAATTTTTATTGGTATAAAATTTCAGTTATTACCATCACTGTTCTTCTTAATATTGTACAAACACTTCCTCCCCAAACCATTCTTTCAGGAAAAATGGATAGAAGCTCACTGCAGCAGGAAATCTGACTGTTTAAGTTTTAGATTACTAGCACACATATTTGTTTTCAATGGTAAAAAAAATATTGAGCTCAAGAATTCTTAATTGGACATCTCATGTTCATATTCATAATTTAGATATTTAATGTGATTTTGATATTTCTGATAACTTTTTTCCTCCTCTGTATACATTTAAAGAAAATTTAAATACATATTAAATAAATCTAATCTTTTAGTATTTCAAAATATTTACTTAAAGTGAATAATAATAATAATAATGATGTCTCCCAGTGGGAACCTGTACAAATATTGTACATCCTCGATATGATCCTGTTATATAGGACTACTAAGTGTAAAGACATCTAGTTGTGCTTACAGTGATGCTTTTAAAGAACCTGTAGAATTTAAACAAGGTTTAATATCGAATCAGTGGAGGTGGTCTGCCTCATATATTGTCCAAGGAGTTACAAATGTAACAAGATGTGCACATGTAAGTATTTAAAACTCTGTTAACAAAATCATGAAGTAGAAAAAATTCCAGCTATGTCAGATAAAAATGACCATAACTTGTCACTCATGCAGTTATGAATATACACCACCTCCATTTTCCTTTCACACCACAGAACAAGAATCTCATACTTCAGTTCTGACACAACCAAGAGCTGCATTTCTTACTGCAGCAGCTCCTGGATCCAACCTAAGCGTTGTTCTGGGAAGGACACAACAGATCTCACTCCTTCCATCTGACCTCCCAGCTCCAAGCAAGTTCTGTACTTCCTAAACCGCCAGGAGAAAAGAAACTGACTCAGTGGCTCTAAATCAAATAAAAGCAGACCACCACTGAACTTTAGAAATCATTTGTAAAAACACCTTTAGTAGGTGTTTAATGAAAGGTACTGCTCCACTGGGAGGAGGAATTTTTTGGTCTCCAACAGCCATTTGAATATCAGATGGAAATCACAAACGAAAGTAACTGTACTTAAACACAGCTAGAAAATACAGGAGAGATTTTACTGAGAAAATCGTGGCAAATTCTGATTCTACTCCCCCAACAGCCAATGTTCTGCCTGGACAGATAAATTACATTTGTATATAATACACCACTCTGGAAAATATATTTGCCCCCTTTTTGAGGAAATTAAAGACAATTTTTTAGGGCTGTGACACAAATAAACAAAAGCCAGGAAATGCAGTGTTAGGACTGACGCTGTGTTCTTACCTCTCTCATCATTGTGTTTTTTCCTCACAATAGCATGAGGCAAGTGGGGAATATCAGTCTTAACTTACATTTCCTGGCTTCTTCCAGCTGCTGTCCAAAACTTTACAGTTGTTTAGACAGAACTGAGTTCTTTTGTATTTCAAGTTTGTGTTGTGCATGCAGGAACACAAAATTCATCCAATTATGAAGTCAGCTAAGACTGAATACACAACTTTTTGCTGTGCTAAGAAAAAAAGATAAATCACAGTTCTATTTCTATGTCAGGAATTGGAAATAACTAATAGAAATAGCTACCAATGAGAAACAAACCCTTTTCTGTCATTAATGCCACAACGCTGTACTATTTAACATCACAGAGCATTTTAAACTACATTATTTACCAAGGACACCAATGTGATATGAAAAGAAGGCCTCAACCTCTAAAGATTTTTGTTTAAGAGTACAGTCGGTGAAACATCCAGGTATATTTGAAGCAAGTTGTCCGAAGGAAGATAAGCTACAAAGGAGGAAAAAGCAAGAAAAGAAAAAAGAGAAAGACGGTTTGAATGCTAACACTATTACTTAGTGCTTAATACTTCAATAATACTGAGTGATGAAAGACTGAACATACAGGTTTTCTCCATGTTGATTCTCTGCAAGTTCTTTTGCATATCTTCTTCTGCAAAATGTTTAAACTTTAACTACATTTAAGCATTTGAAGCATGATATATGTGCATGTAAAACTTCCAGTGTGTACACAGTTATTCATTAAAACAAGCTTTATGACACTCTCAGTTAATTTTTGCATTTTTAAGGTGCATGCAGAAAGTTGTGGAGCTTTTTTTAACGCATTTCGGTTGGATTTCATTGAATGCGTTGTACACCTTGACATTTTAGGTACTTTAATGGGGGTTTTCTTAGCTACAAAAACGAAGTTCTTGAAAGAGAGGTTGAGAAGGGGGGAAATCCTTTTAGGAAAAAAGAGGGGGGCAGTATGGGTAAAAGGACTTTATTTTCTAAAGCTCAAATTCCAAAGGAGGAAGACAGGGAGAAATAGGAACTGAAACTAATTTACCTGCATTCCTTTGTCACTGCTTGGCCCTTGACTAGTAAATGATTCCTTTCACTAGCCAATAAAACCAAATCAAAAGCAGGCTTAGGGAGCAGAGGGGGAAGGGGGGCAAGAGAGTAGATGAGAGAATCAACTTAAACTTTGACAAAAAAAAAAAGAAAAAAGGAAAGAAAGCAAACTCACTCCTCTTGCTTTCCAGAAGCTCTCAGGAGCTGTATACCTGATTTCTTGTGCTGACTTCCCAGCATTAGCATAGCACAAAGACATTCCCTATCTGCTTTCTTGCAGCACTAGCTAAGGTTGTTCCATTGTTCCCCAGGACAGCTAGAGCTGCTTTTGTCTCCGTGCCATGCTGGTCCCAGCCCAGCCAATTTAAGTACAGTGGGAGGCCTCTACAGCGGCTCCAGAGGTGAGTGGTATCCCAGAACGGGTTTGCTCAGCGCTAACCTGATGCCTCGGCAGCGGATCTGCAAGACCTGGGAAATGTTCACTTCAAAGGAGACACGTTGAGTAACATGACAGCAGCACTAAGAGCTCTGAGGATGAGAGCCTGGGATCACGGATGCTGTGCAAACATGTACCCTGGTACCTTCTCCCCTAGAGCACTTCACATTCTAGAGAAGCAAGACAGGGGTTCAGAGAAGGACACAGACTGTACTGACAGGGTCAAATTTTCCAAAGTGCTCACATGCTTAAGGTATATTGAAGTCAGCTGAAGGATACTTTGAATTCTGATTTTAATTTTTACCCTATTAATTATTTTAAAAAAATGATTGGTGGGAAAATAGGCAAGATAAGCTCCTCAAAACCAGACAACAGAAGGTACGATAGGGACATTCTTTGTTCTTGAAACCATTACATCACATTTTTAGCATCAAAGGGGTTTCCTCAGAGCTCAGTATATAGCTTTTTTCAGAACTGGATTTTGTTTTCTTCTTTCATGCCTCTCTTGACTAAAAAGAAGAGTTGATTAGAATGACAAGGAGGCAGTAAAGAGCATAATGAACAGAAAAGCCAAATAGATCTCTCAGTAACACGCACATATTCAAGTGGTTGTAGTGCTGCCAAATACAAGTCAGGACGTACAAGCAAAGTGGAAATAACTGCTTTAGGTCCTGTCAAGGTCAGGACCATTTAAAACTTTGTATTTTAATATTAAGGCATTATATTTTAATTTTAAGGTGTTACAAGTCTGTGGAGAGAGGGTGCAGGGACTGGATCAGACAGAAGCAGAGCCTACCAGCTGCTCCAGCACTCTACATGTGTTTCTTCACCGACACTCACAAGAAGTCTTAAGGAGTGCAAACCCCACAAAGACGTGGATCAGCAGCAGAGCAGAAATTGGACCAGATCTTACCAGGACATCAGCCCTAAACATTGTCCATGACCCTGGGGTGCCTCTACAGTAGAGGTTAAAGATACAGTCACAGACAAACACTTACCTCTTTTCTTGCTGCCTAAATTAGTGGGTTGTGCCCAAATGATCTGTATTCATCTCCATGGCAGAGGAAAACATCATCAGGGTATGCACAGCCATGCAGTATTATTGTCTATATCTGTAAAAGATATAGGCTTACCTTGGGGAACTTGGATGAACTTCCTTCCCAGGGGAGAGGGAGAGCTGCCTCAGGAGACCATGACAGTTCTAGCTGGGGTCAATCAGCAAAATTTTTTTAAACTTTCCACTTTAGGGAAAAGCTTCCTCAATAAATTCAGTCAGCATTGAAATAGCAGGTGAAGCAAGCATACTTTCCCTTTCAACTTTCAGGGGTAGGGAACAGTCAAGATTCCCATTGAGCAGTGTTTGGAATTTCATGCAGAGTGCAAGGTATTTATTCTAATTAGCAGTAAATATAACACACACAATAAAGAATTCTAAGAATTCAAAATTTCCCTTTCTATAGTACATATATATATACACACACCAGGTTTTACAGTCCTGCTTTCCCAGATACTCAAGCAATCACAAATAGAGGTGTAGCCTTGAGGAACTTGTTAAGATGTTTAATATGGGAAAAAGAGTACAGTAAGTGTCAGTGTAACAGAAAATTTCAGGAGCTCTGGGTAAGATAAAATGAGAGCACTGTACCTGCAAAGGACCAGTGCTCTGTAATAAAGAGTTCCATTTATAGTGATGAAAAAATAGAAAACTAAAATTCCTTGGTGTAGCTTGAAGCTGCACCTAGGCAGATGTACACACTTTGTGGTGTGAATAAAGAATGAGCTGCAGCAACAAAGCACCCAAATATCAGACAGGATAAAGGTTAGTGATATGAGTCACAATTACCAGAGGGTGTAAGATCTAACAGAGGCATAAAGCCCCAGAACCAGTACAGTGACACCTATGTGCAGATTTATTCTGGAAATGACAGAGACATGTGCCAGCTCATACATCTGAATTCACTGGGTTTTCAAATGTGGACAGCAGAAACTGTGGACTGGTGACTACCTCAGTGAAATCCCATGGAAAAAGAAGGCTGCAAAAGAAAGTTATCACAGAAGAAAACCCATAGAACATGGGGTCACACTTCTTGCTGGTATCTCAGAAAAATACATCACAGAAGTTTCATCTTTTCAGTGCAGATGTTAATAAATAATTTTTCCTTCTGTCAGAAGACCTTGACCAGATTTATGCATATGTCAGATATTCAGACTCATACGGAAGAATGGTAATGGGCAACAAAAATTACTATTAAAAGCAAATTAAATCAGTAGGAATCTGTGATGTCTGTAGCCTACCTGAGAGAAGGTGTTAGGAGCTTGGTTCAAATGAAAGTCACTAAGCCCATGGCAGAGCTGTCTAATATAAATATGAACAGCTGAAGGAACTGCAGTCATGAAAATCCAATTGGAATGCTGGGAAAATCTTAGACATTTGCTCTAACAAAAAAATTGTGAAAAGATGGCGTACATAAGAAACAGGTAAAAAAAAAAAATCTCTTTTGAAAATAAATTACTATACACAGGAAAAGCATTGCCTAGACAACCAAATTCACTCCAGACTGAGACACTGTTCTATTAAAGCATGGTAGGAACATATAAGAAATCCTGGCCCCGTCTTGAAGTATTTGCATTTAAGATGATGAAAGGAATTCATAAATGCTGAATAGTTGGGATGTTCTATGGTCTGTTTGCAGACAAACCATGAACAAAAACAGGGATGGAAAAAATTAAATTAATCAGGAGAAAATATGCACTATTACTTATCCTAGCAGACCTCAACAAAGCCAAGGATTCAGTTTTTTTTTCAAAACACACAACTGATCAATGACAAATATTTTTAACATTATCAGTGTACAAACATGTATTTCTTTGTGCCTTCTTGGACACTAACTTGCAAGGTGGAGTGAGTCAGTCATCCAGTGTAGCTGTAGGAACTTCAGCATATTTAAGGCCTCTAATTTTTCCCACTGAATTCTGCTAAGTTTTTAAGACCAGCAAATTACAATAATATTATGCTTTGTGAAATAATCTTCCTTGGTCTCCCTAATCTCTTTGTCTCCACAAAGTCTATAATTTAATGGAGCAGGATGCTTCAAAATATTGCCAAGGCCATTATCTCCAGTGGTATTAATAAACTTGCCTCCAAGACACGCCCATACTCACATTCCCACATGCACCCACTTCACATGGAAGGCATAGAGAATGCCTCAGCCCCTGCGGGCAATATTTCCAAGTACTGTGAAAGAAACAGTGCTAAAGCAAAAATAGGTAGGGCATGGCAAACACATGAAAAGCCACTCTCATATCCACGAGAAATCAGGCTGAGCAGCCCATTTGCCAAGCTCTAAGTTTCCTGGAGCAAACAAGTTGCAGGAAACTCCTCAAACAAGCCAGAGCTGGCCAAACAAAAAGTGTAACCCCTCCCTTTCGTTGTTATGTTGATAATGGGGCAATCCCCGGCCAGAAGGCTTGAGGAATAGGAAGGCAGGAATAGGAAATTTCAAAATCCAGTTCATGGAATACCATAGTGAAGCACTGGCTACCAGAGCACAGAAAAATACATATCCCCACCAACTTCCCCTGATCTAAAAGCATAAAATAAATGGTTCAGGGAGATAAAGTCTTCTCAAAAATGTATAGAACTGCTTTGTCAGTCACCCATAATTTGTTTAATAAATACATCAATGCACAGCAGGCTAATACAGGCACAGACACAGGGAGGCAAGCGGTGAGCACCTCCATCTACACAGATAGCCAGTTGGCTTTCTTGGTTCCACAGAAACAGATGATGAGGCTGGTCAGCTACAATCATACCTGCAGGAGGAAAACACCACTGATTTCTGCCACACAGTTCTGCTCCAAGCTGCAGTGCAAGTTCTTTTTCATTGAAAACAATACAGACACAACACATCTCTTAGAACCAATCTAGTACCTGTCATACCCTACTCTCTTCTAGATGCTTTAGGACAGCTTCGGCTTTAGCTAAGAGAAGGATGATTTACAAACACTCAAGATCTTGCAGCTTTTTCCTCCTCTTTCTGCTGATCAGGATTGTTCCCTTTGCTGGCTCTTAAAATATCTGCTATCTCACATCAGGACACCACCTCCTCTCCACACTTTCTACAGTGTCTGGTCTCCTGGAACAATGCAACAAGTGTTAATCTTTATCCCCAGCTTCTCCATGCTCCCCTCACAGACCCTCTTTGCCACTGGGCAGAGCCCTGTGATACAGTGCAACACACACAGAGCACTGAATTTATTGGTGACAATGACCTCTCTGCCATTTCACACCTCTCTGCTTCCTACCTTCTTCCCCTGCATCCTTTAACACCCCTATACCCATTCCACCTTTGGCTTCCCCACAAACAATATCCAAGATGGTACAATCAGTCCTTAAACCACCTGCCTGCTAAAAACTACAGAAGAGTTGCAGATACTTTATTTTCTCTCAGGAGAAAATCTCTCTGCACAGGCACTAGAGAGCTGGGCCAAAACACCATGTTAAAAGAACCAAGCTTTGGCTTTTAGTTTTCACCAAGAGAAGGAAGTACGTACCATGCTTTGCCATTTCCAGGCCTTTCTTTGAAAATGCTTTCTTTTCTTTAAATAACAAGGGGTAGCAGTCAAGTGAAAGCAAGGGCTACTTGATCCATTGTTTGGCCCCCAGCCAGGTTCTGCTGGACCCGCTTTCCCTCTCAACCACCCGTTTTTCTATCGGTCCTGTAATTTGGGGAGATTAAGATGTATAGCCTGTAAATTGGCTAAACTTTTCCAGGCTGCTTTAATGAGACTTCATATAATAGGGTTGGCTTTTTTTTTTTTAATATTTTCCTTAACGTGACCCATATGGAAATAAAAAGATATATTTTTTAATGTATGCTAGATTACGGCCGACATTTTCCTCAAATTAAAATCCATGCTTCAGCAGCAGCATACATTTTCAATGATGTCAAATATATTTTTTCAGCCAACTGGCTGGGGTCACCCTTATAACTCAAAGTTTAAGTGTGCTGGATAATCAGTAGAACATGTGAGACTCTGTAGGGCACTGTGGCTGCCTCGGTGCCTGCTCGGGAGCACACAGGGCCTATTCTCCTCCAAGGCACTCGAGGCAGGAGATATGGAATAAGACAGGGATAAAGCTCTGCCTCGGAATGGGCTGACAGCACATGGCTCACAGCAGGAACCATGTGGCTCCAGCCCAGGCTGGCATCAAGCTGTCCCAGCAGAGATCCCCAGGACACGATCACCACACTCAGCTATAGGCTAGGACTAAATGTACAGGCTGAGCTAAAACCACCAGCACTTCTCCACTGACAGATGGGGTGTCCTTTGTTCAGAGATGCCATTCCAGCCTTGTCAACCATTCCTGTTATCATTTTGTTGGGAATGACGCCCAGTGGGAGCAGCCACAACCTAAACAAGGGCTGCTCATAGCTTTGTTCATAACATTTACATTACAGAAGTACTTATTTACCTGATCTTCCCACCTTAAGAATAAACAAATTATTAAACAGAATATTACCTATAGCATAGCAAGTGTTTGGGCCCATTGACACTATGTTTTTAAACTTTGTTTTAAAGCAACTTGCACAGATTCCAACTAAGGCTGAAACAGAATTTAAATAAATTTCACATCTGTAGAGGCTAAATTCAAACAACTTGGAGAAACATTTTCCAAATGCTAAAGCAAAAGAGAGAACTCTAACAATTTCCATGCAGAAGTTCAGTTTTCTAACAACTCTTTTAACTCACAAGTAGATGATGATGAATCCACAATTGTGTGGGGAACCACAAGAAACACTGGGTTTTCAGCTTTAAATGGGTTTTCCTTTTTTTTTTTTTTTTTTTTTTTACAGTTTGTGGTTAGAAATTGCATTGTCATACAATTCAGTCCAAAATTCCCATTTCCATCAAAAGGATGTCCATTCACCTTTACAGAAAAATGTGCTTTAAGTCATTTCACAGCTAGCACAGGTAGCAATAGCTTAGAATGGAAAACTGAAACCTGGCCTATACTTTAAAGTTGCATAAGAATACTGGTATTGACTGGGTGTAGAGAATTACTCCTGTAACCCTAATATGAATTAATTCAAAAATGGGCAAAAAACCCAAAAGCAAACAACTAAAGTCAATTTTCTTCCAGGGCTTGCCTCGGGCATGAGGAAATCCTTATAAACTATGTAGATAAATGGTTCTTTTAAAGCCGTGGCTCCACTCAGAAGATTCAGTGATACAATTGTATCAGGGTATTTATGGCAGCAAATACTTTGTAGTTAATACATAAAAACCCACCAAAACCTCATTTACAGTGGAAATGACAGGGTAATTAAGATACAAGGGATTATGTTACTTCAAATAAGATTCAAAAAGGTTTTGGGATAGAAGTATCAGGCTTCCCCCATAAATAAATTTGTTCAGTCACACCTGGGTTGCCCAACCCCTCCGTCTTCCCATCACTACTCTGCTTCTTTTCTGTTTAAAGATTCATCCTGTGAAATATTCATTTTTAGCCCAGGGCTCACAGATATTAAGTGCCCTGAGGCCTTGCTCTATCACTGTACAATTCTAATGGGGTTTTACTAAACAACAACAAAGTTATTTAGAAATAACTGTACTAAGAACATATTTGTGACTGCTTATATTCAGATTTCCTGCAGAAACCAGTCCTGCCTTACTGAATGGAGCCCAGATGAGCCACCAAAGGCTCTGGAGCAATTTTATCCCAGGATGCAGAGGACACAATGGGAACTAAGGAGAAAATCATGTGACCCTAAAGGTATGGATCTGCTGAACAAGAACAAAAGAGTTTTGATATAAACTCTCTATAGTCATAAGCAGAAACAAGCATAATCTTGGAAATACAAACCAGGACACAAGCAAACCTGCAGGGAGGTTGTCATTGAAATTAACGTGAAATTGACTATTGATACTGAAACAGACAACCAAGAGCTTCAAAGTCATTTGTAGCATTTCACAAACAATACCTACACGAAATGCCGTAAACTACAACACAAAAAGTTCTACCTCAGCATGAGGAAGAACTTCTTTCCGTGGCGGGTGGCAGAGCTGGAACACCTGACGTCTCCCTCTCTGAGGACATTCCAAACCCACTAGGACATGTTCCTTTGTGACTTGCAGCAGGTGACCCTACCTTGCAGGGGAGTGTGACTGGGTGATCTCCAGAGAAAGCCGCGTTCACTGTACTTGAGGTCACTTTCCTTATCCTCAACCTCCTCCCGCTGCCAGCGCTCCCTCAGGGCCGCATCACCATCACCACGCGCTTCGTGTCCCTCCGCGCCTCACGGCGTCGCGCGCTCGAGACTCAACGCTCCATCTCCGCGCCTCGTGTCCCTCCGCGCCTCCGAGCGCGAGCGCATCGCTGCGTTGCTCGCGTACCCCTCCGCGCCTCATGCTGTGGGCGCTCGAGCCGCAGGGTCGCGTCAGCGCGCCCCGTGTCCCTCCGCGGCTCGGGCCGCCCTCGCTCTGCCCTCCCTGTCCCGCCGCCACCGCAGCAGGTGGCTCGTCCCCCGTGTCCTGCCCGGAGCACATTCCAGCACCAGGGACATCCCAGGTAGGCTTGAGGAAGAGATCCTTTCGGGGATTAGAGAGTCACAGAATGGTTTGGGTTGGAAGGGATTTGTAAATTTCATCTCGTCCCAAGCCCTGCCATGGGCAGAGACACCTTTCACCATCTCAGGTTGCTCCAAGCCCCTTCCAGCCTGACTTTGGGCACTTCCATGGATGAGGGAGCCACAGCTTCTCTGGGCATCCTGTGCCAGGGCTTCACCTCACAGAATATTGGGACAGTGTAAAAGGAGAATGTGGGCTGCCTTCAGGTAGGAGATGAGGGTGACAATTATTTTCCAAACTCAGCTTTGTGGCATTCTGTTAAACTCACTCATGGCATTGAGTCAAATAAAATAAATTTAATTAATTAAATAAATTTGTCACCAGAAAATAGATAGAAAAGGCCTTGGTTTCTTCTCTCATTGTGAGAGCTTGAGTGGCCTTTCCCCGTCTCCTGGTCCACATTGGCACTAGCAAGGTTTTAGCATTCAGATAATACTGAAGGCTAAAACTGAGGCAAGTAACAAGAATCTAGGTGATTCCCAATAAAATTAGTTAACTCTTTCCCAATAAAATTAGTTAACTCTTGGTTACAGCTTGGTGCTAGTAAGATCAAGGCTGTAGGTTCTAGTTCTGTACGGGCCATATATATTTAAGAGTTGCACTTAATGATCCGTGTGGGTACCTTCCAACTCAAAATATTCTATGACTCAAAATCAGTGTTTACTCTGTACTGTCATGTTAGTTGAAATGAAGCAAAAATACAGAAGGTAATTGAGGCAGGTTCCTGAAAATCAGAAAATTCTCCCTGGGGTCCTCATTGTTCTGAAGTTTGTTCTCCTGTGTTTCTCTCTAAACTCTGGAGTTAATCAACTTATTGTCATTGATCAGCCATACTAAAGCAAGACTGCAGTTCTGATTGGATATTGCTGCATTTAGCTGAGCACCAGAAACGTTTCTTGGTGATAAGACCTGTTTTAGACAGCTGAACTCTCTTTCAATGAAACTCACAGAGGCCCTGTTATTACAGCCAGTGGTAATTTCATTGTACAAAATACTCAGTAGGCAGCAGTTTCAGGACAAAACTAAACTGATATTCTCTCTTCATGATTTTGGGGAGTTGCTCTATGAACCATGGGAGCTGTGAAAAAGCTGGGGTTTCCCAGCTGCCTTGCCTAGATTGCTTACACCTGTGAATAGTTAAGAGTTCAGTTCTATAAGCTCTTCTTTCTGGAAGGTCATAAGTAGTATTGACTCACCAGATCACTGAAACTGTTCAGTTTTCAGTTGCAGAGAAGAGTTATATCAGCAGAATCAGGTCCCTAATAAAATTCAGGAATGGGCAAGAGCAGCCTTGATTCAAAATTTGAATATAGCATTGATAAATTTATTTCTTTTGATCGTGAACATTTTCACACTCTAGAGTAGTAACAAAAGCATTAAATTTGCATTTAAATCTACTTATTCCATAGTTAACACACTGAACTGTTAAAAATATTCCAGACTATTTTTCTCAGATCATTTCTAGGTGTCCTGTATCTGCTGGTTTCATTTAGGAACTGAAGGATGAAATGGAACTAAAAACTAAAAGCCAGAGTGGTATCTTGAAGTTAAAGTATTATGTATTAGGGTTCCATAAAATTTTCTCAATCAAACAGGTCTGTGGAAATATATCTATCAAAGTAGTGTACAGAAAAGGTTAAAGAGAAGGAAGGATGTAGATTTTTAGAGAACTTTGGGAATGCTGAACAGAATAAATCTCCAGCAGGAAACAGGGGGAAGAAATCAAGTAATTGTTTTTGCCTCAGCACTGAGTATTACAGAAATACCTACTTTGGCTGATGAGAGGAGAAGAGGGAAACAGAAGATGTTTTGAATGTTCAGTGCCCACGCAGTGGAGTGGTTTGAAATGTGCTCTGGTACAGCTGTGTTCTGTCACTCAGCCATGTGCAGGCAGCCTTTGGTCCGCCTGCCAGGACACTCAGGTAAGAGTGAGCAGTGTCAGCTCCTGCCACCTCCCAGCCCTGGCTGTGCACAGCAGGTGCTGCAGGCTCGCTGCCAGCTGAAAGCCACCTTGTTTTCCCAGTTAGGCATTCCACAGGGTTACTGGAAAACTGCTTCAAGTGGCCATCCAGTACTAGGGAGTGTTTTTCACAACATGAACTGAATCTAATGGACCCTAGAGGGCAACTGGTATTTTCTAGTATTTGCTATGGCACTTCAGGAATGAAAATAACTCTTGCCAGACTAAACAAGGCTAAATTAAATGAAAAAAGATCCTGTCTCTAGGACAAGTGCAATAACTTGTAGTTACAGGGCAGTGGAGGAACTGACAGAATAGTTTCTTTTGGGTATGATGATGTCACAGTGCACAGCTTTGGTCTATTGACTGAGGTGGATTTTGTATTCCCATGTATCTTATCATCAACACTCTCAAATCAGTTTTACCCTTTTGAGGAAGGGAAGTGAGAGTTGGAGGTTGGATTTTTATTAGGCACAGCTGGTCCAAGGGATGTCATTTATTCCTAGAGCCAGGGCTGTCTTTCATATGAAACCGTGGGGTGGATGGTGGGCAGGGGGAATCACTCGAAGTAGTTTCAACAGCTGGGGGTCAAATTATAGGGAAAAGTGGAGAGAAGTGAAATTTATAATCTATAATTTGAAACCAAAATAAGAATGAGACAAGCTTATTTGAAGGACTGGAAGGAAAAGGATGTGATATATGGCCTGATACAGCCAAGCAAAATGAACACTGCCACTGCACTATTACTTTGCAGACAATCCAAAAAAACCAAAAAGGCCTATTAAGGCTGTCTCTGTGGAGATCTAATTAGGTCATACAAACAATCTCTTGTTAATAGGACCCTTTAACTGTACATAGACACCTTAAGAAGTCTGTAGCAGATATAGGAAACGTTCTGATCCATGATGGGAATAAGAAGTGAACAAAAGCAAAGAAATAACAGATGAGAAATTGGCATAGGAATAAAAAAAGGTCTATAAATAGAATTATTGAAGTAGGAGAGGAACGTGAGAGCCTTATTCTTCCCTAGAGGTGACATTGTCCTATTCTGTGAGACACAATCTGCTTTGCTTGAAGTTAAGGGAATGGAGAAGAGGAATTGTTAGGAAACAATGCATTTTGAAGGGGAAGAAAAAGCTTCCATGGGAGAAAGATCATGTTAAAAGAATGTGTTTGCTTAGAGTGACTGATAGCAGTGACCCCGTGCCTCCTCCTAGTGAAAGAGACCTAGAGGTGTTGGGTGTAAATTACAAACAAGTGCAGTGGGACCGCTCCTGGCTTCAGGACATCATGCAAGAAAGGTGTCCAAGGTGTGTGGGTCCTCACTTAGTGTAGACTGGACTTCTTGAGACAGCAACAGCGCCAAGTGACCCACTCACACTAGAGGTGTGGTCCTTCTTTACACTTATCTTCTGTCCTTCCCAAGTTTCCAGGTAGAAAATAACAGTTTCACACCTGTTACTCCCATTATGTCCCAGTAACACTCTGACCACTTCTCTAGCACAGAACCCCACCCCTGTACTTGTTATAGCTAAGGGGTGAGTAATGTTTTTATGAACTTATCTTATAATCTTCAAAGAGTTATGGACTTAATCATAGCAGGGTATTTTGTGGGCCAGCAAATGTTCATTGTATATAGAAGTGTACTTAGTTAAGGGAGAATTTAACATCTGAATATCTGCAGAAAGCACACACTGAATGAGCAGTTGTTCATGGCATACTTGGAATGTGCTGTTCAGTCACCAGTGGGTGTACAGTATTTCTGTCACCTGAGCCCTGTAACTGGCTCACTTGGGGTGAATTTGCAGGTGGGATATTCACAGTGGCCTGGTTCTGAGCTATTTGCAACAAGCAATATTGTACACTAACACTTACAGGTAGTAAAGCATCTGAAATTTCAGAATGTCACAATCCACTTACCAGTGGCTCAGTACTATAAAGAGCCTAATTCAGTACTCAGAATCTTCCCTTAAGTCCCACTGAATCAGATGCTAAGAGAGTCAAAACCATGACAAAAAACCACTTTGGACACCTTTATATGCATTTCAATCCAGCAGTGCATGGCCCTTTAGCATTTTATCAGCAGTATTTAAGCTCAATACCCATATGAAAACCAGAGAGGTCATATGGCTTTGCTTATGCTGTGCTGAATCATTTCCTAAAGATTGTGTAGGTTAACTGTACCTCAGCTGGTAAAAAGCATCCCATCCCATCCCATCCCATCCCATCCCATCCCATCCCATCCCATCCCATCCCATCCCATCCCATCCCATCCCATCCCATCCCATCCCATCCCATCCCATCCCATCCCATCCCCATCCTTCACTCCTCACTGAGAAAGACTGCAAGTATAGCTGTCCCAGGGAAGGGATTGCTTAGGAGATTTGTTAGGCTTCCTTTCTGGCCTGTTTTCTATAAATCTCAGCTGTGTTCTATAAAGTAAGTCTGACACTCCACTGCTTGGATTTTGGAGCACCCAAGTTATAACTAGTTGAAAAACCCCAGTGAAGGGACTGTGTCTACTCATCACCCTGGACAGTTTTTACCAGTATGTGTTATCTAGAACCAAGGGCAAAGTGGGAATACTGCTAGTCTCAGGAGGAGGCCAGGAATTTTAGAAGCAGCACTGAAAATAAGATGAGCTACCTGTAGCAGAATTTCTGCAAACTCAACTACATCTGCATAGTAGTCTACAGAAAAGTATCCTCATTGTAGATGACTTTATTCACAAATCTGTCATCTCTTGTTGTAGATGCAAAGGAAGCAGTCAAAGAGCTGCCTGGGAATTCACCCTGCCATGACTGAGCTGCATTGCACTTTAGATTGGGATGGAACTTCTTTACAATGGATTTTTTTCTACTGCAAAAACTTGCGATTGGGGGTTTCAAGAAGGCAAAAAATAAGAGTCCAAAAGCTAATTTTAAGTATTTATAACAAAATAAGTAATCTATATGCCAGTTATATACAGGCACCCCGTATATCAGCAGGTGCCACCATGTATAAGAAACTCAAGGCAGTGATTTGGTAGCAAACCAACTGAGCTGATACCATGTTTTGTTGGTGACATCATCACTGCTGGATGGCTCTTTGGAATAAATAACCTCTTCCACATGTCCCTAAGCACACAGCTCCCAAAATAAATTTCAATTGCTGTAAGGCTCAAGGACGTCCTAAATCACCTTGGGTTAATAAGCAGCAGAAATGGAGAAGGAAGGAGTCCAGGATTTGTTTTTATTTCACTAGAAATACTTCAGATGAAGCAATTGTTAAATGCATTAAATACTATGCAGGGCAAGCAGGAAATAAAAGCATGAAGGTGGGAGAGATGTTTATATCAGATTAACATACTGAAAACCTGGCAGGAAATACTGCTCTAACTTGTGTATTGCCAGACTGGAAACCATTCAAGATAAGTTGAGGTTCTGTAACTGTTTAATGAGCACTAGTTTTTTTAGGAGTCTTTGCAAAGGTTTATGTTAAATCTTTCAGAATATAGACAAAATTTTATGTGAAACTTCCCTGTGGAAAGAAAACCCCACAAGAATACTTGCATTCTCACAAACACCAAAATTAATTCCCAAATAGATGATCACTGAAGGGTGAGCAAATATAACTTCCACTTAGACCTAATCTGTAATTCTGGAGTGTAAATGGTACCTTTATCTCTTGCTCTGTACAGGAAGAACTTAAGGAAGTAAGAATAGATATGTTATGGGTGAGTAATGCCAGTTTATTTAGAAGTGTCCAGAGCAGTTGATCTTCCAGGAACTAACAGGTGAAAATGAGTCCTTAGCCAGTTTATGCTGGTTCTCTTTTTAAAGAAGTTGGATTTAATTTTTCTGATGTGGTCTTTGCTTATCAGTCTGTAATACTGTCTAGAAACACTTTTGCATTTAACATGCCCTGTCATTGCAGCAAAAGGTAAACCCTGTTTTAATACTCAGCTTGTGTTTCTCTGAGTTTTTGAGAATTTTGGCTGCTGCTTCAAGCCTTGCACATCTGTGTGATGCACCACAGAGAATAGCACATTTGCATTCCTTGAGACTTTGTGAAGCTGGAATTTTATTTGAATAATAATTGGAATGTCATTATTATTAATATTGATTACGTTCCAGTTTCTAAAAATATACAAAGCATAAGGAATAGAGATGTAAATAAATTATGACTGCACAATATACAAAAGATTTGGTCCCTACAGCTAGAGAAGAGATGAGGGATTTCTCTCTGAATGTAGTGGATGCCTTCTAAGCATCAGGTTTGCCTTCTCCCTCTGCCCTGTTAGGGGTTTTTTCTTCTTACAACAGGAAATAACAAAGCATGAAAACACAAGAACCTGCCCTGAGTAGTGCTTTACCCTCAAGACCTGTAGGGAAACCATTTACAGGAGTTGCTACCTCTGTACAAAACTAAGAAGGAAATAAAAAGCTCATGAAGTTGGAACCATCTTTCTGCTTTTTGTGAGAAAAACCAGGTTTAGCTTACAAGTGCAATGGGAGAAATGACCAGTGCCCAACACAGATTCCCTTTTTCTTTTTTACATGTTGCACTATGGAGCACAACACCACTTTGGTTCATGACAGAAAAATAAAAAGGAAAGACAACAAGTGTAAAAAAGCCACTTGCTAGCCTAAATGATAGATGGTTTTTTGGTTGGTATCATTTGGCATGTCCAGTGGTGTGAGCAGCTGTGACAGGCAGGCTTTCAGAGAAGTGGTACATTCAGAAGTCCCATTACACCACTCATCTCTGCTGATTTTTTCCTCACAATGCAGTATTTTCTCTTGTTCTTTGTTCAGTGCTGTCTTAAAACAATTTGAACATCATAGTTTAACAAGACCCTTGCAGACTGCACTTACCATTCTGCATTTCATCCCATCCTACTTGTTCTACTCCCCAGAGAAGCTGAGGCAATCCCTTCCACTGCCTGGTGTGTTCCCCTTGCCCACCACGGCTGGGGCAGCTGCCAGAGGTGGAGGTGAGCAGGAAGCAGGGATGGAGAGAGCAGAAGGGAGCATCTGGCACTGTGAGATCACACTAGTAAGAGCTGGTTTAAAATTTCTGTCGATGACAGCCAGTTCAGAGACACTTGGCAGTTTTATCACAGCAGAGCACACTGTAATTTCACTGTTTACATGGTGCATGTGCTTGCATTTTACTGGTGTTTGTCCACCTCCCCACCACAGTTACCTGAATGCAGTGACTTGAGTCACAAAGTTACTTTGCTCTCATCCTCTCTGTCCTATACCACATTGCACTGAAAATCCAGCAGGGAAGAATGCCATCTATTTATCCCATCTCCCAGGAAATACTGGCAAAGATTGGATGTTTTAAAAACTCTGAATAGCACAGGAGTTTGAGTGTTCCACTAGGTGGAATTTTCATGACAGTTGAATTTTTTTTAGAGACTTGTGCCTTTATTTGTGTTTCACCACGTATTTGCTGTGTAGAAATGGTTCTCCCTGTCCCAAATCTATCTCCATATCCTCTGTCCCACCTCTCATGTTTACAGAGAATGCCATAATCATATAGTGCTATTATTGTGCCTGTCACAAAATAGATATGTCTAAATGGCAGCATTTCTGGATTTTAGCTCCCTCTTCCAGAAAACTGCAGTTGCAATTGTTTTCAGCTGCATATCCTCAGCTCAAATCAACTGAGATAGAGACCTTGGCAATCATTTCTCAGAAGCAGAAGTGCCAAAGATGCCTGTATTGAGGCAGATTTTTGTAAGCCTTTAGCTGTTCCACAATCCTTCCACAGACAGTGAGAGACTTTTGTGGCAAACTGTAAGTGTGAGTAAAGATTATTAGCATATGACTCCAGCACCGTGCTTTTCCATGGCAGCAGGGCACAGTGCCTGGGACACTGAGGGAGCAGAGCTGGGGGTGACCGGGATGTGCTCCCTGACCTCCCAAGAAGAGAACCCAAGTAGTCTCTGACAAGCCTCGTCCTTCACACCCCGAGACCTTGCTGTAAGCACTGCTCCTCCAGACCAGTCAGGGCAGCAAGAGGAGGGCTGGGACAGAGGACAGCAAGCCCAGGGAAGTTTAGTTTAGCAGGCTATAAATCCCCCTTCCCCTCCTCCCTTCT
Source organism: Ammospiza caudacuta (assembly GCF_027887145.1). NCBI lineage: Eukaryota > Metazoa > Chordata > Aves > Passeriformes > Passerellidae > Ammospiza > Ammospiza caudacuta. The sequence goes on from NC_080610.1 coordinate 6,941,240, forward strand.
TTATTGCCTGTCTTTGGAAAACACAATCCGATATAAACCAGAGAGAGTGGAAGCAGGGCAATAAAACTGTACGGCAGGAGCACGAGTGTCACAGGGGTGTTATATTACTGGCATTCCAAGTGGCTGATGTCAGGCAGTGAGCCGCAGGGCCCACAAACCCACCAGGGCAAAGAAATGTCCCAACTGTCCTTTTTGGCCCTGTGACATCCCTTTCTTTCTGATCCATTCTCAACTCTTCTACTATTCATCTCTTCTGCCCTTTGCTACTCCCGAGTCCTTGTGTTATGATTTCAGGGGTTCTGGATTCCAGGCCGTTCAAGTTGAGCACTCAGGCCTTTTGACCACTAGTCTTGAAACACATGATGTGTTGTCTGATCCTCGTGTAACAGGATCAGCAGTGCTGCACATACAAAAATTATTTCTTGATGTGCACATGGTTGGATTAAAATATATATGTATGGATTTATTTTAAAGCTAATTTATGCAAACTCAACTCTTTTTAGATAGGGCCAAGAGTCGCAAAACTGGTTAGCAGTTCTGAATGCCCTACATGAGTGATGGTTTTCACAGGACTGGCTCCCAGCGTTTTCTGAAAACCAGGCCCCTTTGAGGTACTATTAATTCTGCACTTAAAAGAGTTTTCAACTGTCCTTTCAATATTTGCTGTGAAAAATTGAAGGAAAGACACTTAACCACAAGTTCCGAGGTATAAATATTGCTCAGAAACTCAGATGTACTTCCATTCATAGGAGTTGGCACAAGTACGATTTCTTGGGGCTAAGTTTCTTTCTCCTCAGTTGTCTTTGGTTAGGTGTTTGCTATAAATTAACTTGCAAAGCTCATATAATTGGTAGACTGAAAGAAATATCTCTGGAAAATAATTCGTCTTGCTTTTTTCGGATACGGTCGCACAATCAAAATTAAGCCAGCTTAAGTCAAGATGCATAACTCATGTTTCTCTCTCTCTTCTCGTTGTTGGTATTGTTCAGAGTTGGTTTGGGTTGGATCAGTTTCCTGACTTGATTTGTTCCGCGGCTGTATGAATGCTTGCTGGCACATGAAACGTGGGGAAACATGCAGCTAAGGACAAGGGAATATGAGGTGAACTTTTGGGGACAACCTCCCCTTATGTGGATCCACAGCAACCCTGTAACAGCAGCCTCAGAGATGCCTACCACAATGACTTTGTCATCCTCTAGGTTTGCACATGTCTCTGTGGAGTTAGGACATGAAACAAACCTAGAGACCTCACTTTGGACAACCAAAGTTTGGTGAGGTGAATCTCACCATTTATCATTTAAGTATATTCCAGTTCTGAGGGCTACTCTGCAGTGCCAATATGCTTATTGAAATGGTAAATTCTGAATGTAGATTCACAGAGCCCTGTGCTTGAATTTCTCTGCCATTTTATAAATATGACACATGTACTCTGGGGTAGCTTTGGAGCATGTTGGGAAAAAATATCCAAATTAACTTTTGAAGTGGACCAATTAAAGCATAGTAAATCCCTGTGTAGACACTCTTCCTGAGTATCAAAGAGGCCTTAATTCAGGTCAACCTAATTTATTTTGTATTGAAGTAAAACAAATCAAATAAAGGTCCCTTTAATCCTAAATGAGAGTGCCTGTGCAGGCGGGTGGAGGGGGCTTAAAGCTATTCAGAATTTAATGGCATTTGATAGCAATTACTTAGAATAATCTCCTTTATGAGGGTTTTTGGATACTCCTCTCAAATTCAGTGGCACTGTTTGTTTAATTATATGGAATAAAGTTGACATTGAAGAGTCAACATTAGAAATTAAATTCCAAAGGGTTTTCTGTATGTGAAATGTTGAGATTTTTGAATGACCAAGGAAGCAGGAGAAGGACATATGATTATCTCACAATAATAGATATGCATTGCTCTCCATCTCATTTATTTCTACACATTTTCTCAAGTCTGCATAGCACTGATTTTTAGATCTGAGTTAACTTTTTAGTTCAACACAGCACTCTGAAGAGAAAACTTAGATTAATGATTGAGTTTCCTGGTCAACATATGAAGAGAGGTTCTCTTCATTGTCTTCTCCATCCAGATGGAAATTTAATGTACAGAGTACCATACTATTTTGCATGAAAATATCATATAACACCTTTAATCCTGTGATCCTAAAGGGCCTTCCAAATGTCAGTGAAAAAAACCTGCCCCTGAGAAAATCAGAGAAGTTCCATTATCCCAGATTTACAGATAGGAAAGACACGATCCTAAGAAGTGAATTGTCTTGCCTAAGGTCACACACAAGGAGAGAATGACTGCACGGAATAAAACCAATTCTTTTAAATCCCTGTCTTGTGACTCAGTCACAAGACTCCCTTCTCTATTGTTTTATAACAATAAACACAAGCCTTATTTCCACTATCTCCCCTTCCAGAAATTCTGCTGTCAATACAGTCCTTTCTGTGGTAGCCACATTGTCTGGCAGTATCTATTAGGAAAGATGGAGAAGTTACTGGTGGTATGCTTTAGGGCTGCCATGGCACTTGAGTGTGGTGGGGTCTTTCTGCTCCTAATCCATTGTATCAGCTCCTGGCAATTCAAGCCCTGTCTACTGAATTGCTGGGGGTGAAAGGTCAATGCATTAAGCATAGCAGATTAATACACTGCAGTAAATCCCAGAACCAGCACTTTAAGGAGCCAGTAATATTTCACACGTGATTGTTCTACCAATTGATTGCACCATCTTGTGAGTGCGTTGTGTGTGTGTATTTCTTTGACTCCATTTACGAGCTTTCCCAAGCTCCCCTGTTTAGTGGAGATTGCTGTGTCCCACACTGGTTGCACTTTGATCAGAGAAATTCAATACCTGAGGTCTGGGCTTTATAGGAAAGCAAGGTCCAGATTAAGGGAATTAGCCACAGTATATCACAACTAATAAAAGAGTGATTGAGCCCCACCACAGTGCTGCCCCAGGGGACGGGAGGAAAAAGGAGGGGGGCAGTTAGTGGAGGGGGAGGAAGACTTGCAGATAAAGCCATGTCCATAATTAAAAATGAATAAACCTGCTATCACATCATGCCTCTTACTGTGCTAGCAACCAAAGCAACATCTTTGCACAAAATGCTGCAGCTATAGCCTTTTCTTTACTTTTTTCCTTTCCCATTTCTTCCTGTTAACCTTGTCCATTCCCACATTTTCAGTGCAACTAAATTACAAGTCTTTTTAGGAATTTTGTGGAGAAATTATTTGCATATTTGACTGATTCTTATGTCTATTTCATGGCAGTGATTAAATGATTCAGGTCAGTAGGGGCTAAAATTTCAGACACTTGACAAAAGCAGGAGTAGGAGCACCAACTATTGTGTGGATGCTGGGATTTCTCTCAAGATAAGCCTTGAGAGTTTTGTAAAGGGCGAGCTGTTGTTATTATGAAGCCAATCAGAATCATTAATCTTTCTTTGTACATACTGCTTTAAAGGAAAGAATTAAAAAATCAAACCAGATCTGAGCATGTAGTTTGCTCTTGGACTAAAGAAATTCCTGCAATAATTTTCTTGGAAGGTTTTCCTAGTAATAGGCCAAGACACAGTGTAACATCTGAATATCTAAATCAAGAGAAAGTAGGTTTTATTATTTTACAGACAGCAACTGAGGAAAGATTACTGATCATTCTATCAGAGGGAATCAGACTGCTGCAAAATCCAAATCATTCAGTTACAAAAAGATTTTGCATCAACTGTCTTCACTAAGGTTATGAGGCTCACTTTGTTCTAATTTCCTTGCCTATTTTTTTTCTGAGTTCTTAATCCAGACCAAACTTCCCTTGAGTTTTTCTTATTCTTTTTAAATATATTTGCTTGAACTAGGAGTGGCAGAAAGACTAGAAAAAGACCCAGCACATAATGCCCGTGTCTGGCATCTCCTTTGTCGTGCACACAGCTGGGGCTGGGTACGCTGTTAGAGGTGCAGTTGTACACAAACAGCCTTGATTTGTTTCCCTAACTGAGTATTTGATTTTTCCTGTTCTTTGTCCATGATATTTGTTTGGAAAACAAATATAGAAAAAGACCTAATTTAATAGTATCTCTTTGCATTTAGAAGTCTGATCATGTAATGAATTTGGAGCTTTCTAATTTGAATCTCCAAAAGCATTTTAGCATATACCTAATTTGGCCTGTTGGTTTTTTTTAGGAGTTTTCCTACAGTCAAACACAGGGCTAAGTGCTTCAGTGAGTCAGAGCCACAGCAATTTAAACTAGACACATCCATGAAAGGAAGAGTGCATTGACCATACTTAGTGCCTTGCAGAGTTTTAGGATTTCTGTGCGTTGGATAAATGTCAACATCCTCTCCAATGACAAATTCCTATCCTTTTTACTAAATCTTTTTGTTTCAGTACTCTTCAGCATTCCAGTATGAACAATGGTCCAAGCCAATGAAGCCAATGGAAAGAGCATGTTCAGCTAAATGCATATTTGGTCAGGTTCTTAGAATCCATTTTCACCTATGATTTATTATTACTGTTTATTATTATGGTATAAAGTAGATGGCTACATAAATACATATCCTGTCTAATTAGGCTGCTCTGCCTGAAATCATCATTCATTTGCCAAATAATGCATTTTCATGCAGGTGGCACAATATTATTGATTAATCACAGTAACTCTTGACAGTGTTTTTAGAACACCTGACCATGCACCGTACTTTGAAAGCATACGCAATTTTTTTGTCTCCTTGTGCCAGCTAAATAAATTTGCCCCAAGTTTTCAGAAGTACATAAAGTAGTTTTCTTCCAGGATCAAGATTTCCTGCTTTCTAACACTTCTGTTTTCCTTAAGACCAGGAATCTTTGTGCCAAAGCACACATTTGTTCTTGTCACATTCTCTCTAAGCAAGCCAGGTTTCCAGCCTCCTCAGTTTTATCATTACAAAAGGAGATACAAAAAGTGAACAGAAAAGAATATTCAATTCAAGTTTGCTATGTTGTGAAAAGCTATCAATAATTCAAGACAAATGGTTGGTTGACTTAAGCAGAAAATTTTGGTTAAGTATCAGATCCTAGAAAGATTTTTTTTCCTGACACAATTGAGCCATCTCTTTGAATTGTCTGTCAAAAGTGGGCTAAACTCAAAAGCAAAATTATATGTATTAGTTGAGACAGTGACAGTGCTGAAATGTATTAAACTTGTTCAAGTACAAGCAAACCCATTTTACTGTGGTACAGAAGTTAAGCACTCAGGAACATACTATTTTATTAGAAAGTAAAATGGAAATAAGGTGGAGAATTTCAGTTTTGAAATCACTTGCTGTTGAAAACTTAAACCTAAACTTTATGTCCTATAAAATCTTATTAGATCATGTGCTCTTATGCAGTCTGTTACCTCACAGGAATTAAAGATCAGCTCAATCAACTTTGTGATGGCACAGCAACTCTTACTGAGGATGGTCAGTGCTGAGCAGTTTTTCTCTCTCTAATCCCCCACTGTTGTCTGTAATTCTGCTGGTTTAGGTTATCTGCTTTCATTCTTCACCTGCCAAATAACAGAGAAAAAAAACATAAACCCCACTTTGTCTAAAAAACCCTCTAGCTGTCACACCAGAAGATGCCTTTAATCCAGTGTCCTGTGCATGAATGGGTTGTGGATCTGGATATCAGTGAGACAAAGTTGCTTAGGGAAATCATGTCAATAAACAAACAGTGAAGCTTGTTTGATAAACCCGTTTTGAATTAAATGAGCAATCAATGTACCTAATGCAGTTCAGCTTTCCGTAGCATCCCCAGTCCAGTCCCTGATACCTCTCCAACCTACAACTAGTATAAGTTTACTTCACAGTCCTGAAAATTTAACGTTTTAATGAGGAAAAGTTTTGTCCCATAGAAGCTAAACTCTACCAGAAATGCCTAAGTAAGAGCCAAATACTGAATTTTTTTTATGTACACAGTAATCCTTTTTCATACAATACTGCCATACAGCTAAGAAATTTATTTCTTTCAGAAGAAAACAAGAGAGCAGCACCCATTAGTTCTTAGTTAAATATTAGATGAAATTACTTAAATGCAAAATTTATGGCATTCATTCAGTACAGGATTCAGACTAGTGTTTTAACTGCTTTGTTACTTTTTCCAATCCATGAACAATTTACATGGTGAGGGATTAGCTACCACTTATTTAGGCATTTATTCCTGCTTCTATTCAAGTGAATGGTAAAATTTTGATGGGTTTGAACAGTGAAGAGTCAAGGCTGATATGAAGATTCCCATCAATCCCCATAGTCTTTGCAGCAGGATCCCACATGAGTGTCAACTTGAAGCAGCTCAGTGGAGTTATTTAGAATAACCCAAAACAAGTCTGTTACTGTAACTTGAGCCTGTTTTATGAAGTGGCAGGAAATGAAGACACTGTTGATGGGCAGAACTCAGGAAATTGATTAAACCCCTCAAAATCTCTCTTTTGAGATCCATCTCCACAAGCAGCGGATGAATGCTACAAGCGATGATGAAATGCCAGAGAGCAGGGCCAGCCCACATCAACTGTTTCATGACTGCTTGCCAGACAAACAGATTGGTTGTCAGAGCAGCAGGAGAAATAACTTGGACTGCCAATAACCAGAAGTTGAAAATCTGGCAAGGTCAGTCTCTCCCTCTGATCCCAACACTGAGATACTGACTTCTGATCCTCCCTGACAATGTGATAAAATTCGTATAAACTGAAACTGCTTTTAAAGTAATTAGATAGGTAGCAGCTAGGCATTAAAATATTTGTATGAAGATATCCTAAGCTCTGCCAAACAGGATGCACATTGCTGTATAAAAGCCATCCAGACAGGACATTAAAGTTATGATGTTGTCATCTCCACATAGTCACAAAAGATACTTTTATGAGACTTCCACATCCAGCTCAGAATATCCCCAGTTCCAACTAGACTGTACCTTCCAGTAATGCTCTAAGTCCAGTCTCAGCTATCCAATAACATTTATCTTTCATTTGAACACTTTTTATCCATTTATGTCAATATATGTCTTATAAAGAAAGCCCATTTGTCCTTATCATTTCATAGGTAGGGACAAAATTATTCACTCAAAGCACTCCAGTGAGTGGCAGAGCCAGCAGTTAATGCAGTTTCCTGACTCAGTGCCCTTTTGCTGAACCACACTGTGCAAGTCTAACATTCCCTAATATCTGCAATCACATACAGTAGCTTGGTTATCAACCCCCATTATCTGTAACAACATGTACTGTAGTGTTTGTCTCTTCTAAAAAATGAGAGACTAGCAAATATTAGGTACAATTTTCTGATTTTGATTACCGTTGCCCTAAATGGGTAGTATCATAGTTACCACCTTCCCATCCCTCTGTTCCTACTCAATCATATATTTTGAAACATTTTGCTAAATAAAACTTCACTCTACCAAGGGGTCTGGAGAGATTTTGACCTATACAGTGCTACTATTCTTTTGTTGTTGTTGTTTAAAATGGACCCTTATTAAAATGGGAACATCTTCTTCAGTCTAGATTATCAGTATGGTTTCTGTGTTCCTTTTACCTGCACTCCAGGTATCTCTTCTCTGTATTTACAGAAAACTGTAAGCAGTTGTCACTGGGACTGCTCAATGCAGACCTTCTGTCCATACAACAGGTGGATTTGTTCATCCTTTACTTGAGCTGGTACCACTTATCCTCCCACTGTCACCATCTACCACAGCACAGGAGGTACTAATGTTCTATAGGAACAGGTTCTGACTAAGCCCTCAGGCCTCCAGTTTTTCCTAGGGGACAAAGAACAAAACTTTCAGGTCTGTGGTTAGTAGAAGGTGAGCAAAATGCTTCTCCTTTGCAGCTTGAAATCAAATGTATTGAGGAATATTTTCTTTGAATGTGTTCACACAAGATACTCAGAATATTTTCAGTGCTTCCTTACATAATGATGGCAGTGTGCAAGGAGCTTCCTTGGCAAACACAGAATAGAAATCTTTGGTTTGGGAAGCTGACAGATCTTAAACCTTAGAGATGACTATCATTTTACCCTGGCAGCTTGTAGTTCTAGGCTGCCACACTTGGCATGCTTTCTCATCAGCATTATACTCTGGTAGACAAAATACATAACATTTTTTAGTCAGGCTGCTGTGATGAAAAACCTTTTCTACACAGTGATTCTGGCTGATCTCCTCTTGCCTGCGGTAATCCTAACAAGTGCTGCAGTCAGGAGTGAATGTCAGTATACACATGTTCAGAAAGGGCAGGTTTATTGCTAAAGATAGCATGGAATTAGCACAGTGAAGTCAGTATCTAAGTGTGGTGATGCCCCCAGTATGGACTCCTGTAACTGCAGGCTCAGGCACACAGAGCCTGCTAGAACTTTCTATTAATTTGTTTTCATCTGGTTTTGCAGCCATTTGGCCCATGAGAACACATGTATAGCCACAGATAGGTATAAGATCTGATTTTCCTATGATTCTGATGACGTGGAGGGTTGTGGAGTTCAGAAGATCACAGAAGAACCATCACAAAGGGGTGAAGGTTGTTTGACCTGAGCATCTTTGATCTTCTGGATAAGAGGCTAGTTTGAACTGGAAACAGAAGTATAGGTGACTGTAAAAGGCAGTGGTAGAGAGAGAAAAAAAATCTGCTGTTAGGGATTAATGTACTTGGATTTGCCATGGTGCTGTGTAAACAACTAGAGAAATCCAGACTTCCACTGTATGAAGATAGCTTTTCCTGGGAAATCTGGCCTGGCCTTCCATAGGCATGGAATGCCTTCAAGCAGCAATAGGAAGATGATAGAAAAGTCCAGTGAATACAAAATTTAGATAGATACTTAGCACCCCGAGAATTTCTGTGAATGCACATGGGACATCAGAGGATCTGGGCAAGCTCCAAAACTGGGAAACCATGGGACAGCTTATAAATTGCCCTTTTGTCCTCCCAAGTGGCACTGCATCCTCTGTCCCTACTCTGCTGTTTACTGATGGCATTTCCACACAGTTTCCACAGAAGTTGGTTGCCCAAGGAAGACTCTCACAGAAGTGAGTCCTCAAGGCCATACTGAGATAAACTGAATACTTCATTGTGATTCTGTGAAATTTTCCAACAGGTACTGAGAAAAATATTTCACTGCCCTAAAGGCAGGTTCTTAATTTACTTCCTGCCCTGCACGGTATCTCACTCTTGCTTGTGTTTTTATTTTGAGAGTAGGGGACTGGGGTTTTATGGTGGCCATGTTAATCGTATCCCTGGTGGTCACAAAGGAGTTTAATAAAAGGGGTGGGTGGCTGGGTTAATTATTTTTTCCATCTGTCTTAGGAGAAGAGTGTTTTAAATAAATACAGCTCTGTTGGAGCAGAGGGGTTGCAAGGGTAACGTTTTTGTTTCCCTTCCTTTGTCACCCCACCACCCTCCTTCCCACCCCCCACTTTATTTCCTGCTGTGGAGACAAGTGACTTAATAAACTATTATTTATTTGTTAAAGATGTCTCTTTGCAGCACTAGCTTTCCTGCTGGGGAGATGAGTGTCTATAAAATATTTCCAAAGGTGTACCTCCTTTAAAGATTTAGTGGGTTTCCCAATAGCTCTGCTGCTGTAAAAGTTGCTGGCTGTTTATTTTTCAAATGTTTAAGAGCCCAAGTGATGGAACAAGAGGAAAGTTTTGTTCTTCCACCATTTTTTAAATCTGCTTCTACTTTGAGTCTCAGTTCTGTACAGCATGAGCAAACTGCCAAGCCACCACTGAGCCCTATTCTGTTTAACAAGGCTCTGGTTTAGCTCAACTTTATACCATGCAGATTTGCTAAGCAGGATTGAGACCTTCATTTTAAACAACTTTGTGAACAGTTGCTGAGCAGGGAGGCTTGAAGTTAAACTCTGGTCTGGAAGGCTCTGGGCCACAGATCTCAGTATCACAGTGGCCAACTCAGTTTCTTCAATGTTTCAAGACAAGTTATATTTTTCCTATACCAGCATCTATGGAGGAGACTAAATACAATACATTCCTGCTGGGAAAAAAGTCAGCATGGGCTTTTTTTTTGTCACTGACACATCGATTCATTTTTTAAAAACAGAGTTTAATTTCTAGATTTTGCTCAAAAATTCAGTCTGTCGTGCTTAGTGCTCTGTCCAGCACCTTTCCGCTTTCCTCAGAAAGAAAGAAAGTAGAATATACTAGAATATACTACATAAATATTGCATCATAAGAGTACATATCCTCACAAATGGTATACAGTTTCTTCTACAGTTCTATAGAATTAGGAATTACTACTGTAGGAATCATGCAATGTGCGTAACACATAGAGCATTACAGTCTGGTGGCCCAGACAAGCTTAACCTGCCAACTTCAGGAGCTATGATTCTGTACAATATCATGTCATTTGCTGTTTATAGCCTCCCTGTATTGCATCAGTCCCAAAGCTACAGGTGAAACCTCACATTTGGGTCCAATTTTTCCTTGGGAGAAACCCTCAAACTGATAGATTGGAGGTATGAGGATGCCGACCAACCCAGTGTTTCTTTTGAGTGAAAGCTCCTTCCCATGTGTGGTTTTGGTCCAAGTTCTGGTTGTTTAGTGCTGGTGTTGGACCTGGCACAAATTTTAAGCCTGACGTTTGGCATATTTAGGAACTACCTGAAGCAGGAGAGTACTTGTGCACCTTCCAAAAGTAAGGAGCTCAGTGTGGTTCTCTGCTTCCCCCAGGTGGAGGTATCTGTGCTGGCATGGTTCTGAGATGGGCACAGCCTCTGCTGAGAGCTTTTGTCAGAGAGGGGAGAATAAATCACATGGGGATCCCTGAGACAAACTGGGTGGGAGGAGGAGGCTGCTGAACAGAAGTCTACTGGAGACATGAAGAAGGATGAATTCCCAGCTTGGGAAGTAGGTAGAACTGATGCCCAAGGTATTACTGCTCACTCTCTGTCCACTGGTCTGGGTGAGTTTTTCTGCCTGACATCTTCATTGAGCAAAAATGCCATCTTGCCATCATAGGATGGGCTCAGCATTCTCTGTTTGTGCATTACTGCTGAAGATGTTCCAAGAATATTTGTGTTCACCACGTAGATGAGCTAAGAGGGAGAGAGCTATGCAGGGAGAAGATAGGGGGAGCACTAAGAAGATTTAAGAGAAGAGTGGAAACATCACTAGAAAGATTCACTTTAGTTCTCTTAAGCCTGCCCTTACATTGTTTGAGATAACACATAGGACTCCTGCATCATCTCACATTGTAAGACAGGCCAACTGGATTGCCTTGAGCCACAGGTTCACACCAGGCGGGTCACTCTGAATGTAGCTCCTTGGGACATTAATTCCTTTCAGTTTGTGAAAAGTTGCAGAGAGGTTGCTTCTCCACTAGGTACAAGGAGAAGGAAGGAGCCTCAGAGGGAGCAGAAGATAGTTCAGGAGTGTAACTACTGAAAAGATGCAGTGGAATTTGCTAGGGGAGTGCAGGGCTCAGTCCCCTGTGTAGATGACCTTGTGTTGAACAGAAAGAATGCAGGAAAAGTAGAGAAGTCTTGGAAAATGGTTCTTTTTTGACAACTCGATTGTCTAATCTCAGGAGGGCCCTGAAGAGAGATGAACCAGTGCTTGATAAGAAACCAAGAGAGTGGGTGTTGGAAGCAGACTGTTAGCCAGCAACGACTGACAGCTGTATAAAATTCTGGAGACAGATAATTGTAATCAAGATTCAGTCCCACAGAGACAATTAGTTATGTGAATACAAACCAGAGCACAGATCACTGAATGGAAAAGAAATATTTCATTCCTGTATAAGACTGAAAAAAAGCTAGGAAAAATACGTGAAGAGACGCCCTATGTACCATGAGTGAAATTATTATATTATTTGAAACTTCTAAATGTCAGGCATTATTCAACACCCTAACTATGTATACATCTACTCAGAATGGCCTTATCTGCAAGGGCCACTTAGAGTTTATGGTTTTACCCTTGTTCCAGATTTGGGGTTTTTTGCTTACACAAAACACCAATGTGAAATTGGAGAATTCTGAAACATCCCTGGATTTAAAGCAGTGGAATCTGAAGTCAGGACCTTCCCTTAGCTTTGGCATCACCTTTCTCATTTTGTCCTCATTGATTTCAACAGTATTGCATGTGTAATAAAGTAAACACGTCAAGATTTGGCCCATAGCAGGAGTCATAAATTCTTTGTTCTTGAAGGCCTGATCCTTCATCCACTGATGTTAATAGAGGAATTCTTATTTGACATCATTTGGGAGGAACAGATCCCAAGGCATTTGTTCTCAGGCATATCAAAGCAACTATTTTGTATTGAAAGTAAATTAAAATGCAATATTCCTACATTTGCCAGGAGTGTAAATCTGAGCACCACAAATCAAATTAATTGTATATCTATGTCCAATATTTCAAATGAAACCTGTGACAGTCAGACAAGTTGTTCGATAACTGATCTTTTAAAAACATCAGAGCAAGATTATTCAAAGGATTACTTCAAACCACTTTTTAGTGGCTGAAGCACAAAACAGTCTCAATTTAAAGTTTAAGTATAGCAATTTAATTTGAAGTTTCTCTGTATTTTCTCAAGGATGCTTGAGGACAGAATGTCACCTGAATGAGCTACTCCCTACACTAACCAGAAGGTGACTGGACAGTTTACAGCTGTGTACTTATTGAAAAGAAGGCTGAAGAATCATTTTAGTTTGATGAGTCTTGCAACAATGTTATTATGTGGGAAAACAAGCTCTTAAGAGAAAACGAGGAAAACAAAATTCTAAATGGTCTCTGATCATATCCAGCTTCAGAACAATACAAGGATATCCAGGGTAATTCTTGATGAATCATTTTTAAATCATGCCCTATTTAGTTTAGCAACACACCCCTACCTCACTTTTGTTAATTTTTTTACAGAACATTTCTGACACTATGAATTCACTATGTAGGGTTACATCCTTACTTTAGGAAGGAATAATTCCTTTGCTTGTCTTGCTAATACTTGGCTGTTTTACATGATTTATGTGTTTTACTTGTGGAAGTCTTAGTGTATTTGTGTGTATACACATACTACATATATATATATATATATATACAAGTAAATTAGTTTCTTTTCTGTTTTTCTGTAAAGTTTCTTTCTAGGGAAGGCTACTCTTTCTAGGTTTTTATAAGCTGATGGAACAGGCTTGTCAAATAGTCTTTATGAGAGAAGAAACAGGAAGATGGCTTGGTTTGCAGACAGAGGGTTATTGGGCAATTATGTTTTTTATAGAGCTGTTGTAGGACAAATCACGGGCCTGCTTTTGCCTTTGATGCTACGAGGCAGACGGCCCAATAAAGATCAGAACAAGGGAGGGCAAAGGGGGTCAGGGACAGAGCCTTCCCTTGGGGTCCCGCTTCTGCCGCTCGCCTCAGAAACCAGACATCCCTTCCAGATGCACCATAGCTCCACTGTGACCCTCCTGATGGGCTGTGCTGGGAAACTGGGAGTGCTCCAGGAAGTGTTCACCCTGCACAACCAGCTCCAGGGATACATGGATGCTGGGGAGAAAGCTGCCCTGTGTGGTGTCCTGGCACAACCACAGAGATTGTTCACTCCCATGATTATAAAAAACCAACATGCAAGAAACTTTGTGTGGAAAAAAACAGCTTAGCTTATGCAAGGTTGTATAACTGGCAAGACTCTCCCTGCATTTGTCCCTTTCTTGATGTCTATTTCCTTTTGTACTTCTGAACTCAACTTTCAGCCACTCTCTAACTTCTCACAATTAAGAAGAATTCTCCTTGGGGTGAGTTGTCCTATCAATTTTTATTTTGTTCCACCTTCAGCAGTAGCAGTTGGGCCTGTAAGAGAATCTTGGCTTACATAAACTACAAGTTATTTGTCTATGCCAATTATTTTATATATAAACAGTTTTTAGTAGAAAGGAGTGTTTATTTTGATAATGGAGAGTCATCATATGCCCATGTAGGGACACTGGGGAAATCTCATCTCTGGAGTGTTCCTAATCTCCAAACATTTCTGCTGCCATTTAGAGATATTTCAGTTGGGCAGTTCATTCCAAATACAAAATAGATAAATAAATTTGGGGAAAAAAAAGTGGTTGCACATTTTACGTCATCTTTTCCTCATTATTCAGAGCAGCACATTATATGAACCTGAGCTATTTCTGTTCTGCTTTATTCTCCTTTGAGATACTTTGATGGCATTAGTTAGGTAAAGACCATATCCACATAAATGCTGTTAGTGGTGTACTGGAGGGACCTTTGGGAAAACCCTGCTCAGCTCTCAGGGAGTTGGTGACTGGGATAAGTGTCAGAGCCCAGAACTGCATAGAAAGGAGCCCTGTACCTCCAGTGCTTGACTGGCCAAAGCTATAAAATAAATACATACACAACAACACAGGTCCACCTAGGAAAGCTTGGGGCAGTAGATCTGTTAGAACCAAATTATTTCATAGGATTGAAGTTGTGGCTCAGTTACTTGAGACAGTTCCTGCAGTGACACCTGCTACAGGCTTCCAAATGATCTATTTTGATCACTTTCACTACTTTTTTTCCTCACAAGGAAAGTGTGTTGTGTCATGGATATTGGAGAGACCAGAAAGAGGGGACTAAGGGTGCTGGAATCACACAAGTAGATTCAGTGTACATTATGTCAGGAAAGATGGAAGTATTTAGTGTGCACATATCAGATTTTGACCCCTGACTTTCCCTGCAAAAAGTATTGACCCCCCTGCATCCTCAGGCTATCACAAAATTAGCTGTTTGGAATGAACTGAACTTAGGAAAAGGTAGGATTTATTAAATACAAAATGGACTGTCAGAGTGGAAGCTCTCTCGCCTTCCAGCATGGCGCTGATCAACTTGAATACCAATGGGAAAGGGAAGAAAATGTATTGTTTAATGAAACTCACCAGTGTGGGCTTTTTATTTGCTAAATGCTTGACCAGTTCCAGAGAAAGTAGAGCATTGTCAAATTCTTATTGGAATACCAGCGAGATTAGCTAGGAATACCTAAGAGAGATAAAGATGGATCAGTTCTGCCTGCTACACTTCCTTTTACTGTGACCAGTTTTCCTGTTTGATAAACCTGTAAGCTTTCCCTTTCCTCCACTACCAGTCACAGTTAGGCTTTTCCAAAGACATCTGCTCCTTGTTTTTTGAGGAGTTCTTCAAATGATTGTTGGTCTGTGGCTGTTTTTAAGTGTCTGCTATAAAACCACAACATGACTAGCTGATGTTCATTGTTGTTATTCACAACTCAACATCAAAAATTAAGTCTCATTCTGCACTCTGACAGAGAGCTTTGTACCACAGCATTGGAATTGCCACCAGATTCAGAGCCCTATATCAGGACTTTCTGCAGGATATACAGGATTCTAATTTCCGTGTTTATAAGAAACCTAACTGCTTTAAAATGTAAGACTTTATGGACAACTTATTAACATGTAGTGTATAAGAAAATAAAAGTTTAGGGCTCAGAAGGTCCTCCTTGATGTGAACATTAGAAGTCTGTAAGTCTAGAATATGGCTCGGTACAGGGCTTACATCTTTCCCTCCTAGAGCTGAGGAATCCATATGTAGCCCATTGGCTGAGCAGCTGGTCCCTGACAATCAGGAGAATTCCAAGAACAGTCCCTTAGGCCTCTTCCAGTAGAATCACGGGCAAGAGCCAGGCAGAGGCACCAAGCTCTGTGCCCGAGACATCTTGAAGACTTAAATAACTGCACATTCCCTGGCCTCCTATCTGCCTCTGCCCCCCAGTCATATTTCACCTACCTTGGGAAATCTGCAAAATTTCACCTGTGACAGCTCTGCTGACAAACAGGGGAGATCAGAGCTTTCATCTGGGTGATGAACTGCCAGGCTGTCAGAAGAGCAGAGTATCTGTGCCGTGGTGAGACAGGTCAGGGCTGCCGCAGGGGCTCTGCATCCTGACCTTGGCAAGGCTCAGGGAGGACTGGGCTCTACCTGCTCCTGCCTCTCAGGGTCTGCAGGAGAGTCGTGGCATGTGTTCCCTTACAAGGACACAGAGACAAACCAGAGGCATCCCTGAGCACACACATGGCTTTGGGAATTGTCTAGGATTACACTCCATTCCTCAAATGAGGGCCTCCCACACTGGGGAATTAATTGGCAGGGAGGTTATAGAAACTGATAGTGAGGTAATTCTATGTAAAATCAGGTATTTTCATTTGAATACCTGACTGTGAAGCCATAACATTATATTTCCCCAGCTGTTATACAGCCCTATTTAATCCACCTGAATTCTGTACATTTATAAAGCACAGAGTGTAGCAACTTGTTTCTCTGCATGACACCATATACAGAAGAGGACTGTGTGAGTATTTAAGGAATTTCTCAATATGTCCTCTTCCAGCTTCACTGGATCTGGTTTTTGAAAAGAGAAGGATTTTGTCTGGACATTTTGCTGTCTACTCACATACATGTGATCTGGGTTGGGAAAACTCTGCATGGTTGTAACTTCCTGGATCAGCCCAGAAAATTGGAACAGAATAAGAATTTAGAAACCACAATTTCATGCCCCCTTTCTGTTTGAAGTAAGATGAACCCACATCTAATTCTCTGACTGGCCTGAACAGTATACTTAAATCTTTCTTGTGCCTAGGCTAAATATTTTATTTTAAAAAATGGAATAGAACTAAACCTGAGCATCAAGAATATTTTTATGTTCTCAAATATCCATCAGCCTTGTGTCAGTGCTTTAAGGAACATGCAAGATCCAGGGTTTAGTCAAAAATCAAATGAGGGCTTTTAAGCCAGCTTATTAGTTCCAAGGATGAAGATTTTGTCAAGCCCTCAACTTTGTTTTAACTCCTCCCTACAGATGAAGTCTTCTGTCATCTCAACATTAATTTCTGTCAACACTTGGGGAATTTTGCTGAGAAATTTTCCAATCTTAACATATTACATATGCATTTTTCTGCAAACATCTTGACTGCAGGGTGGCAGTTTCAAAGCAGAGACAAGAAGGTAGGAGAGGTGGGTCTCACTGCAGTGAAAGCCTGTTATGAGAACATTAGTCACCTAATCCCTAATTCCTGGGGGGACTGGGTTGGTACAAGATCACTTTATACTTGCCTTGTTTCTTACAAGCTTTCCATTTGCATCTGCTAATGGCCATTGTAACAGACAGGATGCTGGGATAGATTTAGCTGTGATCTAATCCGATCTGACTCCTCTTGTGTGATTTGATAGTGGCTCCAAGACACTGTCTCTCCAGTGAGAAGAATTTACAAGGTTTACCCAATTAGAGTAGCCCCCATCAGTGGAGTTCGGGAGCTGTGGTGCCTCTAAGTGCTTGACAGAAGGACAGTGACTTTGTTCATCTGAAGTGGGACTGAGAGGCCTCTCGAGGCAAGTGCCTTAGCGGAGAGCAAGTGCTATCATCGTTCCCTTCTTGCTCCCTAAATTTAAGACACTGAACTGTTAAGATCAGTTGCCTGAGGTGAGAATGTTTCTCGGTGGTATAACAGGATTCTCTTCTCCTGGGGAAAGTACCGTGTCAGACTAGTTAGTACCTCCTTGCTGCTGGCAATTTATTTCTAATGGCAGGAGCCGGAATTCCCCTTTTTCCACAGGAGACAAGGAAGACAGGAGGCTCTGGCTGTTTGTTCGGTCTTCTTGCCTTTTCAAAATTTCTTTCAAAATTTTTCAAAATTTCAATTCATTTAATACTTTCTAGATGTAGTTTTGCTCGTTCATAGCACAGTGTAGTGCTTCTACGCCTATGTATGTTTTCTCCCCCCCATTCCCTCAACTGTATCAAGAAAGTTCACAAGTGAATTGCAGTTAGAGTGTGAATGCCAGGTTAGCTGTACCAGTAGTAAAATACAAAAAAAAAAAAAGGAAAGATGCAGCAAGCTGTTGACTGCAGAGAGAATCTATGGCCAGTAGAAAGTAAATAGAGAGGGGAGGAAACCACAGCATTGCTGATTTGTGTCTTTAGATATCACAGAATAGCCTCATTGAACTCTTAACTGCTTAAAATTTTAGAAATAGATTCTTCAATGTGTTTGAACCTCTCTGCTTCTCTGTTGGCACATAATACCCTTGCAGGACTGGCATTAAGGGCTCAGGGGCAGATTACTGCATGGGGAGCTCTCTCTCAACACCCAGTCTTGTATGGAGCTCTCTGAAACTTAAGAGCAATGGTAACACAAGAGGAACACTGGAACATAAGAGTAATACAAGTGTTTGTATGGTTCTACACTAATGCTGTGGAGCAGTCCCTGGAAAGGTGGTATAGTTAAAATGGGATAATGTGCAGGTCAGTGTCAAGGGCAAAGTGTAGTCTTCTGCATCTGTCCTTGCATTGGCAAAGGAACAAGAAAATCTGCTGAACATAATTAAACCTTTGGTTTTTTATTTTCTTTTCTAGTCACTTCTTGAATTTAGATCTTTCAGATTTCAAATATGTCCCAGAAGTACTGCAGAATAGTGAAAAATCATACTTAGAGTGTTTGAGGAATCAAGAGGAAAGTGCTTAAACTCTTCAATTATCTGTTTTTCCTCTAATCTCCCTCCTTCTTTGTCAATGTAAATTACAACATATTAAACTCCCTCTTGCTGTGGGGACAAAACTAAGTGCACAAGGGGAAGAGTGGGAGGGGAAAAGGAAGGGAAAGAAGGTGATATTCGTGCACTACAAAGTAAACAGGTCCAAAACAGTCTTAAGTTTTACAGGAAATGCACAGCATGCCAAGTCACCCATCCCCTGCCACCTGCCTGCCCAGAGCACAAAGGGGAGTCTCTGGACACACTCAGTTTCATTTTCAGTTTTGTCACTAGACCCAGGAACTGATGAGAAGAAGACAGGTAAAAGAACCTTATTCTTAAGGCAGCCCTCTTTATTCCCATCTAAAAGCATCAGAGAGGGGCTTTCCTCTCCTCTTTGTAGAAAGAGCAGAAATCCCATTTCACCCTCCTGTTCAGAACTGCCTGCCTGTACCTGCTCCTCCTGCCTCTGCTGGTCTGGTGTGTGTGTGTTTGGAATGAAAGATTTTCCCTGCAAGCCCTGAACCTCTTCCCTGGCCTGTCGGGCTCTTATCAGCACAGGTTCCTCAGTGGGCCATAATGATTTACTGTCCAAATAGTGCTGTTCTTTGTCAGAGATTGTGATCGGAAAGCCTTACTTTGCAGCTAATAAGCAACTCTTCCCTTTCCCTCATGTTTTTTTTACCTTTCTTCAAATATTGTTTTACGAGCCCATTGCTTGCTATTTGCCTGACACAGAAGCTGTGCCTCAGGGCATCATTTTCTCACCTCTAAGCCAGAGGGTTGTTGCTTTGATGCTGGGTTTGAAGAGCTTGGAACAGCTCCATGAAGGGTATCTACCCTGTCTCCCCAGGGCAATCTGCTCAGGTGAGGAAAGTTCCCTTCGTGGTTCACACTGGCATTCTGCACATTGCTGGTTTGTTTTGTTTTTCCCTGATACAAAAGTAAAACGTTTTATAAAGGGAGAGGGCTTGACATTTATCAGATGTTTGAAAATGGCAACATGAACAGGAAAATGCTTGTTGTTCACTGCATGTTTCTAAGGCTAAACTTCAAATGCTTGAGCACTTTGTTCTTAAGAGGTCAAAGTAGCAGTCAGGGAAGGGGATTCTGGGCTGCAGTATACTTCCAAAAAAATAGGAAAGGACAATTATCCTTTCACTAGTCCGCAACTTTAGTTGCTACTTGTCAACTTTCTTCCCATATAAGAAAGGTGATGCTTTCTTGTTGATATCAAGCAAACCAGACATTCTACTTCTTCATTTTCATTCGAAGCTTCCTATTAATCATACTATTTTCCAAAAAGATCCCATTTCTATTTCTGCCTAGAAATTCACATACTGAAAGTATGCCCATAACTTTTAAACTAAGTCCTGTCCTGAGATGCCTTCAACCATGCAGGAAGATTTGATAGCATGGACACTGCAAATGCTTTTTATCTGTAACTCAAGCACAAATACAAGAAGACACACTCAGTTGAGATGATATTTCAAGCACAAGGCAATAGAGATGTCCAGACTACTCACAATTCCACTCTGAATTGATTTTTTTCTTTTTTTCTCCTTACTTTACATAGAGGCATGCAAGTGTGTATTTCACTATTTATCTTCATACTGTAGAAATGTGTATTTTACCTTATCATTTTTCTCAAATGCATGTTATTATCTCGGTGTACACCTGAATGGTGACTTGACAGCCTATCATTTTCACATGTTAGAACACATTTTAAAGTGTCTATCAAAGGAGCCTGTTCTTAGCACCAGCTCTGTCACCCTTCAGCAGGGCTGCTTATTAATCATCATTCACATAAAAAGCTGTTTCCTTTGTGCAACAAACATGAGAAAAATAAAAGTGCAAAAAGGTAAAGATGCATAGATTCTTTGAGATTTGGTGAAGTGCAGATGAAGCTTGCGTGCCACCTCAAGATATCTTGTCAGATTCCATGCATTTTAAAAAGAATTCCAGAGCAAAAAACAATAAGAGCTCCCAAGTTAATGCAGCACTGCAGGTAGTGATGTAGATGAGCAGGGTTTCTAAACATGCTGCAGCAGTCTTTGCAAGTACAGAGGTGCTAAACCTGACAACCCCTCCAAAATCCAGCTGTAATTGTTTTCTCTCCATTAATGTCTCATTGCATTTTCAATGGAGACATCATTCCTTTCTTTGTCCTGAGCTCATGTGTAACATTCCTCCATCACATTAAACTGCTGCCAATTTCTGCCCTGAAGGGGGCTGCAATTAAGTGGAGGATTAATGCTACTCCTTCTTTGACCCAAAACAAGCTTGGGTCCTTGCTGAAGCAGAAACTTGCTCCAACTATTCTATTGGATTTCTTGTTTCTTGAAAGAAAAAGCAAACATGGACTTCACACCTGGCTCGGAGCGTGCTGATACAAGAAAGTCAAGGGTAGCTGTGAGTACTCTTTGCTGTTTAACTGGAGGCACAGAGCCTTCCTATGGTCCAAAATGGGCAAATTACCGATACAGTGTCAAACTTAACAAAACAGATTAGATTAATACCTTGCCATTTAGTTTCTTCTTCAAAGGGGTACTAAAACAGTATCTAGTGCAAGAAGAGCTCCTTCTTATACTTTTCATATAGCTGTTAAGTTGAATTAAGAGCTTTTGGTGGTGGTGGAGTTTTGTTCCTTCGAGTCAGATTTGAATTTGGTTTGTGTATGCCAAGGGTTTGTGTGATCTACCTGGAAGTGCTCAGCATCAGTGATTTTGGTTGAGAGACAGTTCTGGTTTTGTGGCTCTCAGAGGTGGTATTTCTCACCCTTTTCTGAATCTGAGCAGCACTTGAGAACCAAGACTTTAATTAATGATGGCATCTCAGGCAGCTGCTGGTGGCTGCCCTCTTAGAGCTGAGTACATCTTAGGTCACACTGACAGCAGAGGGGGCAGGGGAAGAGAAAACGAGGAGACCCATGTGCACAGAATTGGAAACCTATCTTCTGCTTGATTGTGTTTTAGCAGTTAGAACTAAACTGTTTAGGACTGCTTAATTTTTTTTAGTTTCTTAATTGTTGAACAAGCAGTTCAGCATTTCAGTCTCCTCTGCAGTTTTCACGTTGCTTGTGTCAGAAGGGATGTCTCTCATCAGCCAAGTGCCCACTGGCACAGGCACTGAGAGTGTCCAAAATGCCAGCTGCAATTAAGCATTTCTGTTGTGAAGCCCCACAGTTTGTGCATGGTGAGAACAACTTCCCTCCCTGAGCATGAACTGGAGCTACCAACCTCAGCAGCAAGGAAACCACGGGTCCTTTCTCAGGTACTCACAGGCACACAATACAGAGGCTCACATGTAAATTGAGCAATGTATGGCCATTCTGTGCATCCATCCACTGCTTACAGAGAGCAGAGGTAGAATTAACCTCAGTGCTGTCCTTAGATTTCTCCCTAAAATAATGGTCTGCTATGTGACTGCTTACTTGGCAGCCAGTCATATTCAAATTCAGGGACAGATTTTTTTTTTTTTTTTTGTTAATTTTAAACACCCCTGTTACCCCTGAAGAACAAGTATAGTCAAGGAAATAGTGCATTTTTATCACTGAATCTTTTGCTGATAATAGTGCATTTTTATCACTGAATCTTTTGCTGAGGTCACAGACCTGACACAGGTTTAACTTTTGTCCATAACTATGTACACAGACAATATGTGATGGTGTAGTTTAGCATCAGGCTTGGCCTATAAAGCTGAGCTGAGGGAGGCTGAGGCAGCTCCCCCTCCCATTTCAGTGTGAAGTCCTGCTCATCTGCATTTAGCCTGGGTTTGCAGAGCCAGCAGTTCAAGTTGCCATCACTTCACTTGCAGAGACAGCACATTTGAACTGAGGTCTATGGAATGCAATACAGAACAATGCTCCCTTCTCACTGGGCAATGGCCCAAAAGGCTCTTGCTCAATCCTCAGGGTGGCTTGACCCACCTGGGTGTGACCTCCAGCTAACACAGTTCTTCATCCTACGCAAACAGAGGGTTTTTCTCCTTGCTACAGAGCAAACAGTTTTAAATAGTGCAGATTTGCTTCCTTCAGGGCTGAAGGAGACAGAAGGCTGGAGCAATAAAATCCATTATATATATAATTTTGTATCTCCTTATCATGAACTCCTAAGAAAGGGAACTAAGAGGATCACTACTGAGAAAAGCACCATAATTGTAGCTCCTGAGCACCACATGGAGAAAATTGCCAAGGCAACCAATCATTCCACAGCAAGGGCAGAGGTAGTTGAGTTAAGATGAGGTTGTTACAAACCCCTGCTGTGCATAATCATATAGTAAGCAACATTTTTAAAAGGCTCTTGTAAAAAATAGGACAGAGTGGAAAGGAACGAGAGAAATTAATTTAGTCCTATTTTTCTGCTTGTTCACTGATTGAGGTATAAGAGCAAATTATATGTGTGTCCTGCACCTGAGGACACTGGGGGCTGGCAGGGAACAGCTGCTTCCTTCAAAACAATGCAGAGTGTCAGACACATAGGGCACTGGGCTAGTTTTACCTGAAAAAAACATACTTTTGTTTCTAATGTATTTTTAAATATGAAGTCGGAACAAAAGTGCTCTTCTGATGCAAAGTCTTGGCTCTTTGTTACAAATTGTGTTCTTGGGGGATTGATTGAAGCCAACAAGACTTTGTGAATTGGATTTATTCCTGAAGTATGAGATTTGCAGATCAAATCTTTGAAAATTAAAAGGGAATATCCACAGCATCCTTCCACCATCAGCAAACTCTTCTGAAGCAGATCTTTCCCTGGATTCCTCCATTTCATTACTCCAAGCTATTTATCTGAGCTGCTAGAAATCAGCTGTATAGCAGTACAAGCAGTACAGCAATTCACATGGCTGGATCATCAGCTGAAGCAGGTAATTTTAATTTTTGTTCAAATTGACCTTTCCAGGTAGCTGTATCAGTGATTCAGCCTGTACTGCTGCCCCACAGACAGTTAACCAGCAGAACAAAACCATGGCCAAAGCTAGGTACCCCAAGTACAAACAGCTGCCAAAAAATTCTGCCACAATACTTCAGTGAACAGCACTTGTCACTTTTCCAATTCTAGACACTGCTTTCCTCCAGTGACCTTCTACTTAAACAAGGAATAATTACTGCTTCACAAATGCCTGTTTCTGTTAGGTTTGCTTCTTTTTTGTTTTGACCCATACTGGCTCCTGATAAATAGTTTGCAGACCAGACTGGAAGCATTCTAGACCCACTTGTGCAGATTCCAATTTCCACAAGTTGAACTGACCCCTAGTTTCTGTAGCTAGAACTGTCTCCATCATACATGTGAGCACTAGAAGTGGGATTCACCTGGGATTGTCCCACAGTGATGCTCTTGTTGCATAGCTCAGCAGTAACCATATAGCAGGGAACAAACCAAAAACATAACCTACAAAACAAAACCCCTGCTAATCTGTCTTTATTTATATGACCCGAAACCAGACAAGTACAATTAGTACACTCTGAAAAACTGAGCATAAAACCTTTTGGAAGAGCAGATGCCAGCTGAAAAGACGAAGCACCGCAGTAGACTGTGCTTTTGTGTGAAATTTTGCCTTAGAAAAGTCACATGTAATAAATATGATACCGATCTTTGCTTTATTGGCAATTAGCAGAGGTGATTTTTATTCAGACTGGTATCTTGGCAGACTAACTACAGAGCTCTCCTGCAGTGTGGTCTGATTTAGTGATGTTACAGCTAAAAACCAAATAACACTTGCCCAGACCTTTCTTTTACTAAAATTAAACTCCAGCTCATTCCTAAACAAGTCTGAGCTCTGTATGTTTGCCCTTCAGTTCCCTCCAAATGGAAACTGATATTCAAGGAACTGAAAATCAAATTATTTTGTTAGCACAGGACCCTTGAAGAAAGTGGTTTTTCCATACACATGAGGTGACCAGAGAGGTGGATGACTCTCTTCTGTAATATTCTGAACCTATGGAAGGATGTTTGCTTGTCCTGCCATTCAGGATTCACTTCAATATTGATGTTTCAAGCCTCCACCCTTTAAGGGTCCTCAAAGTCATCTGCATATCTTTTTATTGACAGATTCAGCTCTTTCCTAACCTTCATTTTAGTAGATGAGTCCCAAATTCACTGTTTCACTCTTGCTTTTAAAATATCTTTCCTGTTTTATACATCACCTTCAGCCTGCAATACCACATCTTTCCATAAAGAATTTAGGTGTGGGGTTTGTTTGGTTTGCTGAGGAAGGATGCTTTTATGTCAAGGCAGACAACTGCAGTTGAGGGTATTTAGGTTGTGCCCACGGGGCTTCTCATAGAGTGAGCAGTGTGTAGCAAGTTATTACTTGACTTCTGTAGCATTGCTAAAAAAGATGGGGATAACACTTCACTATTTCAAGGTGATACAAAACTAGAATAGTGCTTGAAATCATGCTGAAACAGCCTCTTTTCCCTCAAATAGAAGCTGTAATGGAGGCAGCAGTTTGTTATTATTACGTATTTACCCAATCTCATCTAGATTTTACATGTTTTTGCCCTGTGGTTATGTCAAATAGGGAAGAATATGGGAAATATGATTATAGGCTGTGAAGTAAATTGCTCTTATTTGCTGTTTTGTCCATAAAAGCTTCTTGGGGGAGCTAGGAGCTCAAAGGTAATTTTAGCTATGTCAGAGTGGGGTTTATGTACCAGTGAAAGCATTATCCTCTTCCCTGTCCTCTTAGCAACCAGAAAGTGATTTGGGCTCCCCCTCTCCTTCTCCACCAGGTTAGGAAGGAGCCCATCTGGGGTGGCAGGGCTAACTGAGCTACTCAGAGCTAATTTCATTACAAGCTGCACTTGCAAATTCATCTGTGGAAACACAAGCTCAGAGCTTGGCATGGCCCATCTTTGAGACACAATGGCCCTCCCTTCACTCAAAGCTGACCACAGCCAAGTTCCCTTCTGGTATCACTTTGAATTACTGTGTTTGACAGAAATTATATAAACAGTATTTGTACAAAACAGCTCTGTGCCCACCTGGTCTTTTCTGCAGCCTTAGGAAAAGAATTGGAGAGCACTACAGTCATTGAGCTGGTGCTGCTTGGGCTCTTCTGGAACTGAGCCATGGATCAGTGGGCTCCTTTCTGGCAGCCTTTTGCCACCCCTGCTTAGTTACTATGCTTTGCTTTACTTCAATTTCCACACAAATTGTGCCCAAGTGTGCAGGAGAAGTCTTAAACAAAGCTGGAGAAGTCTTGCCTGGTTTTCCTGGCTTTACAGTCCAAGTCCTACACTTGTGCTCCTGGAAGCCTGTACATCCCAGTGGCTTGGACTGAGAGCAAGACTCTCCTGGAGGCCTGGTGTTACAGCTTTGGCTTGGCTCAGAGAAGTCAGGAGCTTGTCAGTGCTCCTCTTGAGGCTGAAAACAGCATTTCCAGTCCAGGGAGCAAAGAGCGAGAGACAAACCAAGGTGTTCTACACATCAACACAAGGCACTTTGTCCAGATAGTTCCAGACAAAGAGCCTTCTGTTTATGCCTGTGAAGTTTTGCCATGAAATGAGAACCTCTTTCACTTCCCTTAGATTTGAAACAATGCAGATGCAGCTCCAGGTCATGAGGCCTGAGATGTGCAAACCTGTCTTTTTTATCAGTTCAAAGCTGTACATTCTGATGTCTCTCAGGTCAACCTTTATCTCCTGAAATATATTGTTGGACCAAAAGAAGTTATTAAACTCTGGAGAGAAACTGGTTCCTTTCCTGTGAGACTTTGCTCACTCTCCCATTCCCTCTGAATGTCATTGTATCTGCTGTTTGCTGAGCAGGAAATGCATTATTAAAGCGGTTTCTCCTCCATAAACTGCTTTGCATCTGACTGTTCCATTGTAAATCCATAGCCACAAAGTCAGGCCACCTTGGAATAACCCAACGTGAAATCTGACCTGATGAAAATGGTTCATGCCTCCCAGCCTGCATTGCAACCTGTGAGAAGGGCTTTTATTATTTATTCAAAACCTGTTTAAATCCCCCTCTTTCTGAAACAACCATTTTAAAAATATTAAAACACCACAGCTAAGCTGGGAGATTAAACAAGTTTAAACCTTATCATCGCAGGTGGGATATTAGTCCAATAAAATGAGGAGGGATGGCAGGCTGCATGGTAACTGGAGCCCCTTCTACTCAGTAACTAATCACTGAGAAAGCATTTGGGGAAGGAGGGGGAGAGGGGATGAGGGACTGACACAAACAATGCATCCAGGCTCCTGGCAACCCTCTCTGTTTACCATGGTGATGCACAAAAGGAAGAATGCCACGCAGAGTAGCAGACCTGGATCTGTCCCCATAACACTTGCCCTAGATTCAAGTGCTCTGGGAGGCTGATAATGTGACCTTCAGATATTTTTTCTGATGGGTGATGCGGTAGCTGGACAACACTGTTCCAAAGCTGTCAAAAGTCTGCACAGTATTTGCCTACATTTTTTCTATTACACATATTTCTTTTACATCTTTAGCTATCAATGCCTCTCTTCCACATTTCTGCTCTTGTACTGAGGCTTTTTAAAGAGAGCCACAGTCTTTCTATGGGCCTTCTTCACTCAGAAGTGTAACTTCATTTAAAGTATTTGAATTAAAACTCATCATAGTCTGAAGTTTTCAGGTGAGGGATGACTATTTAAAATAATACTCTCCTCTCTTGTGAGTAGTGTTTTCTAATAGGCCATTCATGTTCTAAGGTACTCTAACTTCTGTTTTCCAGCAGGAGTATTTATGGGAACAACTTCAATGTCCTACAGCTGGATCAGCCCTTCCCTTCTGTCCCCAGACTTCAGTCCAGGAGGACCACAAGTGCAGGTACAGCCTGGGGAGCCCCAGCAAGAGATGAGGCACTTCTAACCCTGAGGCAGATGTGCCAAACAGGAGAGCCCTGCACTGCCCAACAGCATGGTAAGGAAGGGGTTTATCAGTACAGGTACTTGGCCATCTAAGTGGTGAGACAATCATTTCATGCTAAGAGAAATTACATTGGTTGCTTACAAGTTTAAGCTCTTTTGTCACCAGCATTGAGACCTATGAAGCTGGTCCCTTTCTGGGGTATCTTTACACAGACACAGACTTACAGACACAGACTTACAGTGGAGAGGACCAATGTAAAAAAAAACAAACAAAACAAGCAGTGCAAGCAAGATTTTCAGGGCTACATAATTGTCCTGCGTAAGGGGCAGTAATCACTCAGTGATATTTCAGTAATTCAGGTTCTCCAGCCTTGAGAAGTTTTAGGAGGTAAATTCAACATGTACAAAAATCCACTATGATCTTAAGTAGATGAAGACAAAAGGGCTAGAAATCAGACCACTACTCCTGTCCCTCACTGTTGATTCTGATAAAACTTTTAACCAGAAACTAACACTCCACACTCTCTACAAAGGAGAAGGAAAGTTTTGAGAGCTGGAAGCTGCCTTATTTGAGCTGGACAGGTTTCATCTGGCTGTTGTTGAGGAAAACTTTGAGTTCACATTCGTTTCTTTTAAACACAAACCTGTTTCTAACAGAAGTATTTGTGCTTTTACCATGTATCACAGGTACTTAGGCAGGCAGTGTGCAGTGTATAAACCCAAATCATTAAATAGCTCTTGGCCACTGCTTAAAGTGAGACAAGTATCTGCCTGAGCTATATACTTCAATGCTTAAGAGAGGAAAAAAGGGGGGACAGAGTTAATAGAAATCTCAGACCACAAATAATGCAAGTGTAACTCCTAGAAGGAGAACTACTGAATGGTGCATCCAGAAATACTTAGGAGGAATCTGAAAATAGTAAATGAGGTGCTTTGAAGGGGTCACCAGTGGGTGTGAAGGACAAACACAGTGTTACAGACTGATGGGGGAAACCCTCTAACCTCGCTGGGTTGCCTGAGAGCAGAGCCAGGGGGAGAATAGATCCAGAGCAGGTGTGAGATGGTCCCGATTTCAGGTATTTTTGAACACACATGTAAGCCTGCTGCCCATGCTCCCAGCCCTTGATGATTGCATCTGCCTCTCCTTGTCACTAACACACCTTTTTTGGTGGGAACTGTAAAGAAACATTTAGTTGTGACTGAAGGAACACTGCACCAGGCAGTGTGAGAAGGCTGATTTCGTTGAATTGGAGATTTCCATGAGATTCTAAGGAGTAGCACAGAAATGAATATACAGGGAGGATCCATGTGAGCCACAGAACATCTGATTACTTTTGGAGGGTAAACTTTCTATTCATGACATAGTTCAGGTATGTTTCCAGCTCTCAACTCCAAAGGATTAGAGTGATTCCCCAGAGGCTTGGGGTTGTGTTAGCATTCTTGGATTCTTAGCGGTTTATTTAACCTCTCTTCCACTAAGTATGGCCTCTGCAGTCCAAGATGTTTCCTTTTTCTGAGAGTGACACAGGCAGTTCATCCCCATTCAGTATTCCTATCTCCAGTTAAATTTTATGTCAGGGATAATCATCATTATAATAATAATATATAATAATCATCATCTTCCTATCTCAGCTACATTAGCCTCTTCCTGTATACCAATTTATAATCAATGTGAGTTTGGGATATAATACAATTTTAAAGCTTGCTGCTAAAATATTCTTGCATCAGAGGTGTACAGAAAACATCTCAGTGTGATGTATGTGGCTACATGTCCCCACACTACATTGTCCATTGGTGCCCAGTTTGTACTTTGCAAACAGCACCAGACCAGCCAGTGCTGAGCTTCTGTTCCACTGGCTGCTGTATTTTCAAGTACAACAAAGGGGTACCTTTGATGACCACAAACACAAGTGCTTGCAGTCATGTCTCATTCAAGTCTAATGGCACTCAAGATGCCCAAAAATCAAGTTAATTATTTGGTGCACAAGATGCTCAATACTGCCTTCCACTCTCAGGACACAGTCCCAGTATTCTACACTAACCATGTCTTCAGTGAAAGCCTCTTTAAATATGTCTTCTTTAATACAAGTAAAGCAGCTCTTTATCACATCTATCCATATGCATAATCTCGATTTTTTTTTTTTTTTTTTTTTTTTTTTTTTTTTTTTTGTCAGACCAAATCCAAAATCCCTCTGGTTTTGAACATTTATGAAGCTTTAGCACAAAGGTCACCCACAGAACACAACCACCCAGCAGCAGGGAGAGCCGGCAGGGAGAGCCCCTTGCCCTCAGCCCTGCTGCAGGTGAAGCCCCAGGTGTGCACAGGGAGCGCTGACAACGGGGGATGTGGGAATGAGATCGGCAAGGGGAGCCTCAGCTTGCTGCTGCCCCAGCATCACACAGGAGGTGCCGCTGGAGTGTGGTTCTGCCACCTGAGGCTGAGGTGTCCCCCAGCCGGTGTCCCGGTGCAGTGCGGACGCAGCATGTGAGGATGCAGCCAGTGTGTCCTGGCGGCTCGAGCCTTGGGCTGCGGCGACACCTCCCGGGAGCTGGCGGCACAGGAGCAGCCCCCACTCCCCTTCTCCACTGCCCCGGCTCTTGTCCGAGCCACCATTTAGAGACAGACTTTTGATTGTTAACATGGGGTCCAGAAACTTTCCCTATTTGATATTTGTTATGTTCATTCCTCAGAGAAGTAGCCCTTTGTTTTTCTACC
The DNA here is from genome assembly GCF_027887145.1 of Ammospiza caudacuta. Taxonomy (NCBI): domain Eukaryota; kingdom Metazoa; phylum Chordata; class Aves; order Passeriformes; family Passerellidae; genus Ammospiza; species Ammospiza caudacuta. The sequence goes on from NC_080610.1 coordinate 6,971,243, forward strand.
AGGAAAACTTCTGATCTTGCACACAAAGCCAGTATTAAGCTTGTAGGAGACAGGATTCTAAGCTCTTTTCTATAGAAGGTACTTGGAATTTAACTGCTAACTGGGTGAAAAATGCTTGAACAGTGGTAGCTAAGAGCCCTTTTTGCTTCTTAACCCAGTCGAAGGCCCAAAACATTTGCCTGTATGGACAAACGCTGGTGCTGGAATTGGATCATAGGGATCAATAAGTACCTGCACACAGCAGGAAAGTTTCTATGCCCCAGTTCAGCCCAAAGACTCCCAAATTATACAAAGCCTTTGTTCTGTTTATGACCTTTGAAAGGTGATGTGTGAGAATGGAGGACTCTGTTGGGGAATCCTTTGGTAAGTCAGCTGTGGTGTGACTGGGTAGGTCATTCCCACATCAGCCCCTGTGCAGGTTCCTGTCAGTGGTGTCTGTCACACTCCAGAGAGTACTGAGAATGTAAAACCCCTGTCAAAGGCAGAAGCTTCCAAAATCTGAGCAGCAAGGAAGAACACAAAATATCCTTTTCTGTTTCCTGCTGATGACTTGGGCTCACTTAGTAAAACCAAATGCCCTCTGTAGTTCCTCACCCCAATAGGATGCCAGTCCTTTATCAGGAGAGCAGCCTGGTCACTCCAGGACAGAAGCCTCACAGTCCTAGCTGGCTCTTTGTGGGAATTCCAGTGTTTGTACACTAACATAGATCTAAGGATGCACAAGTATCCTGCTAAGCTCCTTTTGTAAGCAAAACCTGGGATTTCACACACTCTCCAGTTGTGGGGAAACTGGCTACTGAGAACAAGAAACGGGACCGACTTCATGTCATTGCAGTGACCCCTCCTGTCAGCACAGCCACATCCTGTCTCCTGAGTACATTTCATTCAGAAAAGAATGGTTCTTGCTACACTTCAGAAACAAATACGTAGCAGTATCATTACATTCAGACATTAAAAAGCAGACTAAATCATCTGAGTTCAAGTTGAAGTGGGTACTTTAAAGTGTTCTGCCAACTTGGACCCTTGTTGTCAGTTGCTGTGCAGTGGGCAGTGGGACAGGACAGTATCTAAGCACTCTCACTACCTTTCCCCCAGAAATGAGTGCTAGAGTTGTAACAGCAAGAGTGTTCCTAGATGCTTGTTTTTCAGTCTCAGCTCTTGGCCATAAGGGTTTTTTTTCCCCTCCTTAACAGAATGGCACAGTCTTCAGCCTCCTCCCCTGGTTCCCATCTTCTTTGGAAAATAAACAGCTCTGATTGTTGTGCACTTGAGATTATGAAAACATCAAGTCCATTAGTATTTGGCAAAGTGCTCTCTCATTTCCTTCTGATGTAATAATTGAGAGAGAGGGAGCGGAGACGGCAAAGATAGCACAAGGCACAAGTTAATGACCTTCTCGCATGTATGTGTGGGCTCTTTGAGAGGGAGCCTTTTCCAAGCCCCATCTCGCCTCCACTCATACTGTTTCAGCTGAAACACTGCTTCAATGTGGCTTTTATTATTTGATCTGATGTCCCTTGGCCAGCCTTCAGAGGCAGCTAAATGGCAGGCAGGTGTGGGGGGCTAAGAGACAAAAAGCAAATGGAGCTAATGCTTCAGCAGGCCTGCTGCACACAGGCCCTCGGCTCCAGCTCTGCAGGAAAATGCCACTGGTGCCCAATTCCTCTTGCCTGCTTTGGTTTCACTCACACATTTAAGTCTGGGGGGAATGCATGCTGCTTCACTCTCTGAGGGAGATTCTTTGGAAGACTGAAGGTCTGATAAAAATCAGGACGTGGGTGGAATGACTGAGTATAGAAAGGGATCAGCTGTAGAAAGAAAATTAACTGAGGTCAGTGGTTGCTACTCTATAAGTGTTGGACTGGCCACCCACTTATTTGATTGCCAAATTTGTGGCTTCACTTTGGGTGCCTAGAGCCAAATTAAAGTGGGATAGATTCCACAGAAGTGTAGTGGAATTTATCCATGTCCATAGTGTTTCCTGCTGGCTTTCTCAAGACTTTACTTTAGTCTTTTGAAGTGCTTCTAGAAGCCTCCAGAGATGTGTAGCTTTCCACATTAGCTTAACTGGAAACTAAGCCAAAAATCTCATCTCATTTAAAAAAATAATCCAAATTTGACAGCTGAAGTTTTAGATTAATACAAGAAAATAAAGATTAGCCTTTGCCAAGTGGTCCCCTTTGAGGGCTCCACCTTGAAGTGACAAGTCCCTGGGCTACCTGAGCCAAAGGGTGATAAAATGGATACTCTTTGAAGCTCAATTCTTTCCTGTACCAGGTGTCCCTGCTCCCACTGGGTTCACACACTCAGCACCCTGGAAAGAGAGGAAGCATGTGAAGGATCACAAGTGGATTTCAGTGGGGTACTCCCTCCTGCAGCCAAGGGTTTCTGTCAAGGAATGAGTGGAGCTCTGAACAACCTGGTCTAATGGAAGGTTCCCTGCCCATGGCAGGGGGATCGAACTGGAGGATCTTTAAGGTCCCTTCCAGCCTGGGCCGTTCTGTGGTAAAGGATTACTGATTTCTGTGAAGGATTGACAGCAGTGCCAGAAGGCAGCTCCACACTTCCTGGTGCCTAGAGAAGGAGCCCTTCCCTTTTTCCCCCAAGTAAGGGTATCCACCTCTTCCTTCTGTACCTGGAAGTGTTGCAGTGGGAGAGTTAAGCAAGTTAGTTTGATGTAATCCAAGTCTCAGCAGGTTTGAGCTGGCCCTTGTTTGCCACCACAGCACCCTGGACTTACATGTTCAAAACCAAGCTATGTTCTTTGTGCAGCAGCATTGGAAGACTGCTGGGGGGGGGGTATAAGTTTTACCATCTTTTCACCTCCCATTCAAAAAGGACAAATGGATTATAGGATTGATCTGTACCAGAAGACACATTATTTTTAAAAGCCCCTTTAGAAGGTCCCCCAGTTGGTTTCAGGGTTGTGTAACAGTCCTTTGCCAATATAATGTACCTTTATATTTGATCATGAAAAATTTCTTATCAGAAAAATGCTCTTTTCCAGACCTAGCTGCAAGGATATCTATTTCCTTCCTCCCTGTACATTTCCTCCCCTCATATTTTATACATGCAAAGGCATATACATTCTTACTCCTTTCTGCCATCCTTACATGGCTGCAGTTCTGATTTCATTGATTGCACACACCAGTGTCTGCAGAGCTACCTTAAGTAAGTCGAAGCCGTTGGGAATTCAAGGTGAATATATTTTTCTCCTTCAGATACGTTGTTTTAGTTAAAAGCCATTGCGGCTGCTCCATAACAAAACCAGACACAGTGGGCCCCCTTTGTCCGGCTCTTGTCCAAGGTAGCATATATGGATTAAGTGATGAATTGCAAAAAGGGCCTAAAAGCCAAGCTGTAACTTCACAAAAAGGCCATTAAAGGTGAGCACTGTCAGTGAAGTGCCCATTCAGAAGGGCTTTTATGACCCTCGGTGTTCCAAAGACACTCAGGAGCTACAAATGGTTCAGGCTCCCAGACTTGCTGCCCAAGTGACACATCCTCAGCTGAACCTGGCTGGGAGAGCTGCTCCTTGCAGGGATGGGAGTGGGACACTGGCACTATCTACACCCAGCAGGTGAGGAAAAGCAACACCTTAGTCCTGCTCAGACATAAGAAGTCATGAATTTAACCTCAAGGTGAAAAAAACTGGGGAGAAAAAAAATGAACATAATATGAAAGCACACACTTTTTGGGCTACTTTTACCTCCTAAAATTCATCCTCATCAATTCTGCATAAAATGTAATTTTGTCTCTTCTTATATATTCCTTCATATGGGTTTCAGTGCATCTATAAAGCATCATAATTTCAATTACTGACACTTCTTTAGGCATGTCTTAGAATTTTGTACAGAGTGGAGGGATTTACATAGCTTAGGTGACAGAAAATAACTCACCTGTGACTGTGATGTGCACATCCTTTAGTGGCATAAAGCTGCTAGAGGTAAATTGTGCCTGAGTTCCCTTACACTCCATATTAATCTCTAAAATATGAAGGAGAATGAATTAAACCTGAGCCTGATTGTTTCTATCAAGCTTTAAAAACACAGTTCATAGAGCAATAGATTCATTACAAATATTTTGATTGCTCCCTGAAAGAAAAACACGCAACTTTCTTCTTCGTAGGGGAACTGAAAGGAGTGGTTTGTTGACTTCTTCGTGATGCTTTGAAATCTGTAATTCAGTGCACTTGTGAAATGTTGGATGATGGTTTGAAATAATTTCAACTCAAAGCAAGTAAATCTACCCAGGCTGGAGCATTTGCTACCCCATACAGCCGAAGTGAGCAGTCATTTCTCACCTGGAATCCACAGCTGAGAGGTGTTTTGGGGCAACTGCAGTTTAGCTTGAACTGTGTTCAGCTCTTGGCTGAGTTTTGTGTTTCAGACAAGACATGTTGAGGGCATTTCTTTCTCCACAGCAGCAGCTGCTTTTCTAGTACTGCTTTTCTGAGATCTGAGCTGTCTTTGCTGAGATCCCCTCACTTGGACCTGCACTGGCCCTTCAACCCCAAGTTCCTGCTTTGGTCCAGTTGTAATGCTGAGCTGAGATCAGCCCTTTCTCTCTTTCTTTGGCTGGAAGCAGCTGGGTGAACTTTTACCAGTTTGGTTACAGTTGTTTGCTGTGATGCTGCTGCTCCTCCATCAGCAGCTCCCTCCCCAGCACCCAGCCAGACACAGGCTCTGCTCAGCCCTGAGGAAACAGCTCCCCTGGCAGCGTGCCTGTGTTTGGGGCTTCACTCTGACATGTCATAGCCTCACACATTGCTGGGGAGGTGTTGGAAAGGCACCGCAGCCTCTCTCTGAGCGGTGCTCTTTAAACTTTCTACTGATTAGGGGCCTTTTAGCACTCAGCTGGCTTTTCCTAATGGATTTTGCCTTTTCATTGAGACTATTTTTTTTGCAGGCGTTTCCAAAGTAAACAGTCACGGATGGCTATTTGGAAAGCAGGGGAGAGAAGAAAGGGACAGAGAGTCAGGACTGGTCCAAATGTGTCCAGACAAGCACTATACATCAGCTGATATGTGTTGGGGGCCAAGTGCTGCCAGAGTTAAAATTTCTGGGAAAAGGAGTCCATTTGTTGAGAGACAGGCACAACAGATACAATTGCAATGTCTTCTCTTGGATCAAAGATGCTATGCCTGAATTCTTGAGCCTTTAGGGGGAGCAGGGTGTGAGCTTGGCATTAATCAGCCCCCTTCTGATTTATTTCCAAAGTTTTGAAGTCAGAGGAGGTGTTTGAGTAATTCCAAGCTTGCAGAGTTCAAGCATATCAATCCTTCACTGCTCTGAAGCAGATAATTTAGCCTTCAGCCAGATCACTGTGTGGGAACCTATCAGGCGCTGTCCTAAATGAAACTCCCTCTGCACTGTTCTGGTCAGTGGATATCACACTTCTCTGCAGAAGTTCAGAATTTGGTCCAGGCCAACAAAGAAAACTGGGTACAGTGGCTCTGTCCCCAGCTGGATCAGTGTGCTGGTAACTTTTGTGTAGGCCCTGGAGGCACTGCAGAAGTGTTTTAGGGATGTAATATATTTATGGCTTGCATTTTTTATCAGGCTCTGAAAAGAGTTCTAGATTTTACAGTTCCTTCTCTGCTGCCTTGACACAAGGGACAAGAGGAACAAAGCAGACCTTTTGTGTAGGAATATCTTCTTTCCCTGTCCCATCTCCACACTGATTTGCTCCTTAGTTCAGCTGGCTGCTGAATGTCTGCTCTTCTTCCTCCTCAGATTAACTACAAGAGTTCAGACTTCTCGCCTTCAGCTGGGAGTTGTTCCTTGCTGGAAGCTTCAGCATTGTTTCATCTTACAAAGCAGTGAGGGTTCACCTGGCTCCTTCTGGTCAGATGAGCATAATTCATGGACGGAGCTTGGGCTAGTGACAGCTAGACCCGATCAGTTGTCTCAAATGCTTAGGACTCCTGCAGCCTGCTCTCCCCACAGCAGAGTCACCAAAATGTCCAGGGGCAGGCTCTCATGTGACTTTGATCCATGCCAGGGATGGATTCCAGATGGATACTTCCCCAGAGTTGGCCTACAGGCATGTTTCACACAGCATTGATGGGGTGTTAACGATGCTAAAATTTCAGCCAAGCTCCTCAGACATGCTGGGTTGGGAATGAGGAGAGGAGTTCTTTAATAGAAACCTGATGTAGACCGGGCACTTCTACCTGTAGCACAGCCAGAGGAGCCATCAGAGCACCTGGAAGAGGGAAGTGAAGGTGCAGCCCCTGGCTGTTACCAACCTACTGAAGCACCAGTGGATCTTGGCATTTCCCAAGCCTCTGGGCCTGGGATGAAGCCATTTTATGGAAGGTGCAGGGTAGTGTGCAAGTGGTGGCTTGATCCTGTGGGGTCTGGAGGGGATTTGTCACCAGGGGCTGTGAGGTGGCCCAGGGCAAAGGGAGCTGAGGGAAGGATCAGGCACATCTCCACGGAGCTGTGGCTGCAGTCCTGCCTCCAGCTCCCTGCAGTGCTCTGGGACACACACAGAACTCAGGACAGTCCTGGGAAGGGGCTCAGGGTCTTCTCCCTTGCCCTCAAGTCCTGCCTGATTCCTGGGGTGGGGACATGACACAGGCAGAATAGAGCTGAGCTATTGGGCTGGGCTTGGGCTGCCTGAGTGGCATTACCACACACCTGCTGGGGTCATTTTTGGCTCAGACATCCCACTTCTTTTTTCCTGAAGTGAATTATCCTCATCTGTATCCTAGTTTAGAGGCCATTCCACATCTGTGTGTTTGGCTAAATGGTTTAGGTTTTGTGTATGTGTGTCTTACTATTAATTACTTCCAGTTCCTCCACATTCTGGGATCTTTCTGTAAGTCTTTGCAGAAGGCTGTAGTTTTTGTTGTCCTAATTAATTTTATGTGATCTTGACTAGAGTTTGCAAACTAATGCTCTGCACTCTGCTGCCTGAGAGCTCAAATGAGCCAGTGGCATTGATTGTTACACAGGCAAGGAGTAGCAAAGCCAACAGTTTGCCCAAAATCCCACATTGGTTTGGGCAGCTTTAGAGTTTTGATCTTTCCTCTCAATCCCTTTAGCATGCCTTCCTTACTTGCTTATTAAATCTGGAGCTGTTCTTCTGATTAACTGCACCCTTAATAGCTGCAAAGCCATTGCTCAGGAGGCTGAAGGGGTGGGCAGTAGTTGCACAGAAACCTGGAACAGCAGTTCCATTCCATGAGTGCTGGCCTCAGGCACTCTGGGGTTATGCATTAACACTGAGTGCCAGTGCCCCTCACCTGCACAGGCACCTTGGGCTGCCATCTCCAAGTCTCCAAAGGAACAGGGAACTGGAGTGGAGGAGCCCACACCAGGGTGCTGCACATGGAACAGAGGTCACCCCAAATACTCCTCCCTGATTAGGAATCTGTAAACTATAGCAAAGGATTTGTGCTTCCTGAATGGACAGGGGACTCATCCAAGTCACCTAAATAACAGAAGCAGAGAGATTCTGGGAAAATGAGAAAAACATTCTTTCAACTTCTGACTGAATTTGTTTAGGGAGGGAAGGTTATGTTTTGTGGAAAGGGATGTGGGATAAAATAAAAGTAACATTTCACTAGTGAAAGTGCCCAACATCAAAAAAAAAAAAAAAAAAGGCAACATAAAGTGCAAAGAGAAGGGCAAACCAGTGATGATGAGGGCAATGTCCAAGCCAAGGAGGGGTGTCCTCTATCCCTGTTGCCATAAAAGCAACAGAGCCCTTGGTGGTACAAGTTGTTTTCCACTTGGACTCTCCCTGTTGTTTACAGCTCAAGTCACCCTGAGACCAGGCTTGGGCTCATGCAGGTCCCTTTTCTGTCCCCTGCCTGTCCCTGGACACTGAGGCGGTGCAGCAGTGTGTGCCATTGCAGCATGGGGCACTGCAGTGTGTGCCATTGCTGCAGAACCTTCCCCACACACCACAGCCTAACAGGGAGAAAGAAATCCAAGGGCAATTACTTGGAACTGAAACGTTGCTGAAGCCAGGAGCCCAGAGAGCTGCTCACAGCACCGTTCTTTTAGCACTTCCATGGGCCATTACCCTGCTGGGATTAAGAACCCCCTGCCCTGCCATGCGCACCCTGCCCCATCACCTGCCTCTCCTGGCCTGGCTTTTCCCCAGGCACTAATGAAATTACCACCGAGACTGATTACAAGTGGGGTGGAGCACTTTGACCAATGAACCCACACCTGCTCGCGTGGTTGACCTTTAATGATCCAGCTCTGTAGCTCTGCAGTTTAATTTGGTTTTTTAAAGCCTGGTTTAGGGAGAAGCTGGAGTTTCATTTGCCATCAAAACATGACCCCTGCTGGAGGACCAAGGATGTGACTTTCAGTTATTCCTATGGACAACCCCACACAGAGAACGGCACAAATGTGATTAATGTGATATGATACAGCTGTCACTGGCTGCAGGAAATCACAGTCAACTAAAAAAACGTTGGCTAAAGAAGACTTCTTATTCACCCAACTCTAAAGGTAAAAAAGTTTTTCTGGATATTGTTTTTTGGTAGGTTGATTGTGATTTGGGTTTTATTTTTGGGGTTTTTTTCCACGCATGTGATTGTGTTTTACAGAATTGCAGGAACCAGTGAGCTCTGTGTGTGTGTGTAATTGTGTAATTTTTTTTTTTTAATGGGGGTTCTGGATATCAAATATTCTGGCAGAAAGTTCTTCAAACACTCATAGTAGCAGCAGTGCATTTGAGGATGTAGTTTGTTCCTAGATTTATACCAGCCTGACATTTTCCCAATGGCAAAATATTTAAATAAAAACAAAGAGAGTGTCAGGCTGGTAGGAGTTTTTTAAACATATGTCTAATTTAGTGTGTAAGGAAAATAAATTCCACTTGTGAGGGCCCTAGGCCTGCCCTGGTTGCCACGTGGGCTGCAGCAGTTTCCTGCTGGCCTGGCTGTGTCTTTTAAAAGGGCCCAGCTGGAGTGAGCATCACTGCCTGGGGAGCAGTTGGTGTTGCTGGGTGGATGACAGAGGTCCTGCAGGGGCAGGTATTGCTGAAATGAAACATCTGTCCAACAGGAAAAGGTGTGTGTGCTGTGGGAAGGAACCCACATTCCTGCAATGTGAAGGTGGAGGAGGTGGCTGGGTACCCGGGGCTGGTTAAGAGCTGAAAACTTTGGGGAACAGAGGAGGTGTCAACAGCAGAGGCTGCTGTAGTATCCTCAGAGCCACATCAGGGTGGCTGTGGAATGGGACCAGACCCTGTGGGGAGCCACATCAGAGTGGCTGTGGAATGAGACCAGACCCTGTGGGGACACCAGAGGGAGCAGTGAATTCCAGTGGGTGTTGCAGGACCACAAAACCTGTTCCTGTAGAGAGAGTCCCCAGCAGTGCCATGTCCTGCTGGTTTGCTGCAAAGGGTCCCTTGTGCTAAGCTGGTTTTTAACCATGATTCTGAGAGGTTACAATAAGCTCTTCCAGGGAAAAGCTGATGTTTATCAGATAAAGGAGCATGTGCTGTATGGTTTTGGCTTCTATCAGCTGTACTGGAGATGTGTGTCCATGGCTGCAGGGACTGACAGGGCCTGGCCTGTAGCAGAGGAGGAGCTGCTCATACAGAATGCCTCAGACTGGAGCCTGCCCTGCCTGGAGATCCCAGCACTGACAGCTCAGGGCAGCCTGAATTCCCAGCTGGCCTCACACAGACACTGGGGCCATCTTCTTCCAGGCCTCTGCAGAGTATTTCAGGCTGCAGACAGCCCTGAGGTTTCCATAGCCCTTGGGATGTGCTGTGGGATTGCTCCTTTGATACCTGGTAGGGGAACAGCCAGTGAAGCACAAACCAGCAGTGCCACATCAACTTTTGTCCAAGGGTTAAGGTTCAGGGTCAAATAGGGAAGTAGAAGCTGCATAATTTTGTAAATCCTGTTTTGTTGTCGAAGACCAAAGCCTTCCTGTTTGGGGATGCAGGGCTGTTCCATTTCCACTCTAAATGGTGACACTGCCCATAAACCTCATGTTTACTTCACTATTTCTGATGCTTTCTACATGTGCTGAAACAGCTTTCAAGTGGCCATGACATTTTGTCAAAAATAGAGATGGCAGTTGGGAAAGGAAAAGTAGTTTAATATCAGCCTAATCTTAAAAAGCATTTTCTTTACTGGAGTTAAAGAGCTGAGTCCATCACCACAGTGTTGCACACACTTGTAGATATTCCATTATTGTTACAAATCAACTGAGATTTCAGTTTTTCATTCAGGTCTTCCTTACAGTCCTCATGGAATGGAATATTTAATTGGTAATTTTGTCTGTGAAGCCAGTGAATTAGACACAAAGTAATCTCCATGCAACAAATACTGCTCTGCAGTAATTTCAGGTACTTGCAGCTCTCACAGTAAAAGACCAAAATGTAACTGTTCTGTACAACCTTGGATAGGGTAATTGAACAGTGTCATTTAGTACCATAATTTACAGTAGTGCAGTGAACTAAAAGATACAAGCTTGAAAGTTAAAAAAAAAAAATAAAGTAAAATCTTAGGGACTATTTTTGTAAGTATTTGAATTCAGAAGTAAGAAGCACCAAAATTCAAGTGGACAAGAAATAACATCTACTGAGGAAATCCCAAATGGCCATTGAAGAGCCATGGAAAGGAGTGGCAGCTCCTCCATCCAGTCACTGGAGATGGCATGGGATGCTATGTGGGCTCCAGCTATTATGGAAAATGAGTTCTTTCAGGATAATTTTTAAGGGAGTGAGCCACAAAGATCACCTGTGAGACACTTGGAGTCTGCAGAAACTCCCCCATTCCCTTTTGCCAGCCAGCACTGCTATAACAGGGGCTGTCCCTGCAGCTGGCTCCAGCCACCCCACACATCCCAGGATGGTACAGCTGGATCCCTCCCCCTTGTCCCAGGATGGCTCTGCTGGCTCCAATCCCCACCCCCCACACCCTGGGATGTCACAGCTGTTCATTAAATGTCATTTTTGGCACTTCTATATTTGGGAATGACTGCTAATCCCTGAGTGTCTCGCTCTGAAGAGACCTCCTGGGGTGCAACAGTCCCTGCACCCAGCAGTTACACCTAGCACAGAATCCACAATTAGCACAGAATCTCAGAGTATCCTGAGCTGGGAGGGACCCACAAGGATCATGAAGTCCATCCAGCTCCTGTGGGCTGGGGATTCTGCAGCTGCTCTGGGAAGCCTGAGGCTGTGGCTCTGGTCCCTCATCCAGGGCTGCCCTGCAGCCACCATGGCCCTGTCCCCATCCCTGTGCAGGGAGAGGGGCCAGGCCTGACCTGCCCCTGACAGCTCCTGTTGGAGACTCACCTGCTGCGCATGGAGAAGTTCATCCATCAGTGATGGACCCCTGGGTTTGGATTTGCCCATGGAAAGCAGCCACTGCTCCTGTGGCACTGGATTATCCCAGGCTGCTCCCACCCACCCCTCTGGCAGGATTGTCCATCCTTGGCATCACTGTCCCCTCACAACAGCCATGGTTTGAAACATTTCATTCCAGTTCCATTCACAGCCCTGGATCTACACCTTGCAATTCCTTCCCTGGGAATGTCAAAACTCAGAGCTCAATACAAGAATAAAACTGCACCAACAGTTTCAGTAATTCAATAATTTATTCATCTAAAAAAGTGTGTAAAAGTATATAGCTCTCATCCACAAGGTATATATGAATGACATTTAAAATGGAGGTCTTTTATTATTATTGTTTCTTTTTATCAAAGTCTTTTTTAGTGTATTGTACCAGCGATATACTGTAGATTTAAAATGAACTTCACATTTTTTTTTGTTTTCTTTCAAATTGTCGGCTATATATAAAAGAAGCTCACTGCAAAATGCTCAGAGGAAAAAAAAAAGAAAACAAAAAGAAATTCAGAACTCCCCAGAAATGTACAGCTTTTACATTTAAAAAAGGTTCTGAAATATACATACAAGCATGCTGGACATTCCCCACCCTCCCGCTCCCTTTAGCTCAAACAACTGTAATAATAATTCTGATTTAGGCATGATTTTCCAAAGTTAGAAATAAAAAAAAAATAATAATAACTTTCTTCACTCTGTAGGAAAGCCAGGGCTTGTACATTTCAGATTAATTCAGTAAAAAACTCACAAGTAAAATAATGCATATTTAAGAGAAATATTATACAGAACTTCTCACACTGAAGTACATAAGATTTTTCTTTAAAATCTATTGCCATTCATTTATTTTGCACAAAAACGTATAAATATGTCACCAGCTTCTCTTAACTTAAAAAAATTAAATAAAAGACACCAGATGAAAACTACTCCTTGCTGCCCTTTTTTTAATTTCTAATTTTTGCTTAGAACCAGGTTTGTGGGGAAGAAACGCCCCTGGATAAAAACGGCCCATTTAAAAACAATAAGCAAAATAATAATCCAAAGTTCAGATGAATCCTGGGAACAAATAACCCCCAAATGGTAAAAGATTACAAATGTCTACTTTACATTGTTTTCCTCCCCAAGTTAAATTTTTTTATACAAGTTTACAATCTTCATCTTTTTATGCTCTTCAAAAGGCCTTGAGAATTTTCTTTTCTGATTAAGAAAAAATAGTACTGCAATATTTTTAAAGTCAATTTTACACTGTACACATTAGATACAAACGGTTTGATATCAGATTTTTTTAACCTATACATTGCAAAGAGGACACCCACATGGAGGGGTGGAGCAGGGAAGGAAAGAATCCATTTACAGGTTCCTCTCCTGCCTTCACCTTCTCATTACACAAGCAATTCTTTTTTTTTTTCTTTTATTATTTTATATAATTTGTTTTAAATGTTACATTATCTCAAGAAAAATACTTTTTAAAATCATAGAATTTCATTTTTTTTAACCAGAACATGAAAGTCTTTTGGAAGAACTCTAAACTTGGTAGTTTTTCTTCACAGCCAGGGGAGGGGTCACCCAGCCTGATCCAAGTGCCTGACCCTGGCCCCCTCCTGCTGCCCAGTGCACCCCCAGAAATGAGGGAATGGGGCTGGAATAGGAACCTCTGGGAGCCTGGAATGAAGGAGTCATAAAAATACTTCAATTAGCCATTAACCTTCCCAATGGCGATCATTTCACTAAACAAAGTAACTTTGCCACCACAGTGGTGTAACTTCAAGTACTAATTTAATGATATAATTTTTAAAAATTATTTCTTTGAAATAATATTCCTATAGTCAGAAAAAATACACCAGATTTGTGACTGATTTAGTGTAAACAAAAACCGTATTTTTGGATATGTACATGGACGAGTCTGCCCAGAATTCAAGGGCGACTTGGCTTTCAGTAAATACTTTTCTAGCATCACTAAATTTACTGGAAATATATTTCAATCATAGCTCTACAATAGAATAATTTGCCACTTTCCACTTGCCCTGAACTGGGCTTTAAAGTATTTTTTTCCTCCCTACCTCCCTCTCACTCTTCTCCCTTAGGTAGTGTTATCCTTCATTAAACACTGGCCATTCCTTGCTTTAACCAGGCTAAACACAGGGGAGAATTCCTTAAAATACAAGATATCCTTACCAGAACACATTTCCCTTCCCAGACTTTGATTGTTATGAGCTTCTTTTGATTTCCAGGTCAGAAGAGTGAGAGGTCTGTAGATAAATAACCCTACAGTGGAACGGAGCTGGATTTGTAAGGTATTTCTACTGTTCCTGGTCCTTTATAATTTAATCCCTCCCCTCCCCAAACCTAAAAATAAATAAAGTATCTCCAGACCATTCATATCTACATGGACAGGTAACAAATGCATGCATTCATCCCAATCCACTCTGACAGGAACTCCAGGTAGACAGAAAACTCCAATATTTATACGAGACTACAACTGTGTGGTTTTGTGTTTGTGGTTTTTTCTTCCTGCAAAGTCCCAGTTTACGACGATCAAACAACAAAACACCCAAACTGGTCACTACAAGGTGGTTTTTACTTGGAGGGCTGACACTGCTTGTGGGTCTTTATCAGTTCCTAATGCAAAAAGATCCTGTAGTCTTCCTTAAAAAAATAAAATATTAAAAAAAATAATCACGCTGACCAGTAGTTACTGAGCCACCAAACTAACACTGGCTTGAGGTTACTCTGTGTTCGCTGTTCTTGGATGTTCCCAGATTTTGGACTGAAGCTGCCAGAGATGTTAATGGGTAGTTTAGTTTTGAACACTGCAGAATTCACATGTGCTTTTGGAGGAACAGAAGCACAGCACAGGACTGGTCTGAAGAGAAGCAAACGGAGCTCTTTGCAGGTCGTGGCACGTTCCCGGGCGGAGGGGAGAAGCAGCCAGAAGAACAAGTGCTTGTGTGTCCTACAGGATGTTCATGATGGCGTTGTAGAGCTGGGTGAGCACCACGAAGTGCACGGGCAGGCAGGAGCTGCGGTCCTGCGTGGCCGGGTTACACGTGAGCCAGGACAGGGCGTTGTACTGCTCCAGCACAAACCTGCACAGGAGGCACACACATCACAGCCTGCTCTGGGGGTGTTATGGGCTCTCCTGGACCTGCACCCTGACAGGGCTGCCAGTGTGTTGGCAAAGGAGGAACCTCACTGAAAAGCAGGAGGGTTCAGCTTTGCTATGTCTGAACCATTTGCACGAAAGCCCTCCCAAACACACACAGACTCTAGACTCACAGTGGTTCAAATGCCACTGCTGTCCAAGCCTTGGGGATTGAACATCTCTGCCTCTCTGGGCACCCTGTGTTTGCTCACACTGTTCCTGTGATCCTCTATCTTATTGCAATTTCTCATCTTGTAACTTGTGTCTGTTGCATCTCTTCCTTTCTCTGTCCAGTGCATTCTCATTTTACTCAATACCTGGGACATCTGTGAGAACTCAGTCCTCCAACAGGATGCAAATTAATATCTTCTAGAATAGTACACCCCCAATTTACTTAGATAGGACATTCCTGTTCCCTGCTGATGTTTGTTTGTTCACTCGGATGTCCCACACTGTGTGCTCTCATCACACAGATCTGTGTCCAGTCCCCAGAGGTGGACAGACCCCACACCATCCTGAACAATAAAATACACACCCTACCTGCATTCAGGAACAGTGTCTCCTTTGTACCCCAATGCCTGCACAGTAGCATCAGGGAGTGCTTTTATCTCCTCCTACAAATCCATTGGGTTTGGTAAGATAATGGAATGGCACAGCTCAGATTAGATGCCAGGGGAACAAAGCAATCTGGGTGGGGGGCAAACCATGATGTCCCCCTGGCAAGGTTGAGGTGTTCTGAGTTTGCTTGGCATCATTGTGCACAACAGAGGGAAACCCACAGAATTCCCCCTCAAAGTCCTGCTCTGGCATCTTGGAGGAGGAAATGCCCCAAGACACATAGGGCATGGCAGGGCTAAAATATGCAGACAAGTAATTGTGATAAGATTGGAAAGGTTACTCTGAAACCACTGAGCTCAGGCCCCTAATGTTTAGGGCAGAAATGAAAACCTAAAAGGTGTTACCTCAAGACATCTGATGTAGTTTTAGAGTCGAGGGGGTGAGGAACTCGCTGAGAATTTCTGGCAGGTAGAAGCTCGTCTGTCTGCGCTACAGAGATGTGGTGATGGAGAGAGGCCTGCGCAGAGGGAAAGAGCAAAAATTAACTTCTCATACAGCAGGTACTGCTAAAGATTCCCAAGAAACATCCATTGTGAATCACTTCAGGACAGCGTGGGAAGTTGGCAGTTCTGTGTTGAACCACCCATGACCATGTGTATTTCCAAATTAATGGTAACAATTTTGAATAAACAGACTGGAGTTCTGCAGTTCTGGAGTGAGAGGTCTCAGGTTCACTCTGACACCACAGACTCCAACTTAGGCTTTTACAGGCATGGAAACAGCAATGCATAATGAGTGCTCCATGTGGAGTATGACAGACCTTCAGGAAGAGGGGACACTGGTTCTGTGCCTGAGGACAGGAGGACCAGAACCACTGTGGGAGGTTCTCCGCTTTGGCAGTCGACACAAAGTAGCCCAGAGCCAGGGGCTGCTGCTTCAGCTCCTCGGGGGCTTCTCTGGAGAGGAGACGTTCACCTTGGCTCTGCAAGACAGGGAAAAGGCAGCTCTGGGGTGCTGTCAATACAGCCCACTCCTGGAACAGTGACTTCATTTACTAAATACTGTCCTGTGACAAATGAGCCTCCTTTAGTCAGTCAGGAATCTCAGTCAAAGTTACCCAGGCCCTGCCTTATTCCCCTGTGGTTGGGTTCTCCAGGCTTATGTTTCAGAAAGACTGTAGATTCCTAAACAGCTGGGAGAGCAATTCACTTCATCCAAAAATGTCAATAGGTTAAGAAAAAAAGGCAAAGATTCCACAGCACAGAAAGCAGCTCAATTACAAATCCCTCCCTGCCAATCCCTTCCAGTGGGTCTGCACAGGAATCTAAGGCAGGAAAAAAGCCTGGAGCAGGGGCACAGGGAGCCCAGCACACGGGGCTGGTGCCCAGCCATCAATTATTGCCCTGACCCCAGGCCCACGGGGGGATGATCACACACTGCTGCTCTGCTAAAGCCAAACATTACACTGCAATTACCAGGCCTGGCTTAATGGTTAATGGGAATTACTCGGCTTCAGCTGGAAGGGGCTTGTCCAGGGCCCTGGGCTCAGGCCATGAACCTCCCAGGGCTGTTCCCAATGGATGCAGCTCCACTGAAGGCAAGCTCTGCAGAGCAGTGGGCCAGAATGGATTGCTGAGGGAACTGGGGAGGGAGAAAGTGAGGAGTTTTGATTTATGGCTGCAGGGTTTGGCAGCAGAATTTAGAAGTTTTCATTTGCCCACACACCAGTCTGGAATAACTGGGACAGCAATGTGCTGTTATCAAGCCTTTGATGGGAGAGTTACACAATCCACACAAGGTGGTTGTGGACTGAGCTCACAAAATACAGGATTAGTATTTCTGTGGCTGAGGCAGGAGGCATTTCTCCCTCACTGACTGTATTAAAGCTCCACTGAGGCATCTTGGCAGAGTTTGCAAGGGAAACTTGCAAACTTCTTTCTACTTCCAGGGGTGAAACTACCACCATTTAGTCAGTTGTGTTCAGGAGTTAGAATTCTGATCTGGAGATCTCTCATTGATGTGTCAAAAATGATATAAAAGTTACCCTGTTTCTCTCATGAAATACTCTATTATTTAGTAAAGAAGTAATATGCTACTACTTCCAAGTTAATACTTCTAGAACAAAACTTCACAGAAACTTGCAAATCACAGAACTTCGACCTAATTGTGATGGAAACCATTTTAAGAGATCAGCTCAGTCTTACGTGATTAAATGTAGGAGTGAAAGAGTTCCATCAAACCTGATCCAAGCTAAGCCAATTCAAAAAAACCCCCATGAATTACTGAAAATAATTTGCATTTTAAGTAATCACTGATGTTGGAACTGACTTTATAAAAGCCACTTCAAACAAAAATAACTCCCAAATGCTGTGTGCTCTGGGCTAAATATTCCTAAGAAAACAACATCTGCATAACCATCAAGCACCTGCGGAGTTTCCATGGGCAGAGTTTCATCACTGGGAGAATTCTCTCCCTCCTGCCTCCCCTGAAATGCATGGGAACAGGGCTGTCACAGCTTCCCTTCTCTCAAAGACTTGGCACTTCATGCCAGAGACATTCCATAGGATTTTCCAGGAGGGAATGGATGAGTACAGATTAAATCTATGCAGGGTCATCAGCTATGGCTGTGCCACACCAAAATAAAGCTGCTCTCCTACTGCTCTCTCCCCCTCAATCATCAACCAACAATTAACTTGGAGGGTGCAAACAGCCACGGCAGAGACACCTCCAGCAGTATTTAACCTTCAATTGTAAACTAAGTTTTGCTTGCTGTTGAGCTAATTATGTGTCAGGACCTAAAGGAAAAGATTTTGTTGGAGGATTTGGGTCTTTCTTTGTATTTTATTTTAAGCGCTGCTCCCTGTGGTGCTGCAGCCTTACCCTGCTGTGATGGTAGTGAGATCCCACTCCAGTGCCAGATGGTGATCCAGGGGAAGGAACTGGGGAGGAATTTGGTGAAGAGTGAAGGTTCCCTGTTATCAAAATTCTAATGTCATTGTCCATGTCATCTGGGAATGGGAGGTCAAACATGTCATCTGAAAAGGAAAAGAAAGGAAAATAATTTCCAATGTGCTATACTCTTTTCTCCAAGAAATTTTTATAATTTATTACCTTTCCCTTTAATTTATTGACTTTCCCTTTTTTCTTTTACATGCTCCCAAGATAGATGAAAGCAGAGATAAAAAATTTAATGTTTAATCCCCCTTAGAACCTTTGACTGCAACCACACATACATAAAAGAGAGAGTTGGCAGGCAGCTATTGGGATAATGAGTTTTAGCAGTGGCCACAGAGTGAACAGAATTCCCATTGTAGCAACTCCATAAAATCCAGACTGAATTTTGTAACAGAATAACTGACACCTCTGTGCAGTTGGTCACAGAGACCCCTAAACACTAAACCCCTAAAACTTGGAATCATCACACACAGCTCCAGGTGCTGCTCCTCAGGCTCCCAGAGCTGCACGCCAGCTCCAACCTCTGGGAACAGCCCTGGCAGCTCCAGGGAAACTTCCCCTGGAATCTGTGAGGACAGCAAGGCCTTCCTCACAGCAAGGGACTCGTGATTCTTTCAGACACTGCACCAGGATGCCCCACAAAGCAGCCTTCATATCCCACTTTCACCTCAGGAGTTCCACACAGCTTGTTAGTATAATCGGCTGGATTAATTTGGTTTATGTTAATATAGGGGGAGGGCTAAAGATACAGGGAAGATATGTTTGCCTTATGCATTCCATTACTCATCATCTGCACACAGGTTACAATACTCTGAGTAAGTTATGGGAGAGAAGGATATGGCACCATCAACACAGCCAAAAATTACAGCACCACAATATGGTTTACAGGGTTTTTCTTATCCAGATTTCTCAGCAGGTGAAGAAATCCAAGTGTATGCTGCCATTTAAAGTACATTTTAGTGGGCAGACACGTACAGTGGGAGTTGTCTGAATTACCTGCATTAATTAGAATTGTAACCAAATTTATACTAAAACACAAAGCTCTAAATAGAAGTAATGCATCCTACATATAATAAACAATACATAACAATTTCTCTTGAAAAATATTAATTTACTCAATTTAAAATGGAAAATTATGTGTGTCCTGAACTAATTTCACCTAAAACCTCAGTATTGAAACAGGCAGGTGGTTGTTTTCCTTCATCTCCCAAAGAGAACCTCTGGATTGCTGGAGCAATGTTATGACTGAAGTTTATTAACTTGTGTCCTACAGCCTCAGTAAACAAACCAGAGCTAATATCATGCTCTGTTTGGCCCCTAGAGCAGAAATGAGCTGGCTAATGGCAGCAGGAAGCAGCTTAATCATTAAGTAGAGCAGAGTTAAGAAAATTAAATTTAACACCATTTTGGAAAAGGCCATTCTTGTACCTGACTCTAATTAACATCTGCAGCACCAACGGGCAGGTTAATGCAGGTTAATGTTTGTCATGCTTGGGAGGGATCCCAGTGCCTCCTGGGACAGGGATTGAGAGGGACAACTTCCCTTCAGAGGCCCTGGGACATTCCAGGAGGGACAGATCAAAGCCTTAAAAGCAGTTGCCTGCCTTTGTCTCCAGCCCAACTGCCCTCCTCATTAATACAGCCACTGTACATGTTTGTAGCTACTCTTGGTTTAAATTGCTTTGCACTCATTTAAAGGATCTGGAACAAAGCAGGAAAATGCTTATTTGGATATAAAGCATTAACCAGAGTCTTGCTGACTCAAACTGCAGGTTCAGTGTAAAAGCACTCTGGGGGCATCAGGAAATCTCAGGTTGGGATATTTTCCCTACTCAACCACAAGTGCCTCCTTTGTGTCAGCTCTGCACACAACAGGGCACGATGTGAAGCACGACTGGAAATCAGTGGCTGGCCTGAGCAAGTTACAACAAGACAAAGCACATTCTGGTCTGTGCCACTTGGTACACTGGCTGGTCCTTGTCCCTTCTGGAATAAACCAGTGTGACTCCAAAATACACTTAGGGAGAGCACAGAGTCTCCCCCTGTAGCTAAACCCCTGCATGGTTCCTTGTTGGGGTGCTGTGGGGTCTGTGCAGAACCCCAGCTCCCCTGGGGTTCATTCCTGCCCAGCTCAGCTCTGCTGATGCCCTGGAAAGGCCCCAGGGGATCTCCCCTCACTCACCGTTGGTGGGGCTGAAGCCATCCTCGTTGGGGTAATTTGCAGGTGCCACCTGGATGGTGGCAGAGGTGGGGAACACCAGGATGTGTGTGCAGGAGGCGTCCTGGGGGGTGTTGAGCTGGGACGACTGCAGGTTCAGCGCCGTGCTGCGCCCGAACACTGAGCCCATCGTCACCGCGTCTGTGGGGACAGACACAAGGGCACAGGTGTCACTGCATCACCTCCCAAACACGTGTCCAGGGACACCTCTGCCATCCCACCCGCTCTGCAAATGCACAGACACAGCTGAAGGGCCTTATCTTCAAAAGATTACATTGCTGCATAAGCTTGACATTAAGATCACCAGCCCCGCCTCTCCTGTCATTCTGCTGGCCTTTAATCAAATATTTACTTGTTAAATGAGCAAGTTAAATTGATTTTTCGCACACATCTCTGTAGAATTATGAAATACACCCCACTTTGGTCAATATGAACACAAACACAAAAATAAAGCTGCGCAACAATAAAATTTCTCTCTCCTCCTGCTCTATTCTTCTCAATTACCCACCTACAATTAACTTGGAAGGTGCAAATACTCAATGCAGAGACACATTCTTTGGCAGTATTTAGTCAGCACCTTCAATTTTAACCTAATTTTTGCTTGCTGTTGACCTCATTATGTGTCAGGATCTAAAGGAAAAAAAATCTGTTGAAGGATTTGGGTCTTTCTTTGTGTTTTACTGTGATATGAAAAAAGCCTCATTTGCCATCTGTTTTCTCACATTACAAAATCTCTGCTTTGAAAATATTCAACGTGATAAGTAATTTTCAAGCTCAATTAATTCTGCTCTGTATTAGTCTTTTCTTTCTAAACTTAAAAAACCCCAGAGTGGTTTGTAAGGATATGTTAAGGATGTGTCACCACATACATTAAAAAGTACATGCTTGGGTAAAACAACAAAGAGAACCTCAGCATTAAATTTCACTTTAACTTAAGCCCATGGACTGCTGCTAGTAAGTGAACTCTCTAAATAACTTCAGCATGTGAGAAGGCTAATGGGCTTATTCTAATTCCCATTTCCACAGGCTCCTACTCATTCCCACTGCAGCTCCTCCAGGCTCGAGGCTGTCTGTGACACCACCTGCAGCCCATGGGAACTGGGCTGCCTGAGCCCATGGGCTCCTCAGGGAACAGATCAGCACTTTGGCAGCGGCCTACAGTCACCTTCCCTCAGGAGACTGCTCTCCTCACATAACATGTCTCCATGGTATTTTGGGGAATTCTGCTGGCTCAACCTATTTTCTGCCACACGTAGCCATCATAGTCAAGTTCTTCACAGAAATCCCAAGATGAATGTGCCTAAGTGGGAAATGTGATAAAAGAACAGTTTTTCTGGCATTGCCAGAGTTGGCTAAAACATACCTGGCATCACCACAAATGATCCCTGTGGCTCCATGGCAACGAGGCAGGCACTGAGGATGGAGGGGGAATCTGCTGCAGAGATGCCACACATGCGGCAAACCTCCTTCAGCTGTTTGCTGATTGTCTGCAGGGAGCACTCCCCGAGCAGGATACTCCAGTCTGCAAGGGAAAACATCATGGGAGCACAGAGCTGATGCAGAGCAAGCACCCACCTGGAAACAGCAAAACTTTCCCAACACTTGGCATCTCCCTAATCCCAAACTCTCCAGGACTGACTCCTGTGCACACGAGGGGCCTGGCCCTGCAAACTGAGTGAGTTCCTGGGTCATGTTGTTATTCCATGGCAGTCTGCTGGCTTTCCTTTGTTCAATACATTTATTCCAAAGACATTTTTGTTTGCTTAGTGATGTTTAAGTTGAGGAACCACAGCTGAATCCTGTCCCTATTTCTGTGTCAGGATAACTTCATTCACAACTTTCTCTAACCTCTGATAAGGCCCCCAACATCCCTTGGAAGGACAGTGTGCAAATCCTGCACAACACGAGGGAGTAGCATCAGACCCAGGGCACAAGCAAGGGAAGGTTTATGGAAACCAATACAGGAATTCAGTGCCAGGGCAGGACTGCAGCCAGCTCTCCTGTAATCCATGCTGTCATGGCCCAGGAAATTCCAGTTTGGAGGATCCTGATGATTTCTCTGCCAGGTACTTTACACTCAGATCCACTTGCTCAAGTGGGCATCACTATCAAGACAACAATGGGGACAAAGGGAGAGAAAGGGCTTCAGCAGCTCTGGTGTTGATTATAAACTCCTAAGGAGCCCTGCCTGAGAAGCCTGGATATGTGGCTTCCCATCCATGTTTGCCCTCACTCAACTCTGGCAAAATAAACAACAGTCTACCCTGTCTGTGATAGAATTTGGCACACCTTGTTTACCTTTTGTAAGATCATGGTTCTAGGACCAGAGACAGGACTTGGAAAGGTTAAGCCAAATTCACCCCATCTAACGCCACTGTGTGATGGCAGAGTCTCAGCAAGTCTGCAGGTGATGCAAAACTAAGAGCAATGGCTGAGTCCCCACCCCTGGAAGTGTTCAAAAGCTGTGTGGATGTGGCACTTGGGGACATGGATCAGTGATGGCTCCAGCAGTACTGTGGGACAGTTGGACTTGATGAGCTGAGAGGGCTTTTCCAACTTAAATAATTCTGTGGTTAGGTGATTATCACTCTCAATTTTGACAGGTTTGTCATCAGGTCAGAGCCACCCTGCCTTGTACCCTGGGTCCCTGTCCCACTGCACACCCTGGGAGTGGCAGCCCTGACAACTGCACACCTTTCAGCTCCCCGTGGCCCAGGCGGCCCAGGCGGCCGATGACGACTCTCCAGGGCAGGGATGTCATCTGGACAATGCCAATGCACCACTCCCAGAGCTTCTGCAGCCCGATCTTCCGGGCAGACAGCTTGCTCCTCCTTGACCTGCAGGGGAAGGAATTAAACACAAGAGTGAGAGGACAATCAAGGACAATATTCAGATTTCTGTTCTCTCTAATTATGTCACAGTTTACCACCTACAGAGTTCTGGGCAGTCCCTAACTTACCTTTTACTACTACTAACAAGAAAAACTATGTGTCTGCTTTCAACACTGTTACTGCAGTGCCATCAAACTGCTGAGCAACACACCAGGTGTTCCTCAAGGTAAGAATTGTAAGCAAAAATATTTTAAAACAAATTGGCAAACAAATGTAAGTCAGTCACTTTTCCCTGTGCAGATCTGAAAATCTGGAAGTGCCAACTGAAATGTTCTCACTGTAACACCAGCATGATTTCCTGAGCAGGAAAGGGGATGGAAGGGATGTGCAAGGAGCTGGTGAGGGATGACTCCAGCCATGGATCCATGGCAGAAGGCAGGGGCAGGGGGTACCTGCTGGGCAGGTCGATGTTGACAATGCAGGTCTCCAGCAGCTCCCCGTGCAGGTCGGTGCAGGACGCCAGGAGCCAGCGCTGGTCGTGGGACAGGCAGTACCCCACAAAGAGCACGTTGTATTTCTGACTGGCCTCTCCAAATGTCTCTCCCAGCTCTGTCTGCTTGTCTTTGATGGGGGCCAGGATGAAAGGAGGTGAGTACAGCTGGATTGGGCTGGGCCTCTGCAAAAGAGTCAGCACAACCATCAGGGGATACATCAGAAACTACTGAACACAAGGAACACACACACACACTGGCAGCGAGTACAGAGACAGGCAAGTGTGAAACAATGAGTAAATTCAAAGCATTCCTAGTCAGGAGGGAGATTGGGAAAAGGGGGGCTATAGACAATTCACTGCTGCCAGTTAAAGCTGATGTGTTCAAACCTTATCTAAAGATTTCTTTTTATGTACAGGTAACCCAGGATATGAAAGCAGTCTTTGGACCAGTCCCTGACACAGGCAGGAGTTTAAACCCCCTCAGCTGTCAGATCCCCCTGTCCCTTAATCATCTTTAGACCCTTGGCTAGATTTGCTCCAGTGTACCCAGATTTCTTGTTCTGAGGAGCCCAGAAGGGAGGAGGACAAGCACCTCCCTGGCTGGGCTGCAGCACCTTCCCAAGGCAGCCCAACTGCTGCTCCTTGGGTCATCCATCAATTCCAACAGCACCTCCAGGTCATCTTCTGCAGAGCTGCTTCCCACATGGGCACCCCAAACCCATCTTTGCCTTGGAACTCCTCTCTGGAGAACACATAGGAAGGGCCTCACCAGACATTTCATAATTAAAAAACAGTCAGGGTATTTTCTTAATTCTTCAGCAAAGTTTGGGAGTCTGCAGTGCAGACTGAGAGAAAATGTATAAAATGCAATAAACAGAGATTAATTAAATGCAATAAGTAAATGCCAATAGGTTTGGCTTTACAAGTAGGTTTTTAAACCCTCCCAAGTAGCTCTTTATGCCAAGGTAAATGTTTAAGTGTTTTGCTGGTCCATTAGATCTAAATAAAATATTCATAGTTATCTTTCAAAGAATGCAAAACATTCATAGAAAGTAGGATGGATTATTCTTCCTTTGAAATCCCTGAGATTTCAGAAACAGGGCTTTAATATTTAGTTTAAAATAGATAAAAGATAAGCCCATTGAAGAGGGGGATTTCTCCATTACCTCAGGGAATTAATATAACATCTGCAATTAGGCACAGGAACTTATTTCATATATATGCATATAGATGTGAATAGAAATAAAGGTTGGGTTTAAACTCTGGTTGGAGCACTATAGACTGAAACCACAAAATGACTCAGAATCCCAACTAACTATGTTCATTTTCTCTTCTTTCACACTTTAACCTTTTACTTTATGAAGCTTAAAATGTTGCAAGTTAGCCTAATGTTTTTGTTACTATTTTCTATTCCATATTAGCTTGCCTTTTCCCTTTGCATCATCATTGTCTTCTATATCTTGAAAAAAAATCCCCCAACAAGTATTTTCTCTACTCTTTGATATTAGAGGAAAGTGGTTACAGTTCATTAACAGACTTTGATTTTCTTGCCACCAATACCAACCTCAGGGTTTTTGAGGGTCATCTCAATGCTGGCAGCTGGCCCAAAGCCTGTGAGGGACTTGATGTGGATCTGTGTGGGCAGGGGCCTCCTGCACTGGCAGTACACAGAGAATGCCAGAGACTTCAAGTGCTGAATGTAGAAAACCTGTTCATCCTTCATTGTCTGCAGCATGTACTGGCAAGGCACAATCTGTGGAATTCAGACACACAATAAAACAGGGCTGAGAGGCTTCCAGGAGCTGCTCATTAATATCCAACCAGATCCACACAGTCATTAGTCACCAAACACCCAGCACACTTTGGGATGCTCCACAATTTGCATGACAGGTCCCTTGGCAGGAGTGGCTGCAGCAGACAGGGGCTGCATTCTCTGGGACAAAACTGCTTCCATCACAATGAGAGTGAATTTTAATCCATAAAACCAAAACACTTGTATTCAAACACCCTGAATTTTTTACAAGTGTTTTTCTGGGCAACATCTTCCCTTGCAGGTGGTCAGAACCACACAGTCCCTGAACATTGTGTTCAGGCAGGTTTGGCTGCCTGGCTCATGGTCAGGAATTGTTTGCTGTCCTTGTGGGAATTGGCTCTATGGTATCATCTTTACACAGGGGTGTAGAGGGCACAATTAAGATTCTGTTACAATGATTTGTGTGGTTGTTTCCCCTTTTCAATTTAGTTCCCAGTGGAAGCTCAGCAACCTCAGCTGCTGCTCTGTTTCATTTGTTTCAGAAAGTCAAGGGAAGCAGCCCACAAGGTTTCAACCAACAAGAACCAGAGCTACAGGGAGATTTGCCTGGGAGATGAGTTTGGGGGTTAAGACCCAACTACACAACAAAAGCAGGAATGAGAAATGGCACAACACTCCTTCAGAAGGAAACAAAGCATGACAAAATCCCAGTTTTCAGATCAAACCTATTTTAAAATTAGAATTAAATCCCTGTAACCTTACTGTTTTCATCTACTGTTTTTATTGTACAAGTCCTACTTGTGGCTGTTAAAGTCTTTCCTTTTACAGTGAGATTTTTGGAGCAGAAGCTGTCAATATAAAACATTTACATGTTGCCAGCACTATGAGACCCAAACCGATTCTTTTCAACAAATATTTTCAGTAGTAATAAAACTTAAGTGTCACAAAACTTTAACTACTTTATGGTTCTCGCTTGAACCTTCAGAACCCTGGCAGCACATTTTGCTTACTAAATGTGCCTGTGTGTTTTTAAAAGCCAGCTTTACCCAAGGATTTCAGGAGCTGGGCTTTCCCCCTCTGTAGAGGAGTGGTAATAAAGCTGCAAACATTTGGGTTTGATTTATTTTGAAGTAACTGCATGTTGTGTGTGCTGTGGTACAGCTGTGAGGATACAGTGCTGGAACTGGATCATGTTTCCCTTGACTTAGAGAAAATTGCTGTTTTGACTTCAACTGGCAAAATGTATTTTGGGGAACAAACAGTGAATGTGGAAACAAACAGCACTGAGAAAAAGGGTCAGTGTGCCACAGCCTCAGCTCCAATGGCAGTGCAGAGGTTACACAGTTCTTGTGTGCCAGACACTGTGGTGTCAGTGGCTGCTTTGGTTTTAGTGTCTCCAGGTCTGGATCAATCAGTTGCCTGCAGCCTAACAAGATGAAGTTGTGGATCTGATTTTCATCTCATTCCCAAGCCTAAAATATTTTGGTGACAGTTTCCCCCATCCTTTCAGGGGACAATGAGGTCAAAACTATCATAAACAACAGTTTTCCATGGCCAGCTTGAGACACCACAAGAACTTCCCACTTTTATTTTTTTTTAAACTAATTTGAAATACCTTTAAACCAAGGTGAGCAAATGTGGATAAGGTGCACAGAAATCCTTCCCACACTGTTCCTGCCTGTGGCCTCTGGGCTCCCAATCCCCCCACATTTATTGAGGCTCAGCCTCTGTGACAGGAGGCCTGGCAAAACGCAGCCAGTCTGGGCAAGAGGCCAAGAGCTGCCTCTGGCTGCACAAATTAAATTCTTCAGCAATTCCATAGTAAGTAACTGTTTTTATATGCCAAGTTACATGGTAAATTATTTTTAAGAAGCAGATAATAACAATACAATAGTTATATTATACATTAAATGTCTGGTTTCACGTACTTCTTTTGGATTAAATAGTATAAATCAAGGGAATATAAACAGCAAACAACTCAACATGTAAAGTAATCAAAGGAGCAACTGGCCAGTTTTGGCAATGGCAACTCAAGTTACAACTTAAATAATTGAAACCCCTCTCCAGGAAGCATCGAGCAGCCAGGATTGCTGGGACCACGGGACAGAGTCGATGCAGGGATACTGCGGCTGCTCTAATTAATTTCCTCATCAACACAAACACAAGGGGGTTGTTTTAATGTACAGCCTTGCACTGTCAACAAAATAATTTGTAAATGCCACCTACATTTCATGCATTATCTCTCATTTATCTCTTTCAGCACAGTGTCCATATCATGGGTGTGCTGTGACACAGAGGAAGGCAGAATTACCTGGAGAATGAAAGAATTCCTCATATTCTCAGGCAAGTTGTCCAACATTTCTGTGTAGCATCTCATGAGGCTCAGGAGCCAGAAGTTGGTGGAGGCAGACTCCTCGTCGGCAGTGTAGGTGAAGGGGTCCACCATGTAGATGACCACAGCAGGGGGGTAGGCGTTGCTGTCGGCAGCGT
Organism: Ammospiza caudacuta; assembly: GCF_027887145.1. Lineage (NCBI taxonomy): Eukaryota > Metazoa > Chordata > Aves > Passeriformes > Passerellidae > Ammospiza > Ammospiza caudacuta. Next base: position 6,999,011 of record NC_080610.1, read on the forward strand.
CCGGCTCCGTGGGGATCCCGATCCGCTCCCGCTCCGACGTGCTGGGGACAGAGCCACACGTCAGTACTGCTTGTGTTGGGGCCAGGAGGAAGGAAAGCACAAGCAATTCTGGCATCCAAAAGCAAAACTAAAACCCATGAGGACAGGCATTGAGATGAGTTGTACTCACAGCAGCTCCTAACCCGAAATACCTGGGGCTAATCAGGCACTAAAGGTACCCTACAGTCTGACAGCATCTCACTGAATTAAATCAGACCACATTATACCTGAAGAATATGGAAAAGTTGACTCCTCCTCAGCTGTGTGTCTGGGTTTTGGTGCAGTTCAGAGTTTGCTTTTGGGAGAGGTGGAAGGGGAAGAGTAGGAGTTTAGAAGTATCAAAGCAATTCATGGAGCCTGGGGTCGTGCTCAGGTCCAGGGAATGCTCCAACGGCAACAGGACGAGCAATTGAGAATTTCTTACTTGGTAAAATGCTCCTCCCATGCCTCAGCCAGGAGAGCAAGGCTCAACATCTGTAAGCGATCAAAGCAGCTCAGCCTCTGTCAGAAGCCCCTGCAGCTGCTCAAAGGGTGTTTTGCACAGATCAGGGAACAGATGTCTCAAGGACAAGCCCAGCTACAGCAGGATGTGGGCATTTCCCTCTCTGTAATACACACCAGGACCATCAGCAATGTGCATTATTGTAAGAGTAATGAAAAACATGCTGCCTCAGGAAGTTACTTACATACAATGCTAAAAAACCCTTTTCTTAATTTTTATGTGATGGATGGCTATTCATAATGAAGTCTTTAAAAAAGTTGTGCTGCCCAAATGTATTTTAAAGTAACAGGGCTACAGTTGTATCTCCTGACCTTATAGTGTGCCTGCTTGCAAAACAACACCTGCAATGCAAAAAAATTAGGAAAAAAATAAATCCATGGCTTGCATTTTGCATCTGTTAATGTTGCATGTGTGATGGAGCAAGAGGCCCTCAGCTCCATGGGGTACCTGCAAGTGCCAAGCCACAGGTGAAGCACACCCCATGTGCTCCTGATGATGCAAGGACAGGGCAGGTGGAGGGTCCTAAGGCAGCTCCACATCCATGCAGCTCAATCAGGCTGGGATTCTTGTGATGGAAAAGGGGAGGGTGTTTTTTCCAGCTTGCCTTTGTCAGTGACTGCTTCACACAGGAACAGGCCCTGCTCTGCTCCACCTGCTCGGCTGTGCTGCACCTGTCAGAGGGGCCTCTCCTTTGAAGGGTTTCCCTAAGGCTTAGAGGCTGTGTGAGCACAGGACAGGGGATTAGTGAGCAGCACTCTGGCCCATGTGAGCGCTTACCCCTCCTGTCCCTCTTGCTGCTGCTGTGGCAGGTTGGGGCCCGGCTCGGTGTCCGCCCCAGGGCCCGCGCTGCCCTGCGAGCGCTCGGCGGAGCCTCCGGCGGCGCTGCTGCTCTGCCCCGAGCCGGCATTGCCGCTGAAGCCCGGCGTGGAGGAGGCGCCCATCTGGCTGGCGCCGGGCGTGGCAGAGGACGCTGACAGCTGTGGCACCGAGGAGCCCGAGGAGGACGCGCTGCCCGCCGGAAGGCTCGTGGTGCCCGCGCTGGGCGTGGAGCTGAAGGAGCTGCCCGTGGCAGGGGCCCCAGCGGCGGCCGAGAGACACGAGGAGGAGCTGGAGGGAGCGGGCCCCGAGCTCCCGGGAGCTGCCTGCGGCTGGCTCGGAGCCGGCGTTTGGTACTTGGGGGGCAGCAGAAGGCTGCTGTCCAGCTGCAGGGTGGCCAAGTAAGGTGCTGGAATGGCATGGAAAGAGGGATTAATGACAGTCAGATCAAAGGAACCTGCATCAGCCTGCAAATCGGATGACGTTCCCTGCACTTTTACAACATTCTAAGTGTACACAAATGCCGAGAGAATTGAATCTCTATGACCAATGTTTGCTTTGGAATCCATTTCTCAGGGTGTCAGTTCAAAGTCATATGAATCAATTGTCTTTAAAACCAGGACTGACTTTGCAGGGCTTTGTGACTTTAAACTGGTACTGACACCTTCTGCTCTCTGGCCAAACTGTGTAAATACAAATACAAAGCCTTGTAACATCTTTTTAATTTTTAAACAGACCATAATCTGCACCTTTAGCAAACTCTCCCTGGGTTTGCAGATGCCCCTGGCAGTGCCCAGAGCCGTGGGGTGTCACTCACCGAGGTGATGGCGGCAGACCTGCGCGTAGAGCTTGAGCCTGGAATGATTGTCACAGTCCTCGGAGCCCCAGGGCTGGCTGAACCACTCGCTCACCAGCTCGTCCGTCAGCTTCTGCGCCACGCTCTTGCCCACCCGCATGATCCCGTCCCGCAGCACTTTGCAGATGGGCTTGTGCTGCCCAAGTCTGCACATCTGCCAGGGGAGGGAAGCACAAATGCCTGTAAGGAAATGCCAGCCACCCCAGGATGTTACAGAGACTGGTTTGGGGCTTAAGCCCCTCATTCTCAACACACAGCTAGGGGCTTCCTAATAAATATCTAAAAAAATAAGGTTATATTTATCTCTTGGCTTGAACTGCACTCACAGCAAAACTAAGGAATCTGACATATTGGGGAGTACATGCTAAAGAAATAAATGCTTTTATCCCCAGCCTAGCAACTGTGAGAAACCAACAGCTTCTTTAATGTGCTCCTTGCTCTTTAGGCTTGGTTGGGCCATCACTGGGAAGGTGCAGCTCTATTAATGCTGCTAGGAAGAGCAGACAGCAACAAACACTCCAAAATGCCCAGAGAATCCCAGTGTCACTCAGAAAGCATTTGTGGACTCTGAAAGTGCAGAAATCCCTCAAAATGAAAAAAACCAAACCCTTATTCTAATAGTTGTTACTTTAAAGCCCATAGATTTCTCCCAGTGGACATGCACTGGAACAGCAATGACACTTAAGAAGCAATAATTCAGTGTGGTCCCTCTTTCCAACCTCGTATACAGCACTCAAGTCCCTGAAGAAAGTTTTGGCTCCGTCGAGCAAGGCCTCATTTTCCGGACACACCACGATGTAGGCGACATCCCGGTGGCCCCCGTAGGGGTCCAGCAGGAGCCTCTCCCAGAAGGGCAGGGAGAAGGGAGAGATTGTCAGGAAGTCCTTGTCATAGCCCACCAGCAGCGTCGGGATCGGGAGAGGCTCAGGAGATTCCTCAGAGCCTTCAGAGGAGAAAAAACAAACAAAGAGAAAATGTTAAAATATCTGGGTTAACTGCAGTGGGTCTCTGATGGCCCAGGAAGTGGGTTCTTTTACAGGAATACTGGAAATCACTCATCCCTTGCTGTTCTGAGTGTCCTGCATGTTTATCTACAAGGAGTAGAAATGGTTATCAAGGGTGTGCCATGCCTGATAAACCACATGCTCCCAGCCTTTCTTCTTGGAAAAGATATTTAATAAAGGAGACGAAAGATTTATATCATACTTAAGAAATGTCATATAATCAAAGTTGTTGGCCGAAGCAGAGGGAGCTGATCCAAGCACCACTTAAACTTTCCTAGAAAGCTGCAATAAAACATCTCCCAGTGCACTCTAAGCTCATGTACTGCCCTTCCCAAGGCTTCATCTCCTGGTTTTCCTTTGTCATATCTATAACCATAGCCATGGAGTTCCTGTTCAGTCACAAGTAATAACAGGAACACACAAAATGTGACCTTACAGCTCTTCATCCACCTCCACCTGGTTGTGCAAAATTACTGAGGCTTACAGAAATTCATTCCCAGGTATATAATACTACACAAAGTTATAATTCTAAAAATTGCCTCCTGCTCTTCTCCATAGGATGTGCTCCAAGCACTGCTGTCCCCACAGAGAGGATTATTACCCTGTGTAACAGGGTGTCTCCCAGATACTGCCTCAGTAGAAGAAATATTGCTGAAAATGTCAAGCTAAAATATACCCAGTAGTTCTTGCAGAATATAATTCAACTTTATTAAAAAGTCAGCATCCAGTAAAATTCACTGACTTTCCATCAAAGGTTCTGCTCTGCACTCTATGGGAATTTTGGTGCTATTCTCTGGTAACAATTGGCAAATCCTAACTCTTCAAATTACAAATGCTGGGAAAACTATTAGAAGTGCTGCTGGTGGGGCACAGCAGCTTTAGACAGGAACTGGAGTTACCCCCAGTTGTCCCAGCCCCAAGGAAAGGAGCAATATATCAAATACCAATAGGGAGCAAAGTGTGGTGGAGCTAGTAGGAAAAACCTTAAACCAGACTGCACTGGTTAAGCTGAAATAAACTGCAGGCAAGAAATGTCAGTCGTTATTCTGTAAACCTACACACACAAAGTCTGGTTTGTTATTTTGCATTTTACAGAAGTGCCACTAACAGCCAGAAGATACTGAAAGCTTCTCATTAAGGCTACAGGAACCTGCATGGAGAAAGCATTCCCAGTTTTTCAAGATTTGCAGAGCTCACACAGAGCTCTGTTCCCATTATGATGTGGCTGATTTTGGCAGCTCCCTCTGCTCCCATTTTGTCTACACCAGGTTGCTTTGGTCTGACCTAACCCTGGTCTAACCCTGCTTTGGTCTGAGCCAGCCTCCCTTCAGGTGGGGAGCTGAGCCTCACCCTCAGTTTCTGCTCCCTGTACATGTGCATCACCTGGAGGGGTAAAATCTTCACCAGGGTGTCACAAAGGCCTTTTGAGGCACTTTAAATCTCTGTGAAGAAGCCCCCACCCCACAACACCAAGCTGTATGAACAGCCCCTTCCTATCATTTCCAGGACAAAGTGCCCATTTCTAGGAAGCTGCACTCTAGCTTGGCACAGAGCCCAGTGTAGGTACCATAGGTCCCCCGTCCTGCCATCTTATGGAATTGCTGCCAGGTGAGTGGTCCCTGCACGTGCTGGATGTTCTCCCAGGTCCTTCCTGTCCTCTTCTTCTGGATGGCATCCTGGAGAAAGGGCTGCAGGGAGAGCAGCATGCGCACCACGTCCTGGGAGGAGAGCATGCTGATGTCCAGCACTGCAAGGGACAAGGAGCAGCAATCACTTCAGGGAGGGACAGCAATCCCTCAGACACAGCAACAGCTTTTGTAGATTGTTCCTTGAATTGCTCTGCACACTGCCCATGGAATTTGGACACTTCTAATTAGGTGGATAGTACTCAATGTGCCATTTCATGGCATTTTCAAAAACACTGCTGTCACCACAGGCCTTTACACACACATTTCAGTATCAATGGTGTCCAGCTCAGGTCATAAGATGTCAGAGCTATATATCTTCAGTATGCAAACAAGTAATATTTAATTATGTTTTCCTCCCCCTTGGTACTTTTCCCCCCTTTCCCCCCCTTATTCAAACAGAGCAATTCTTTTCTGCTGACTGTTTATACCCTTCTCCAAAATCAAGAAGGACCCCTAATTTTCCCTCCCCCCAAATACCTGAATCTGCTTCAGATTTGTGAACTTCCACAGACTCATTTCCAATTTAGGCCACAAAGTCTGAAGACAACTAGATTATTGATACTTTAGATGTAATTTACAAGCTTTCAGATATCTACTTTATCTCTAGCATATTTTTAGTCCTGTCATTTCCCACATAAAGATGATGTGGGTCACAACTAAACAAATTTACAGAGGCCACAACGCATTCAAAAGGCTGAGCTGTGCATGTACCGTTGCTGTGAGGCCAGGAATGGACAGTGGCACTTCGGACAAGGGCTTCATCCACCTTGCCCCCCGTGGGGTTGTCCACGTACTGCCTGCCCTGCTCCAGGGCATTGAAACATTCCACCCAGGAGTCGTTGCTGTCAGCCTGCAGCCGGTCATAGCTCAGGTTGACACAGGGCAGCGTCTGGCGGTTGTTGGAGGCCATGTAATCCAGGCAGCTCAGCGAGGTGAAGGGCTGCGTGTGCTGGTTCTGCAGCAGCAGCAGGAGGCTCATGGGAGGCTCCTGGCTCCTCCTTGCTCCCTCTCCCATCTGCGAGATCAAGTTGCTCTGGCAGATCATCAGTCGCCTTTCTGCAGCCTGGCCGATGTCCGAGGTCTTGCCGAAAATATCCAGCTCGTCCTCGATGAAGAGCCCGGAGTTGTAGCCGAGCTTGCGGTTCATGATGGCGCTGAAGCCGCAGGTGCAGCGGTACTGATCCTCGTTGGAGGAGTCGGGGATGTAGAGCCCCACATCGGCGCCTTTGATGTTCATGTTGCAGGCGCAGATGCAGCAGCTGTCGAAGTTCCTGTCCTTGAAGATGTTGAGCACGGAGTCGGAGAGGATGAGGGTCACGTACAGGCTGTGCGCCTCCGGGATGGGCTGCACCGTGCCCGGCTCCACCGAGTTGAGCGGCCGCGTGGTGGAGGGGGTGGAGGCGGGGGAGCCCTGGTCCGTGCTGTCGTACTTGACGGAGCCCTGGCCGCTGGCGGTGCCCCCGCCCCGGGGAGTCCTGGGCGTGCGCGGCGTGCGCGGCGTGGGCACCGAGAAGCGCGGCGTGGCCGGCGACGGCAGCACCCCCGCGCCGCTGTTGCTGGCGGGGGCCGCGCTGTTGAGCGTCACCGGCGTGCTCATCTGGGGCGTGCTCATCTGCAGGTAGTCCTGGTCCGCCAGGCTGCCCACGCTGGGCACGTTGCTGCAGGGGAGGGATGGGAACAGAGACCCGTTCTGTCAAAGCTCATTTTTAAATACATGGAGATAGTGGAACCTGGAGGGATTCACTGAAACTGCAGTAAAGAATACTCTGGCCATAACCTTGAGCCATGGCTCTCAGCAGAACTCAGAATTCTCACCACTGTTTCTTATCACTGTGATAAAATGTATTACTTCACTCTCTTAAAGATCATTCTTATGGCTTAAAACTCAAATGGTCTTGAGAACATTTTCTAGATAAATGATCAAGTTAAGATTTAGAATGTCTGCAACTTTTTTAGAGAAAAAAGAAAGAATAGTAGCTTTTATTTTAAACACTACTATCTGTAAAGAGATACAGATTAGTAGGAATGAAAGTACTTCAGAGAGATAGAAGTCTATTTTAGAAATGATCACTTGAAATGGCTGTCAAAAGTCATATGTGAGGCTTTGATACATGGTGTCACCTCACGGACACACTCTGTAGGTCTGATTCTATAAATTCAAATCCTCATTTTGGATTACACAGTCTATGGCACAATGGGATATGTTCCATTACAAACTCTCAGTCCAGTAAAGCTAAGAATTGTATTTTTGGGTTATCCCCATTCATGACTGAGTTTTATTACTCTGTTTTTGTCATTTCCTGCCAAATTCAAGTGACCACAGAACCATTTGTACATTCCCATGAGATCTGTCTTCTATCTGCAAGGACTCATTTCAATAAACAGGTAAAAAGGGACAAATCAAAGAAAAAGATCTTACTTTTTCTCTTTCCACATCACTTGTGACCTGCTTACTTTTCTTGTAATGTGTTAATTACATATGAGAACAAGGAAAGAGTGTAAGATCTTGATGGGTCTCTGGATAAGGAAGGGGAAACAGGATTTTTCCATATTTGTCCTCACAGTGTATTTTGTGTGTCATTGGAAAGAACTAGCATTTGAATGCCCACATATCATTAATGACTTGAAAAGGAAAACACTGAAGACCTCTTTCCTTACAGCCACTTTATTACCTTGAACTGATGTGTGTCCAACTCAGAACAGGAGAGGGGAAAATAATGAAGCAGGGTCTGAAGGAGTTGTGGAGCTGCAGCAGAGTGTGTGCCTCAGACTAATAAGAAAAGGTGACCTAGAAACCCTGATTGGCAATCACCACTCTGTCAGAAGCCTGCAGTAATAATCCTCACTCTAATTGGATTAGATTGAAAATGAAAGGGTTTTTTCCCCCAACAAATACCTGAAATTAATAACCAGCTCAAGCCTGGTGCATCAGTTACTATTATGAAAAAACCTGAGAATTAAATTGCTCCCTAGGCACTATATCAAGGGTTTACAATTTCTTCTTTGCAATTCTTTTGAGAACACTGAAGGACCCTTTGGGGCTGCAAAAGGACTGATTTAAAGGATTTACAGACTGATTTGAAGATACACACTGCTTCCTCTAGAAGTAAAGTAGTGCAGCAGGAGACCTTTGTACTATTACTATGCTTTTTAAGAGGTTTTATTAATTTAATGGTGCAATTCTTGCTAGCTTTCAAAACCTCCAGCAATGAATTTCGTCCATAAACATTGCTAATTTCTGAGAACTGAGTGAGGAATCCAAGCTTTGAAAATGAATCAGTGGTTCCCTGTAGGTCACAGCACTCCCCTCTTTTGGTATCAGGAAGGGTGGGACAGGACAGGAATGGACCAACATCTGTCTGATCAGCAGCTCCCCACAGCCCCACTCAGGGACACCACAGGAGCTCAGAGGAGCTCCCATGAGAGCACAGACTGGGGAGCTCTCACAGGCCCACTCAACATTTCCAGAGCCTTCAGAATGGCAAATGGAATCACCAGGACCAGAGATCACCAGCTGGAGCTCAAAGTGACAGAAGGGAGCCTAGCTCGAGGCTGGACATGGAAATGGGACACAAAGATGTGATGGGTTCAGTGCATTCATTTTGTTCCCCAACACTTGTGGTTTCAGCTGAATTACAATTATTTCCCTGTATCAGAAATTACCATTAACTCAGGCACTGCATGTTCCTGTTCTTTTAAAAGCTCTGAGTGGACACACACTGTAACACCCCTGACTGCCAAAGCCAGGGTTAAATGTTCCTGCTCTCAGAACTGTTTTGATCTCAGTCAGTGACAAACCTAAAAGGTTTAAAATACATTTGCAGGCTAAAGCACTGTCAATACAAACAACCATTTTAGTTACCCAGCTTTAGGCATGGGCTTGACAGCCCCATTTCCTCCAAGGCTGTACTTACTTGTAGCCATCTCTGATGAAAGTGGCTGCAGGTGGCAATGGAAGTTGTTCAATTTTTGGAGGGACAGCCCAAGAAGGCCTGAAGATGCAGGCATCTGGAATCTTCAGAGGTAGGAGGCACTGGCTGGGCAGAATCTTCAGTGGAGCAAACAGTGAAGAGCCCACGAAAGGTTGAAATGATGGAACTTTGTGCACATACGAAAAATCCTGTAACACCAAGTGACCTTGGTTACAACAATGTGGTCAGGCTGCTCTTTAGATATTTCTTAAAATTAAAATCTATTGTACTGTTTGAACCCTCTACAATTACCTCTTTCCCCCAAAATGAACTATATTTATTCCTTCTACAAGGTATTCAAGAGTAGTTCCTTCAAGGAAACTCAGCTGAGGCTCCCTGTTATCCTGAGATGCTGCACAGCTTTATGGCAGGAGATTTCACAATTTCATCAGGCTCATTTCAGACAAGCTGTGCCTGAAACATGAGTAGTGCACTATGAAAATTTCACACTACCTAACTTTTAGCACCTCATTTAGGCACTTAAAAGGTTGATCTTTGCAAGTCTTCTGTACTGACAGTGAGGAGAGGCTGTCTCAGTGTGAGGAACCCTGAGGTGCCTTAAGGCAGCCTCTAAATAACCCCCACTGTGGGGGTTCACATCACTTTGGCAATAACTTTGTCAATCATTCCATGGAGTGTTAAATCCAAATATCTAAACAATCCAGCAAACACAGTATCAACTATCAATGAAGTTCAGCCCAGCTGGGCTTGCAGTGACTGTCACATTTGCTTGCAGAGAGTGATGACAAGAACTTCAGCCAGAGTTTCTAGAGCTATTCCAGCTCTTTCAGGAGAACAGAATTAGTCCTCTTGAGGCACTACTGCAAAGTAAAAATCAGCATGAAAACAGTAACAGCAGTCTCAGTATTTAACATCTCATTAGAGCTTTGCATTTTTTCCCTTGCACCTTGTCAAGCATTGAGGGATGAGGAATGTGTGGATTTCTATCTCCAGCTGCTGAATGCTCAGCACAAGGAATCTGCTTCCATGTTCTCAGGTTGATCAGCAATGGGTTTAGTGCTTGTTTCCCCCACTGGTGTGTATGAGCAGGTGTGACACACACAGAAGCAAGTCAATTGTGCTGTTGGAAATGTTCTCAGGCAAAACTGAAGTATTTTAATACTCCTGTAATGGCTGTGAGGGAGATTAAAATATCTTTGGTATCAGTGACACCCTGAAATCTGCTCCCACTCCAAAACCTTCAGCTCAACAAATTCCAAGACAGAATTTTCTTTTTCCCAGGCCCAAGTTTTCCTATTCTTGAATAAACAATTTACTGCACAAGCAGAAGAGAAAAACCAGCAAGGTCTGTGGCAAGGCAAAGTCTTACAAACCTTATAAAAAACCCTTATTTCAAACCCTTGTAGTGGCATAACAACTTGTGGATGCACCAGCTTAAGATGGGCAATGGAGACTGTCCTGGAGCACACACTGAGAAGGTGCCTCTTCCCAGTGTGCCTCCAAGTGAGAGCTCAGGGAGGGAGGGAGGAAGGAAGGAAGGAGAGATCTGGCAGTACCAAAGCAGACTTGCACCATGTCCTGATGTCCAGCTGGCTTCTGCCATCAGGAGGGACACTGGGAATTCCCTCCCACATCTGCAAAGTCCCTTTCTCCACAGAAGTGCTGGGACAAGCTCCCCAAAGCTCAGCCCTTGGCAGGGGAATGAGCTGGGAATTCTGGGGTCTGACTGGACACCCTGGACTGGCACCAAAACATGGCAGCACAACCCTGGAGTGCTGTCCCACACACTGTGCTGCTCCCTGGCAGGGACAGGGACTCCCTTCTCTCCCAGGGACAAAACTGAAAGCTCCTGTGGAAGAAGTCACCCTGTGGGACTTGCCACAGCCTCCCTTGCAGTCTGCCTGAGGGATGCTATTCCTGCTGGCAGGAAAATGTCCTGGCTGGCAGCGGAGCACATCATTGACACTGAACAGAGGCATCCATCAGTACCCTCACACCAACACACAGCCACTTCTTGTCCATGCAGCTGCAAGTGTGTCCCTGGCTCAGCAATGCAGACCCCTAAAAACCAGCCCTCAATCAATTCCAACTGGGCACAAAGGAGAGGGAAGGAGGTGGTGCTGGGGACAGAGACAGCTGCTGAAATAGAAGGAAGGCTGTGGCACAGGAGGGACAAGTGGGTCTGAAGGAGAAGAATTAGGCTATACAATCAAAGGCTGGGGACAACCAAGAAACCAGAGTTAAAGTGGGCATCTCCCTTTTTATTCCCTGTGTAGAGAGCAGCTTGCTGCAAAACAACATGCTGTGCATTTCCTCACAAAAAGTGCATTTTTTTACTTAAAAACCCCTCAGGCTGTATGCATGGAAATATGGCAACAGTACCTTCTGACAAAGGTGGCAAAAGGCAGCCCCAGAAGTTCAGTAATGCAGAACACACAGGCAGAATGATTTGTGCCCTGCTCTTACCCTGTGATGGAACAATGACACAACCAATGCATATCAGTGCTGATGCTGGGTCCCTCCATGGGATGCTATGGAGAAATGGCCACACTGGGATGTCACAGGAACCCAGAGTCCCCAGCTACAAACAGCTCTTTACTGAGACACTACAGGACTCAAGAGAGGAGGAACTAGGTGACATTACCTGACCTGTGTTATACAGAAAGTCAGATAAGAATGGTCCCATCTGGCCTTAAAACTTGTGAAGTAACATCAGCTGAAGAAGAAACAGAGCAAGTTCAACCCCTGGGCTTTCTCAGAGAGTTTCAACCCTAACCAAAAAAGGAACATTTCAGAGAGATAAAGGCAGCCTTTCTACATGCACCACTTTATCCCACAGTGTGCCAACCTGGCAGCAGGGAGGGGGGCACAGCAAAGGTGCCACAGAGAAATTATCTAAAGAAATACATCATTTAACAGCTACTTAGCCACAAGTGTGGGGTTTTCCACACATGGACATTCTTTCTGTTAGGCACAGGGCTCATTTCACAGACAATACTGTTTGTTTCCTGAGAACACCCAGAACCACTACAAACATAAAATTACAAAATGTCTACAGTTAAAATCAGAGAAACAATTAAAAAGCTCTTCTACTAGAAAAGAATATTTTTCCAGCTCCAGGCTAACAGGTTCTTTACACAGGTCCAGCTCACATTTGTTAGTTGCTACACACACTACATGGGACTTGTTTATAAAACTCAAAGTGTGCATAGAGGACTTTGTAAAAATCCCACATTTCTGGCATGTTACCTTAATTTCTTCAGGTTTAGGGCTACCTAATCCATCCTCCACCTCCATTTTAAACTCAGCCAGCTGTGTTGGAACCATGTTGACCATAGGACTCTCCATCATTCCCAAGGCAGTCACAGTCTCTGAACTTATTCCATCTTTGTAATTCATCACTGGGGAGAAGGCAGGGTGCTGTTCTAAAGAGGGTGGTGTTGGGAACATCCTTTGGAGATCTGCCACAGCTGAAGAGGATGAAATAACACAGTTAATCATTCAAATACAAATTCTCAAGGAAATTCAATAAAACAGAAGAGACAATTCAATGCTAGCTTTTATTTCATTAGTTAAAAACTAGCAAAGCTTCTCCAGACTTACTGAGGTTCTGACAGCAGTGTAAAGTGTAGGCCAAAAGTTAACTCCTAGGGATAAATTCCCCAAATTCCTGGGGATACTCTGCAAGGTTATTGTTCAGCAGAATCAACAACCTGGTAGATGGACAAACAAATGCAGAGTTTACCAGCAACTAATAAATCCTTCATAACTGGAGAGCTGAATTGGCATTAACACCAAGCTCACCCCAGGGACTGTTTCTAAGAAGCCACAGAGGAGTTTCCTCCCTTTGCCAGAGCTGACCTAGCCCTAAACCAGGAGGCCTTTGGAATTCATGTGTCCTGAGCTAGATTTCTCCACTCAGTCACTGTAGCCTTGTCTGGTCCATGGCAACACAAATCCTGCCACAAACACAGGCAGCTCTGCCCAGGGGCAGACTTCCAGGCATCCCCAAGTTCCAGTGCAAGAGAAGCCACAAAATTATCATTTTCCATCACAAAACATTAAGCCAGGAAGATCCCTAAATGACTTCTCAGGAAATGAACACAATGTAATAATACACTGTCTATTTTTCTTCTTTAAGCAGAACCAACCCCAACAGAGATACTCTATACAGTGTAATGCAATCAAACACAAATCATAGCAAAGTCTTGCATGTTCTCCTCCCAACTACAGCTTCCATATTTATTTTGTATCACATTCAGCATAAATGGTCTCTTTTCCTGACTTAAATTAGGACAGATCCTCTCTGGACAAAACCATAAGTGGTTAACCACTGTAATTAGAGGAGGGTGAATTCCCACAAGTGTCTCCTCTTAGATACTTTTTTGGACAGATTTAACGCCCAATCTCATTTCCATACCCAAGCTGATGGGACACAAGGACACTCTTAGTAGCATCTGCAGCCTAAAGATTATGGAAAATTCATAAATTAATACACATGGGTTTCTGACTAGTCAACACTGTGTTGTAGAAATCCAAACAGGTAAGGAGAAGTACTGTTCTCAAAAACGAACAGAAAAAGGCAGAAATAAGAGATGGGATTAGAATTATTTATGGACTGTGAATACCTGCACTAACAGTACATTTGTGTAGGATGCTGCAGCCTCAGGATGTGTCTCCACTCTACCTTAACAGAGCCAGCCCTGCATGGGATGCTTTTGTGCTCAGAGATGACACAGCCAGGCTACTGAACTCTTTAGACAAAGGGATACCACTCAAATAGGGGCAGTTCTCTCAAAATGCAGTTCTGTTGGTGATAGCTGTCCCAGCTGAACCCAGTCCTTCACAATCTGGAGCAGCAGAGTAAACAATGGGCTATGAATTATTCCCACTCTGTCCATATTCTTTTTCCCCCACTCTTTCAGAATCTGAATTTAAAAGACCTTAGTCTTGTCCTGATACAGGATAAATTAAAGCTGAAAAAAAGTTCAGCAGAACAGAAGAAACTCTTTTCCATCAATATTAGTATGGAATACAAAGTTCAGGCTGGCAGCTGGATTGGCTCCCTCTGTTTCTCAGCAGAGAGAGGTGCTTTAGGCACTGGAAGGGGACAGGGAGGAAGGTGAAAATGGGAAGGTGAAAATGAAGGGTGGCCAGTAGGGATTTATGATGCTGTACAAGGCACTTCAGATCCCCACAGACACTGCTGTGCCTCCACAGCTGGTGGCAAGGCCACAGCTACAAGTGGAGTGTATCTGTTTAACTTCACACTACATCATTTTCTCACCTCCAGCTCACTCCACTTAGCAAAATTCTGCAGTGCAGATTCATAAAAAAGTTTAATTATAAAAAATCCCCCAACCCTACAGCAACAGGCAACTATCATCATTCATTTTCATGTGTGTCATGCTTGAAAAAGCTTTGCATATTTTAAAAAGCTATGGATCAACTAAACCTGTCAAAATCCAATCTCTGTATACTTCAGACTTCTACATTTGAGTAAATCAGCACAGCTTTTATGGGTCCATAAAACTCTGACTCATCTCCTTCAGACTGGTTTTTTTCTTCACCTCAATTTGTTCTCATTACCAGCTGAAGTTAATGAGAAGGTATTAAAGAATGATTTGCAGAGAGATTGGATTTCTGCTTATCGTGGCCACAGAAATCAAACACTCTTTCCTTCTCACCACAAAGTAATTTGTAATTTGATTTGTTACTATTGTACCAAAAATTCTCACCTTCCTCCTGTCCCACAAACACAGACACACTTCCCCTTCATCTCAAGAGAAATGCCACGTACACCAATAGAATCAGAGACCTGTTCAGGTCAGAAAAGCCCTCTGAGATCATCGACTCCAACCACTCCCAGCACTGCCAAGGCCCCACTGACCCATGTCCCCAAGTGCCACATCCACAGGGCTGGTAAATCCCTCCACAGATGGGGACTGCAGCACTGCCCTGGGCAGCTGTGCCAGGGCTTTACAACCCTTTCAGTGAAGGAATTTTCCCAATATCCAACCTGAGCCTCCCCTGGCACACCTGAGGTCATTCCCTCTCCTCCTGTCCCTGTTCCCTGGGAGCAGAGCCCGAGCCCCCCAGCTGCCCTCTCCTGTCGGGTGCGAGAAATGCAGCAAAGCCCTCAAACCTCAGAGCACAAGTTACTATTCCCAACAGCTGTTGGCACAGTCCTTAGAAAAAAACCAATCTTATTTCATACAATTTCAGAAGTTTCCTGCACTCCCATAACCTCCCTTGTCCATGTGCAGAGCCTGCACAAGCATCACTAGCACAATCACCTATAAAAGGTCTACACCACACCTCCAATTAGAACCCAGCACTTTGATTTTAATCATGCACTTCCAGATCCAGATTAAACCCTGAAGGTGATTTTAGTTTTAATTTGTCAAATGTTCAATGCAATTTTCTTCCAAGACAGGTTGCACCATCATGGCCATGGTTTTAAATTCTTCGATTTTGTTAAGTAGAAGGATTTATACTTAAAGAGGGATTTGGTAATGGTTGAAGTGCCCAACAGTGAGCAGAGAAGAGAGGGAAAAGCTTCCAAAGGAAGATTTGTAACAAATCCCTCCCATAGTTCCAGACTAAGACAACAATGTCAACAGAAGAGTACTTCACATATCAGTAGGCTTATTCAAAATCCATGTCTGTATTACCACTGCCTCATAAAAAAATGGCAATTGCAGCACAGGAGCACTCTCGGTGAGCTCAGAGCCCCTGCAGGGCTTTGCAGTGACCCAGTGTCCCCACAGGGCTGTGCAGTGGCCCAGTGTCCCCACAGGGCTGTGCAGTGGCCCAGTGTCCCCACAGGGCTGTGCAGTGACCCAGAGCCCCTGCAGGGCTGTGCACTGAGCCAGGGGGTGTGAGCAGAGGAGCTCGGTACTCACTGGGAGGATAAGGAACCGCGGTCCGGCCGTCCTTGCCCAGCGGCCGCTCCTCGGAGCCCGCTGCCGGCAGCTTGGAGGAGCGCAGGGCTGGGGACACGGCCTGCAACAGCAAACACTGCAGTCAGCACAGCCTGACACCTCTCGCTGGCACTGCACAGCAAACACCATGGCTGCTTTTCTACTGCCCCACCCGCTGCCCACAAGGAGTCTGGATTTTTTCTCCTCTTTCAACACTAAAAACAAAAAGAAATATTTGCCTGTCTATATATCCCCCCATAAACTGATGCATTCATATAACTATGCATTTTTATAGTTCTAAACACATACAAATTATTTTCAAAATGTTATCACAAGCCCTGGGCTTGAAATGCATGTGGCTGCTCTATTTAATTCCATGTTTGGATTACTTCAAGGTAGTAATGGGAATATGACACAGAGTGAGCCCAACAGAGGCAAATGTTAAGATAGGAAAAACATTAGAGCTGTCCAGGTCAACTTCAGAGAAGAAAGTAATTTTTTATTTTGACAGAACAGCCCTCTGGTAGATTTGCATATTAACTGTGGCATCTGAAGTGCAGTTTGTGTGGAACCATAGTAAGGAAATTAGTGCACTTCTAAAGTCCTGTCAAGAACAAGGCATAAGACTTTTAAACACTGTTATGTACTAACAGTCACTTTAAGACCACCTTCTGTATCATTATGGTTGTATTAGATTATGCTTAAAGATAGTGACTATCCAAATCTTTGCCTTCCCAGGCAATTTACTGCCCCTCGTAACTGATATAAATCTGCACTTCCCTCTGTATTTCCTAACATGCAGCAACTATTTCTCTTTGCACTGAAATGAAGTGCTTGGAGGAACATGAGGTAACATGACTCAGAGAATTACTGGAATCCTGTGAAGTTGAATTTTTTTTTTTTTTGGGCAGATTCTCAGACAAGGTAAAAGAACCCAACACCAATTAATAAAACTTGGATCTTTTCCACCATAATTCTCAAACAAAAATTCTGATGAAAGCCTAGGACACAGAACTAGATATTTACAAAGCAGCTACATGGCTTTCCTTGTGGAAGCTCCTTACAGCCTGTCCATGGAGGATGGATCTCCTGAGGGATCTCTCTCTTTGCCAGCAATGCTTCCTAGCTAAAATCCAAGCCCGCCTACCTGGAAACTCTCTCTTTCCCATCTCTTAGGGATAATCATTCCCACTAGGAATCTGTTTCTTGGCCTACAGAACACTCATCCCCACAAGGACTCACCCCAAGCTCATCCTCGTCGGAGTTGTCGAAGATGTTGTCGAGGTCGTGCAGGGACGGGGCCAGGTCGGTGACCTGGGTGAGGCTGCCGGAGCCGGCCCTGCCGGCAGCGCCCTCCTGCCGCGGGTCTGCCAGTGCAGGGAGGAACGGGAACAGTCAGGGAAACTGAGCACGGGCAGGGAAACACAGCAGGGCCAGGGAAACACAGCACGGGCAGGGAAACACAGCAGGGCCAGGGAAACACAGCACGGGCAGGGAAACACAGCAGGGCCAGGGAAACACAGCACGGGCAGGGAAACACAGCAGGGCCAGGGAAACTGAGCACGGGCAGGGAAACACAGCACAGGCAGGGAAATACAGCACGGGCAGGGAAACACAGCACGGGCAGGGAAACACAGCACGGGCAGGGAAACACAGCACGGGCAGGGAAACACAGCACGGGCAGGGAAACACAGCACGGGCAGCAGCACAACAGCACTTCTGCCCCCCAGCACTGAGCCCTCTGCTCTGCTGGAGCCCTGCAGGCTGAGCAGCAACCAGCCAGGGTCAGCCAAGAAACAAGGAAGGAGCTGTTGCTGCTCATTTAATATTCTAAAATAGATATAATTGTTTTTATAAAAAGGACAAGGAAAATCAAGTTTTTTCCAGCTTGGGGACTGTCTGTAGCTCTGATGTTACAGACAAAAGTTCAGATGTGATTTTTCCCTCCACATGTTATTTCATATAGGTATTTTTGCTTTGCAGACCAAATTAGAGCTGTAACTCACCAGTCTTAGGAGCAGAACTGAAAATGGACATGGCATCTTTTCCATCAGGAACTGGTGTGGAATGGCCCGCTGGGGGGATTTCCTTGGAACCAATCCCATCTTCTGACTATACAAAAAATCAAAGAGATTTCATGGCTATGAATTTAAGCTATGTAAGAATAAATGTTTTCCTATGTCCAGGCAGACTCAGGGGTCAGAGTTAAATATAAGATTTACAAAAGATTCCATGGACATCATTGACCTCTGACAGCCAGTCCAGGTAATTAACCACCTCAAATTCTCCAGGAAAAAACATCTTTTAGAATGTTTGCTTGCACAGCCAAACACCAAAACAGCTCCATAAAGGATAAGATACATAAGGACCATCATGCAGGTAATAATATAAAATAATTTTTTTTTTTTTAAATATATGTCTGATCTTGTTTTGTGGAACAGACTTGTGTCTTCCAGAGAGTTGTAGAGCAAACACTGTGCTACAGGATAAATCCCACAAGAACATTAATGCCAAAGACTGGATTTGCACCTTACCTTGTTCTTTTTCAAAGGATCTTTCTCAGCCCCAAGTTTGCATTTTTTATTGACAGTGAAACTGTACTTGATGTCTCCATCTTCGAAGGTGTAAGGATCACTGGTGTCCCCCCAGCCTTCTCCAGGGGGTTGTAGTAGAGGCAAGGGGTCAAGATAGTTCAAGGTCTGCACTGGTTTCTGCTCTTCCAAAATTTTAAACCGTTTATTAGGTTGTGCTAAGAGCCTGAAGTGAAAATAAACAAGTAAGGCCAACATGAAACAAAACCAGCATGATCTGCAGCTGTCACACAAACACAGCTCACTCCATTCCCCTTGATCAAGTAGAAATGTTACAAGCACTACCCTCTCAAATAAAGGATGTATTGGATACATTTAAACATTAAATACCTTACTGTATTAAGGCCTACTTTGGGACAATGAAAGAAGAATCAATTTTGTCACTGTATAAATGAAAACACTTTGAAGTCAAGCCTTCCTATGTTTTTCAGGCTGAAACTCTTTTCAGCCTAGCAAACTCCATTGTAATTATTAAACCCAATAGTCTTTTAACTCAATAACTCTTCCTCAATTAATTTTTCCTATACATTTTCATTAACTACTCTCTCTGGTGCATTTTTTAAAATGCATTATCAGAATGCTACAGTCATTTTTAGGTTAGCAAAAAATACAAAAATAGGTTACACAGAGATTGATCAGTTCTTTTAGTGTCGAACAGAAAGCCAGATATGGAAAAGGCAAGCATCCTGCACTAGAGTGTTTCTATTTAACTATTTGGTGCTCTCTGTGATGGTGAAGGCTTAGCCTTTCTCAGTTGAAAAGCAGAAATTAAGAGTTTGGTGATGATTAGAACTGCCCAGCTCCCCTGCTCAGAGTGCTCTCTCACCTTTTCAGTGCAGTGCTGTCGGGGTTGATCTCCATCCTGCCATCATACCTCTCACACGGCAGCTCCGGCGGCCGGAACTCGGGGTCGTCACTCGAAGGGACACTATAGGTCCTCCACACGTCCACGGCCTCGTTGCTCTGAGTTATGCCACAGTACAAGGCTGTCTCACTGACCTCTGCCATCAGAGGTAACCTCTGTCCCACCACGACTGTCCTGTCATCTAAGCTGGGCAGTGGCTGCAGCTCCAGCCCGCTGCCGTAGAGTGCTGGGTTCACAGGAACGGAAGGGGGGTCCAGGTTCTCTGCCTCCTGACCTCTGGGCTGGGGGCTCAGGGTGGGAGGCAGAGGGGAAGTGGGGGAATGGGGTGAATCCATAGGATTCATATTTATTTGCTTGCTTGCATTTCTAGTAGGTAGCGAGAGCGGCTTCTCGTATTTCCTGGAACTGGGGACTTCCAGGGCGGCCTCCATCCCGGCCAGGCCCAGCTTCTGCCCGGCCGCCTCCTGCTCCATGCAGAGCTCTTCAGTCACCGAGGGCCGATGGTGGAACGGCATCAGGGGCCTTTTCTGCAGTTTCTCTCCCTTGTCCTGCCGCTCTGTGGTTTTGTGCTTTGAGGAGGCAGGAGGGGGCAGTGCCGAGGCCGCCGCCGTCCCCACAGGGAAGCCGGGCTGGGGCAGCGTGGGGGGCCGGCCCGAGGCAGCGGCGCAGCGCTGCTTGAACACCTTGTGCCTGCAGGAGAGGAGAAAGCACTCACTGCACGCTCCGGGCCACCCACCGCAGGGGAAAGGCAAAGCCAAAGAACAGCCCTGAGAAACCCCCTGTCTGCTCCTGACCTGTTAACAGGCTTCTAATTTCTGCCTGATGCAGGAAGTTTGAATAAATATTTTTAAATATTCAAAACAAAATAAAGCAGTAACATACAATCTTTTTACTGGCTTCTTGTGGCTTTTTTCACTTTGCATTCAGTATCTTTGAGACTGAGAAGCACAAGATTGAATTTCAGTGTTTCAGGTCCTGCTAAAAAGTATTTTCATCATACTGATGATGATTCCCAATGATGTGACAACAGGGATATAACTCTGCCCATACTTTTACTGGTCTTTTTTGTTGTTCAGGGCTTTTTGTTTAGCTGTTTATTTGATTTTATTAAGCTAAACAGAAATTGAAAGATGTGTTTGCACTTAACATTGAAACCTGTTTAAAAATAAACACCATTTCAAAATGAATCACTCCATTCCTATTTTATGAACAACAGGACAACAAAAACCCATTTCAAAACATGTAATGTGCTTTTTACTTAAAAAGATAACCTACATGATCACAAGTGAAGTGGGCTACATTGGAGACACCCAAGCCTGTATATGGGTGCAGACACAACATTTTGTGCTTGCTGTCCCTATTCCCTGGAAGCATCCAGGCTGTGTGGGGTTATCCCAGCTTTCTGCAGGGCTTTGCTGTTCCCAGGACACGCTGCAGATTCCCTGCAGCAGCAGATGGTCTGTGCCTGCAATCACCCTAATGTGCAGCTAATGCCCTGGTAACTGGAGATTTGCCTTAAGCATGTTCTTGTAACATTTCATTGCCTTAATTCTCCATCATTCACCATATTTTAACTGACTGCAGAGAATTATTTCAGACATTTTGCTCCTCACACACCAAGCTGGGTCTGCAGGAGACTGAATTTGATGCTGAGTACCAGACAGCCCTTTGAGACTCCAGATCTAAGATCATATCATGACATTTATCCAGTACATGGAATGGGCACAGAAATTACTAAAACCATTTCTATATGCCAGTAGCTGCTCAGGTTCTGCAGCTACACACAAAAAACTTATTGCTGTTTGAAACCAGGTACTGCCTTCATTTTAAGATAATGTTTCCATTTCTCAGCTGCTGTGTTTACCAATTCCAGCATGATGCAGTTATCACTGAAGGGATGAACAGACAGCGTGAAATTCCAAGTGCAGCTGAACCTATCCATAGAACCAGGCTCCCACTGCCCACTGGTGATCCCCACATTTTCCAGGCAAAGCTGAACCTCAGTTTTCCACAGGAAACACTTGGCATTCTGACAAAACACTTATCTGTTTCAAATTCTTGAGTATATAAATACAAACAATGTGCATAATAGGGGGAAGAGCTACAGAAAGCATCTTCTAAGGTTGAACATCCACCTCTTCATCCCTTCCTCTGACTACACAAAGAACTGCATCCTTGAGAAATAACTTCTTTTGGTCAAGGTGCTTTTATCACCTATCTTACAAGTAGATGGTGACCTTGGGAATTAAGAATTTCAGTAGAAGTGTTTCACAGGACTATTTACTGCAAACTGGGGGCTTTTCTAGCCCTGTAACATCTCTCTGATAGTTTTAAGAATGGTTAAGCATATTGGTGATGATGGTTTGCCTTTCCTGAGTGAGGAGTTCTGGAATTCTAACCACCCAAAGATGACAGATAACTTTAATAACCTCCTAAAGTGT
Organism: Ammospiza caudacuta; assembly: GCF_027887145.1. NCBI lineage: Eukaryota > Metazoa > Chordata > Aves > Passeriformes > Passerellidae > Ammospiza > Ammospiza caudacuta. Next base: position 7,020,668 of record NC_080610.1, read on the forward strand.
TTGTGAGTGAGCTGTAAATTCTTTCTGATCCAGTGGCAGAGGGTGACCAGGCTCCCAATGTTTCATATTCTCTTGTGTGGGTTTGGTGCCATGGCAATCAACCAGAGGCACATGAAGTGTTTTGCAGGGATGTTTTCCCTTTTCCTCCAAATATCAGGATGATCACAAACTTAGGAAGACCCTGCCCTCTTCACCACAGGCCTTAACCACTTAACCAAAGGTTACAGCTCTGAAAAACTGCAGGATGAGTTCCTTATGAATGGGAACTGTTGGAGTGATCCTGGCCACAATACCATAATTTTCCCATTTGGATTGGCTCCTGCAAGTGACAGTGGGCTGAGATGCAGATTCATCCCCCAAATGTGATCACAGGTTTGATATTACAATTTCCTTGTGTCTCAGCTGAAGCTGAGATAACTCCCTTCTGTAATGTATCTCTGCCTGAATTAAGCAGGGGCCTCACAATATGACAAATGTTTATTCTCTTCAAAGCTCACCTGGAACAAGAACAACTGACTCTTTGGACTGGATCCACAAAATCCCATGAAACACTATTGTTAGGAACTTCCTCCTCCAAATTTGCAGCTGTAATTTGATTCCTCCTGAAGAAGAGAAAATTATTTTAGTAATCACCACCTTTTGAAGAACAAAATTTTTAAAATGTACATAATTCATTGTTCCCCTCAGATAAATTACTTCCTTCTACCTGACCTTTGAAATTGACAGCAGATCCCTGCACTACTCCTTAAATTTACAGTTTGATTTATGTAGGAGGAAGGTCTCAGCTCTGTGTCACATAACTCTGTCTGGAGTCCAAGTGCAAGAAACAAGGGGAAAGCCATTTAAACTGTTTCTGGAAATTAGTCTGACATACCAAATGAGGAAATTGCATAGATATAGGAAAGAATAAATATTTCAGGGCTCACCATGCCATGATACACTTTAAATCTCCAGTACTAAAGGTCTATGATACTAACATCAATTTATACACACTTGTCAATTGAAATTTTAGTCCAACTCATGTAAGGCTTCACAAATACTCCCCTTAGAGCCCTAAATATCAAATATATACAATGTGTTCTGCAGTCACCCAGCTTTCAGTATAGTAACTACAACAGGAGATGGGAGCTGCCATCTCTAAATCTGAGAGCACTTGGCTGAAGGCACAACCTATGGATGTGTGACCTCAAGGACTGTCACAATTAGGGTACACAACTGCAAATTCAATGGGAACTGTCAGGAGTTCTCAGCTGAACAGAGGGATAAATTTTCTTTAATAATACATTTTCTTTGATAATGATGTTTGGCATCATTAGCTCTGATTGGTGGCAAAGGAACCCTGTAAAGAATAACATTAAGGCAAACGATGACAATTTTAGCTGTATATTATGTGTTATAAATAAGCAAAGCATGAGGACTGCTGCCATACTTGGACTGTGCCCTGTTGAGGATGCATTCCTTCCACACACGGTGAACAATACGGTTGTGAAATTTGGGAGTGATCTTGCTTGATTTCTTTGGACTGTGGACACTGACTGTCCCCTCCTGCACAGCTGGGTGGCTGATGCTGCTCTGAGAGCAGCCACTTTCTCCTGCAAGAGAAATAAAGCATTAATGTCAGAACTGTTCTTCATATTGTCACTTGCTATTTTTTCCTGGAAGTCTCTTAGCAGGCTGCTGACTACACCAATGTTCACATTCACTGGGAATGCTCAGAGCATCCTTACAAACACATTTAAAGCAACACTTCCTTTGAGGTAACAGAGATGGCACTGGGTTGTACCACAGGCATGGGCAATAGAATTGTGCAAGTACTGCACCTCATGTGATGTGATACATTCTGTATATTCTATATCTCTGTGTATCTATAAAAAATACACTCCCTAATAAATGGAGGTACTTTAGATAGCCCCTTCAGCTCTGGACCGAAACACTAAGAAATAGTGAAGATAGAGCTTTTTCATTATTATCCTGTATGTTAAACTTGAATTTATATAGTCTTTGGTGAGTTGCTTTAAAGACAAAATTTATTGTAATATGGATGGTCCTAAAAGCATCTATTAAGAAAACTAATAATAATTTATGTAGAATATTTCAAAGCAAGGATCAGTTCTTTTTACTCAGTATTAAACCTCACTAAGGAAATGAATGGATCACTGATGCTTTCCTACAGACACAAGCTAGGAGAGCTGGGGGTGCTCAGTCTGGGGAAGAAAAGGCTCCAGGGAGAGCTCAGAGCCCCTTGCAGTGCCTAAAGGGGCTCCATGAGAGAGGGGGACAAGGGACAGGACACAGGGAATGGCTTCCCACTGCCAGAGGGCAGGGACAGATTGGTAAGGAATTGTTCCCTGGGAGCGTGGGCAGGCCCTGGCACAGAGGCTGTGGCTGCCCCTGCATCCCTGGCAGTGTCCAAGGCCAGGCTGGACAGGGCTTGGAGCAGTCTGGGATAGTGGAAGATGTCCCTGCCCATGGCAGGGGGTGGATTGAGGCTGAGGTCCTTTCCAACCCAAACCAGTCTGGGATTCTGTGCCATTTCTTTACAATATGCTTGAACTGAAATACTAAAATCAAAACTGGCTTTGTTGAGATTTTCCACTTGAGATCTACACTACTACAGAAATTTCCAACAGCTTATCACCAGTAGATACACTATTAACACAGCATACAATATTCTCAGTATGTATTTTCTGTGTGGTTATCAAAGAGATAACAAATGAAGATATTACTTCAACATGTTTGAGAGCCTGAAAACTCTCTCCACTCCATTTCTTCCTGTGATGCAGCAGCTTTTCCCAGCTATTGTACAAGCAGATGCAAGTTCCTGCCCTGCAATGTGTTTCTGTTTAGCTGAACTCCAGCACATCCATCCTGCCAAGGCCGAGCTGCAGCAGCAGAGGGAGCTTTGGGTCTGCTGGCCCGGGCAGGAGTCGCTGCTCTGGGCTGGAACAGCCAGGAGGGATCTGCTGCATTTTCACAAGGTCACACCAGGGTACAGAACACTTCGTCCTCCCGCTGACGCAATCCAAGCAGCCTCAAGTGTGAAGTGCTGAGGGGACTCAGAGCTGCACAGCACTGCAGCTAACAGGGAATCCTGCTGCTGGCTGCCAGGTGATTTGCAAAACACAACTTCTGAAATGGTGCACAAGCTGCCTAACCCTGCATCTTTGATTATTCACGTTATGTATTTCTTTCTCCAGTTAGATCTTCCCTGTTTATCTTTCCATAAAGTCAAACATGGAAACCCCTGGCCAGACTGAGGCTTGTGCCTCTAACCATGAACTTCACTGGCTTTCAAATGTTCTCCAGCAAGTGGGAACTTGACAGATAATCAAAAAACAAACAGGTCAGAACTTCAGAATTGGCAAATGTGCCCTCCTTTGGAGAAGGGGAGAAGGAATGTGTATATAGACAAACATCACATAGACACAGAGGCATCACGTGTCAACAGCAGGAGGAAAACAAGGATAAGTCTGATGGGAAGGGAAGGACAGGAGGCACGAGAGGATAACCAACGAACTACCAGGGCTTTCAAGTTACATTGGAATGCATTAATTATTGCTTTCTATAATTATGTAATATTTTTATAGCATACAGTACAGCAATATACAGCATAACAGGAGACAGAACTGCACAGCAGGTAAAACCACTTTGTTCTCACACACTGACATTAATTTTTGTCCATGAACATCCCTGGCACAGTCCTGGAACACACAGAGATACCTCTGGCAGGTAATGGTGCAGTGAATGGAGGACACAGCAGCCCCCACCAGAGGCCACCACACAACCCCTGCAGTCCAGACTGGTTCCACTGGTGAAAAATGCCACTCACCAGTTCCAGTAACAACTTGTTTTGTTACATACTTTAGACACAACCATGGAAAATGTGATTAAAAGAGAACTGAAGAGATCATCTAGTCCAGTCCTTGCTTTAAAGCTGGATCAACAAATTTAACTAATCTGTTTCTTAAAAACCTTACAAAACGCCCCCACCAAACCTCCCAAAACCCATCACCCCTGTAGCTTCCCAATAGCCAAATTATTCCAACATTTCATTATCCTTCCTCAGAGCAAGTTATTCCTCCTGTTTAACCTAGTTTTGCTTCACTCCAGTTTAGATTCATTACATACTGGTTGCAGATAAAAGCCTATTATTTTTCTCCTTGAAATTCCACTTCTCTAGACTAAACCACCTCCATTCTGTCCATCCTTTCCTGGAGGTCCTGTTTGCAAAATCCAGGCTCACTCTCACTGTACTTTCTTGAACTCCAGTCAGTTTGTCCACATCTTTAGTTGCTCCATACTGGACATGGCACTAAACCCACATTTTAAACAGTATTGGGCAGAACTGAAGTATTATTCCTGTGCCTCACACTAATCCAGTTTCTGGGTCCCATTAGTGATTCTGGACTGCATGACATGCTTTTCCAATCTATTTCTCCAGTTTTTCAAGGTCTTTTAAAATGGTTTTTGATAAAAAAATAATTCTTTCATTGTTTGCTGGAGAGGCATCCCTCTGATACAAATTCATGCTGCCCTCAAACAACAGCAGAGATCAAACAGAAGCTGTGACTGCCAGATTGGACAACATGAACACTTTTATAGAAAATACAGTTTATGAATATTTAAAAATAGAATCCTCCTTGTAATACTGTACAAGTTTAAAGGGTTTTGAAAATCTTAAAAACACAATAGCACATTAAAATATGCATCAATACTTGAACAGAGATTGTTATTTAAATGGTGATTGTCTTGCTTCAGTCATTAATTGGCTTCTGGCTTATTTTAGCTCTCAGTTCCTTTGAAAAACACCATTCCAAGTGAATTTACATCTCATATTCTGACTTATTAGCAGTAAATACTAAATACTTTGATTGTCTTCCTCCATAGGCTCTAATCATGGACAAATAATCCAGACATGTTTTCTTTGCCTTTGCATCAAGGTTCAAAGGTTAGACTTGATGATCTTAGAGTTCCAACCTCAATGGCTCTGTTATGCCAGGACTGACCCTGTTGATGTGACAGAAGTGTCTCATAAAGGCTAAGCTTGGGAGCTCCTCAATGAGGGCATAACAAGGATTCTTTAGCCCCACCTGGCTGCACAGTCTCACAAAAACTTTGTGTCTTTGACACTTCTATTGCTCTGTGAATTTTAGCAAGTGCTGCCCAACAGGTTAAAAAAATCTCCAAGTTCAAGCAGAAGGTTGCCCAGCGGTGAGAGGTTTGTGTTGCTTTGCAGCACTGCACACAGATGTACCTACAGGAAATGGAGCTGAACTGAATTCACCCTGTTTTGTGTAAAGGGGTGTTCACAGCACTGGCTTCCCTTTACTACAGACCTACAAAGTCCCCCCCAGCCCTCCTCCCCTGCCTGCCTTTACCCTGCCCCTGCTCACACATGCACTCCCCAGGAGCTAAGCAAAACCCAGAGTGTGAGCCCATCTCCCCAGCCCACTGCTTACCCATAACAGCCTGCTCTGGAGAGGTGGGGGGAGTCAGGGGCATCCCACAGGTACTGACAGGATCCTTCACGCTTCCAAGCCCCTGCTGTCCCACATTTATATGGCCTGCAGCACTGGCAGAGCTCTGTGACACTGGGATGTCACTCTGGGAGATGAGAACAAAAGCTGAAGGATACACCATCCTCACACCCCCTGCAGAGAGATGGAAAACCACAAGTCTTAGACACACCTGATAATATCCAGCAACCACAGCTACTTCCACTTGTTTTCAATGTCAATTTGACAAAACTTATTATCTGAAATACAAAGAGCTAAGAATTTCCATGCTAATATACATCCAGCCCTCTGTAACCAGCACAGAGCTGAAACAAGCAGCTCAATCCAGTGAATAATGGCATCAGGGATACAGGGAGTACAAAAGCTTGAGGCGACAGAACTACTCAGATGTTCTGGTGTCAAGAGAGCTACAAGAGAATATAGGAAAATTATAATGGCTCTTTCTGATTAATTAGATGACTTTTTTTTTTTTTCAAATCAGGAGGAGGAAAATAATCCTTCAGGCAGAATATTGAAACTTACCAACAATGACTTCAACTGCCACAGGGAAATCGTTGTCATATCCCAGCTCTTCCTCCTCTTTCATGCCTTCCTTTTTCTTCAGCACCATGGGGTAGAAGTACTGCCACTCCTCCATCAGCTTCCGAGTGGCAGGGTCTGACATCTTGTACGACTGGCCCGTCAGGGTCCCGTTCAGGCCGTAAGGGCTCACCAGCACTGCAACACAACAAAGAGCAGCCCTGAAGGACTCAGCAGCACTGCAGGAGAACAAGCAACACTCCCACAGCAGGGCTGCTCCAGCTCTGCCTGAGCCACTCCTCCACTGCCTGAGGACTGAAGGGTCCAGGGAAAGCCACTGCAAAACCCAGTGCAGGTGTGAATCCAAAGCCACAGAGCACTGAGCCCTCCTGAGCTGACACAGGACTCTGTGGCAGTTTGGGTTCATCATTTCCACTGTGAATGAAATTCCAGCAACCCCAGTGTAGTGAAATAGCATTCAGGGATGAGCACGCATGGAAAGAAGAGAGGACGGCGACATTTGAAACTTCTCAGCTTTAAAAAGGATAGATAATACATAAACAAGAGTCACAACAAACAAGGAAAATGACTTGCTTAACAACAGGTATTTCCATTCTGACTCAATTTCGTTTTTAGTTGTATTTGAGTCATGAATTCAGCTCACTGAAATAAAATGTATGACTGAAGTGCCTGAGCCTCTGTCAAAGCTTTTTATGTAGACACAAAATGTTTTCAATAAAGCTTCTATAAATTAACATCTCTATAAATGATCATTTCATGTGTCTCTGGGTGTTTTTTTTTTACTTTGTGTTGAACTTTACTAAGATTTCTTGCTTTAATTGCTTTGAAATTATAATTTCAGACTGTAGTAAAGACAGCATAATGCAATGACTCAAAATTCTTAATGTTTTTCTTTTTTTTTTTTAGAGCATCACATGAAAACTGCATTATGAATTTACTAAGCCATCAACTTAATTCTGTAAAATTTTAATTTCTTACACTGGCAATTAAATAGTCACAGATACTTGAAGTTTTTCAATGTTTCTGCTACATTTCCACACACCCACCCCGTGTTTTTAAAATAAACCAGTAAATAGTTGCCAATGTATGAATGAAAATCAGTCCTGAACCAGATAAGCTCAGTATTTGGATCCTCATAGGATTCACAGAGAGACCATGTCAGAAAACCACATGTGTGCACTGACTTTCTTAAATACTGAGACTTTTTAAACTGAAATGATGGATTGGTTTGGCATGGAAGGTTACCAACAATGAGAACAGACAGCAAGCTCTGGAGAACCATCCCCCAGGGCAGCTCGGTACCTTGGAAGGGCGAGGGGGAGTTCTGGGCCATCTGGATGTGCTCCTCGGTGATCAGGTAGATGGGCTGGTGCTGGGCGATCTCCACGCTCGTGCACACGTTGCTCTCCCCGTGCAGGAAGAACGTGAAGGCACACGACAAGTGCTCACTGCAGGACACAGGAGACAAAAGGAAACATTTATCGGGGTTAATGGGCTCCGGCAGGGAAATTCTGAGCTCCGAGAGCAAGCACACACCCTCCCGTCCTGTCCTGTGGCTCATTGCCTGGCTGGGAATCATATAAACAGAGGGATCTGTCACCACACAAATAACTGACAGTGTTTTCTTACTTGTTTCATTACAAATAAATGGGATTTTAACCAGAATTCAAGAGGAAAAATTATGGGTCTTTAGAAATTCTTCAAAGTTCGCCCTGTGAGAAATAGCCACTCACTTTTCATAATTTAGATAGGTTTATTAAACCTTATCAAAAATACAACAGAAGACTGAATAGAGAAAAGGTTACAGCACCAGGAGGAAAGGATTTTCCCCACCATGTGCTTCCCCACAAAATGGAGGTTTTGCCTTTTAATCCCTCCCAAAAACTCTGTCCATCGACTCCTTCTTCACCATCCAGTGGTGGAGTTTACTTTCTCAAACCTTGACTGGAGGTCAGATGTCACACAGTGACATGCCCACCCTCCCAAATATCCCAACCCCAGCTGTCCTTTGAAAACAACTCAGGGGGTAAAAAAATCCCTTTTCTTAACCTATATCCATGATATTTGTCTGTTAATTGTGAGAGTCAATCATTGCATTACTCATCTGTCACAACCCCACAATGAGGTCCAGCTGAAAAGAAACAAAGGAATAGGAAAGATGTTTGCCTAACAGCTAATGAGAATCTTGATTAAAAAATATAAAAGCACATGAATATTACAGAAAGTTGTCAACAACCTAAGGTGAACCATGGATTTGCCACTGCTGACCCAATTTAACTTGAAATGAACTGTATTGAAAATGTTTTCACTTCATTCTACCCAGAGTGACTCACATCACAGCAAAGTATTTGCTTAAATATTCCTTGCTACAAAGCCACAAGAAAAAAGAAAACAAAGCACACTTCATGTTTTTAATCCTCATTTTAATCAACTAAAAATGTACAGAGCTGCAGTAAGTGGGCAGAGATTTTCCTGTCCGGTTCAAGAGCTGTGCACAGTTTTATGGGTGTTGGCTTTGGCACAGGGCCAGCCCTAACAGGACCCGTTTTACACACAGCTCTCACGACCTGCACCAAGAGGAAAAACCAAAGGCAATTACAACCATCTCAGTTCAGTGTTCAAGTCAACCAACTGCTCTGCTACTGCTGCCAGGTGCTTTTAAACAAAGGCACTGATGGTCTAGAACTGGGAGCTGCTCTAATCTCTCTAAATCTCTGAATGATTCCACAGAGTAACTTCTCATCCTGTAGCCCAAGTTACTCTTCTGTGAAGCTCAAATCCTACCACAAAAAGAAAAAGTTCAGCTGAGAAAAGGTTACTGAAATGCCAGGCAACAGCCACACTTCCCTGGGGTTGCCATCCACAATTCTGAAGTACTTTGTAACAATAATTCAGTAAATAAAAGGTTTCATTATGTTTCAGTTTTCACAAAGGAAAGAAATTTCACTGTCCTCAGTGATGAAGTGGGAAATGGATTGTTATGTTACATGAGGAAGGGAGGGAACAGGACATGGCACAAAATGGGTCAGACTCCAGGTATTTCTGTCCTGCCCCAAGAAGAGAAGCAAATCAATTAATGTAATAAAACCCTCTGAACAGTGGATTTCTGCACATACAAGAAATACAAAATTATAGCAAACCAATCATTTAAACAAAGCCCATTAGTTTCCTTACACAGCGTGAACACTTTTAATATAAAGAAGGTTTTAATAAATAAAAACTCCATGAGAAATCTGGTGTAAGATCAAGTGGGGATAATGTCTGCAGAGAGTTCACATGCAGCAGGTCAGCATTTCCAAAGCAGAGAGCAAAGCTGTTTTTTTTAGCTCCTGTCTTTAGGATATACACAGAAACACTCTGGATTCTGCAAGCTTCCTACAGGATTTAACTGTGGGTCTTGCTTGGCTGCTATTGAACTGAAGGGAAAAAATTGAGACCATCCAGGGAGACTCTCGAGTGTCTTGCAAAGTGCTCTGGCATGAACAAATCATGTGAAATCTTATGCAACACTCACAGCTAGCCATAAACCCTGTGAGGATAAGGAATACACCAAATCAGAGCTTGAAAGTCAAAGATTCATTTGGTTTTGGAGGGCAGGCACCAACTTTCAAGTGAGAATCACCTAACAGCAGAATTAGTAACTGAAATTACAGAATTAGACAGCTCCAGACTAAGAGTACAGACAACTAATTATGGGGGGAAGAGGGGTACAACAAAGCTCACTCAGTCCAGCAGTGCCCTCCTCCTTCAGGCCAGAGCTGCTGGCACAAGCCCCCCTTGCCCAGCAGGGCAGCTCCAGCCAGGCCCTGTGTCCTGTGCCCTCCCCACAGCTCTGCCAGAGCAGAGGCACTGACACACAAGTGAAGCTCCCTCTGGTGCCAGTCAGAGCTCAGCTTTCAAGACCAAAAATAATCAAGATCAAGGCCTGAGGACTTCCTGCAGTCCCCAGGTGTAAGTTTCCTTTAGTAACAAATCAGAATTTGATTTGGGCTGTGTCCCACTCTGACATGTGCTCCCAGCCCCCTGACACTCCTGCATGCAGCACAGCTCACACCATTCCTGAAATACCAGCCCAAAGAAATCACTCTGGCTACAAATGTGAGCCAGATCTTGGAATAAAATCCAAGTGGAGAAACCTCACCCAGCTCCAAGTAGCCAGCCCTTCACACGGCCCCAGCACAAGGCTTCACCTGATCCACTGAGCTCCACTGTACCTATAAAGTTCCAAAACTCACAAATTGCTCAGACCCTCACCAGAATTTTCCAAGATTACCAATATCCAGTTTTCCTACAAGATCCACTTCTCTTTGCACCAACAAAAAACTGAACACAATATGCAGATCAGACCAGGATTCCAAAAAACATTCAACACGATGTTCAGACTGATTTTTTGTTTTATTTACATTTATTTCAACCCAGTTCAAAAAGTGAAGTTGACAGGCTTTTGAGAAGTCCCTCTCTGCAGGTTTTTAATCAGTCTCATTTCTGTATTCTTTTCTGATCAGATGATATAACTATCAGAAACCACCAGGAAGGTACATGAAATGGCTTCCAAATGATCTCCCTACTCCTCAGAGTCTATTGGGCACCTCGAGCTGCCAGCTCAGGACAAGAACAATAATGCAAATGTTGCTAATCTTGCACAGCTGTGCTGTACATTCACTTTGCACACACTAAGGAATTACACCAGGAACAAAGGGCAGTCAGAGGCACAGTTTGACTCCTCTGACTCTGTTAATAATAAATTTACTTTATACCTTTAAATTTGAGCCTGTTTTGCCCTTAAAGTGTTTTCTCCCAGCCTTTATCTCAATTCATGAACCTGTTTTTCCCCCTCCTCTGCCCAGCTGCAGCAGAGAACAGTGAGTGAACAGTTTTTGTGGGTACCTGGCATTTCAGCCAGGGCCAAACCACAACAGAGCAAATGTGTGCCATACTCTGGTCACACCATGCAGGAACTCGTTTTTACAGGTATTTCAGAATCCTTTCTTTGCTTTCTCAGTGCCTTACAGCTGCCTTGGTTAGAATGTCATCTCCCTCAGTGGAATGTACAGAACATATACAGAATATATGTTATTTTCTACTCTGGCTGCATGAAAGGTGAGGTGGGAGAAATGTTGAGCACTGGTCTGCAGCCAGCAGAACACTTTGGCACACACCTTCAACAATACTTCCACTACCTTCACTGAGACTTGTGTGCTAAAATTAAAACAACTGATTAAATAAAAGGCATCTATTAACAGAAATGCAAAGAAATAGCAATGTCAAATAACCTTCTGTAACAAAAGATCTGTGCCCTTTTACAGGTACTTTTTCTCTGTAACACAGAAAAATCAAGCCTTCACTTTGGCACCTAATCACCTGCAGCTGACATAAGCTGTCTTTCAGGTGCTTCCTCTGGGACCTTAATTACCTCAAATAACTTTTGAGATGTCTAAAAATGTAGCTGAATACCTTGGCAATGTAATATTTAGGCCTTCCCATAAACTTTATGAATGCCAATTTCTCAGTTACTATAAATGACTTAAAGAAAACATTACATTTACTTACATATAAAAAATCAGATGAGGATTATGAAAACTCAACTACATTTAAACTCCACAACATTGGCAGAGAAAGGGAACAACTGATGGATTCAGGTGTTGTTTCCATTTTTTGGGAGGTTTGGATAAATACCCAGTGGAACCTGTTCTGCTTTCAAACTGCACATGAAAACAATGCCAAGATATTGCAACTCCTAACAGAGTTTGGAATGTATGTACTAATGTACATCTTGTTTAAAGTTAAACTGCCCCCTACAGACTTCAAAATATACCCCAAATGTAAAAATCAAACTGGAAATCAAACTGCCAGTAACAATCACTTTGGGATTTGGGGAAGAAGATACTACAAAAAAACTAATTGAACACAACGGATTCTTTTTCTTATTAGAGGGATATTAAAACAATAGTTTTATGGTATGAATTTTGTCCTTATTATTTTAAGGACTTGAAACCATTCCCTGAAAACCCCTTGCTGCCTTGCAGTGCACAGTGTCTAAGCTTGCTTTATCTCAAACATTGCAACCTCCTGACACACCTGGAAAGTGCAGTTGGGAGCCAGATGCCTGGACTGACACTAAAAGTTCCTTAGAAAAACACAGTGAAAATTTAAGAATCCTATATTTGTACATATCCATCCTTTTTTCAGGGCTGAGAATTTAAAAAATACTTATTTATCCACAGAGGAGCTAGAGCTGCCATGCTCTGCCCTCCAGGCTGCAGACAACTTCTTCTTTCTCCTTTACTTTGCAAGCAATTGTCCACAAAGCCACTGACTGTGTATGATTAATTGCATGTTCTGATCAATAAATTGTACAGCTGCTTTAATTCTCCTCAAAGTTAAGACTGGGATCTGAAAGCCCTCAAATCACAGTTACCCCAAAATAGCTTCATCAAGTCTGATGTCAGAAAAGAGGCAGCAGCAAGGCACAGGCATTAGGAAAACTGTCAAATCACTTGTTTGATGTGGATTACAAAAAAGAGGGCATCAAAAGGTAAATTTGAAACAGAAGAGTAAGTGAGAGCAAAATCAAATACTTTCCTTTAAAGTTGCTAAAGCAAGAGGACAGGAGCAGGTCACAGTGGGGTTTGGGCAGGAGATGGCAGCACCTGGACACCCCTACAGCCAATAACACTCCAACACCACAGTAAAGTAACAGTCCAGGATGTAAATCACCTCTTCTTAAATCTTCTGGAAATAAACATCCCCAGAGAAGCCTGAACTTGAAGAAGCTCCCACTAAGGGAGGAGAAGGAAGGCTGCCTGCTTTGGTTTGAGAGAAGGCAGAGCCTCTGTGCCAGTGGCCAGTCAGGCACCCCCCTTAGCTGAGGGCAGGGATGCACTCCCAGAGCCTCCAGGGCACACCACGGTCCAGGCAGGGGCTGCAGGGCCCTGCCAGACCACTGTGGCAGCAGAGAAAGCTTCCCCACACACACCAAGAGAGCAGAGGAGCACCTGGAACAGCAAACAAAAAAGGCCAGGCCATTTTCTGGCCCTTAGGGGAAATCACACATTGAAAACCAAAAGGAAAAGCTAAAAGGAAAGCACTGCCAGGCATGAGACAATTCCAGAGTGTTCTGGACACCACAGCCTCCCAAGAGCACCCAGCCCCCTCTTCTGTACCAGAATGGGACCCCCACAGCCAGGTTCTTTCTGCTGTGGCCCCAGATCCACACTGAAACATGGAAACACCAACCTGGAGCCTGTTTGGGGCTCCATCACTCCACACATCAACCCCTGGGAAGCAAGGACTCCCTGCCCCACTGGTTCCAGAATTCTCTGTGTGCTGGAGCCAGAACAGGGCTGAGGGCTGACACTGCCCAGCAGCTGGAGCTTGTCCCAAGGCTAATGAACACCCAGCTGAAACCAACTGGGCAATTATTTCACTGTATCACAGCACCTGAAACAACTTGCTTCAGGTGAACACGCTGCTGGCTCATGAACAAGGGAAACTGATGTCTGGTTATACATCTCTGCCCAAAGTTACTGGTTTTTATATGGCACACAATAAGAATACAGGAGGCCAAGCTGCAGATTAAATCATATTGCTTTGGCAATGATTCCTTGTCTCTCGATTTTGTTATCTCTTTCTCTTCTCCAGCTCAAAGAAATAAAAGAGCAGGGAACAGAACATCAGTTCCCAGAACTACCAGATCTTTAATAATGGTATCTCTAAGTCCACTAGTTGTCTCACATATTTGGTTGGATTTTTTAAAAATTATGAGATGCACAGACAGAAACTTTGTGTACATATGAATTGCCTTTAATGTTTTTCCAGCAGTGAAGTAAAGCACTAAGATAGATAACAGTTTCACAATGCAGAAAGCATTTAGATAACATTATCTAAACACTTGCTGTGTTACAGACTTATTGTCTCAACACTGCCTCGGTTGTCACCAGCAAAGCCCTTGCCAAGGCCAACACACACCTCCCTAACAGGATTCCCCCCCGATCCCATCTCCAGCAGGGAGATGTATAAATGTATGCACAGGGTGAGCCCCCAGCCTGGGCACACAGGGGGTTATTCCTGCAGCGCATCCATCAGTCTGCAGCGTGACAGGGTAAGAACAGCAGCACCTGCACGAGTCCTGGGGAAATGCTGCACATCCCATCAGCCCATTCTGAGCAGTAATTGCACTGCAGGATCACTTGGAACAAGACCCACACCAAGTCTGTGCTGGAGGCAAGGTCACATCGAGCGTCCGTAACCTCGATGGGAACACGGCACAAACTGCTCCCCTTCCCTGCCCTGCCTTATCCCCATGTCTCAGGCTGGGAGAGCTCCGGGTCTGGGTTTTTTGGAGATGCAGAACAGCAGAACAGGTTTGGCTGTGGGTAAATACCACAGTGCCAGTGCTCCTGCTGAGGAGACAGCGCCTCAGGGCAGCAGAGCTTTGCCCCACAGCTCCTGCAGGGAGGAGCAGGTTCTGCAGCAACAGCCACCCCATGCTTGCCCTGGAAATACACACAGAAATAAGCATGTTTTAATGTACTGAAGCAGTGTTCAATATCTGAAATAAAATTCCTGCAGTGAAATCCCAGTGAACGTTCCTCCCCTGGCACAGGGATGCAGTCAGGACTGTACCACACCATGTAGCTCGAGGCACTGAGGATTACTGAGTCCATTATTTGTTAATTTGTGCCACACTTCAGACTTGTGCTGATTTAGAACTGCAACTATTTTGAATTATTTAAGATGTCAGTACCAAAAAGTGATTCTGCAAGTTTATTATATTCATTATGAATTAAAATTCATTGTGATGAGACTCTGGCTCCTGCCCTATTTAGAAAACACAGAAGTTGCTGTGACCATATTTCTACTGTACTACAGGATATAGACTTTAAAATACTATATGAATGCATACAAAAAAAGAAACATGGAAGTTATTAAAGTTATTTTCAGGTTAATGCCAAAACAAACATATTTTTCACTGGAAATTCTGAGCTTTTTAAGACATATGTCCTTAGAATTCAGGAACTTGCTTATATCTGTACCAGCATTACCAGGTATTATAAAAACAATAGTACCAGCTGGTAAAAACTACAAAATGGATTATAATTAACTAGAAGATTGTGAGGATGGATGCAATATTTCTTGCTTTAGCATACTCAAAATATCAACACATCAGGAAAAATTGCATATAAAGCTTCTAAAATCCCTGCTGTTATCACCCTCCTGCCATCTCTCTCTCTGTCTGAAGCACTGTGTTTCCACACAGGGTGTGAAATGGGTCCTTTGGAAAATTAATTTCCATGAGAGATCTGATACCCTTTCAAACAAGAATGCAGGCAGATAAGCTCATATATTCAATGTGCCCCATAAGTTATTCATGGCACATGAATAAGTTACATGTTAGTTTTATGTGGAATCTCCCCAAAAGCCCTCTTTTTGCGCTGTTAGTCTCAGCATTTCTTAAATACCATCCAGCCCCCAGGACCGTCATGAGCAGTTGTGCTCTGGAGATCAGGACTGAAAAAATCCTTTTGAATATTAATAACCCCAAACTCCAGCACGAGCCTGATGAGTGCTGATGGAGGTTGGCCAACCAACTATTGCCTTTTATTTCAGCCCAAGGCATAAACTGACCTTTCCTTAACAGCTCGGCCCTGCAAAGTTTAAATGCTGGCTTCCCTTAAATTGAAGCTTTCCGTGGCAGTTTTATCTCAGATAACACAGCTATCAGTTACTCTGGCTCACAACTCCAGCTGGATGGTTGACTGGCACAGTCAAAATGATTTGTCTGTGGGTCACAGGCCCAAAGAGAGTGAAGCTTTGGGAAAAGGCTTCCCTCTACTCATAAAGGGGTAAAAATGTTATCCTTTCTACTAAGGTTTGTGTTGCACACTGGCCATCAGTGAGCAGTTAACTTTACCCAATTAAGTCAGCCCAGTTCTCAGTCTCACACCTGAATTGCAGGAGTTGTGTGTGAAGTCAGTGATGAAATCATGTTCAGCAGAGAAACAAAAAGAGTATTTAGCACTCAGGTATGGGGGAGTATCAAATCACAATTATGTTGGGAGCTTCATTTTCATAAATTAATGTTGCTCTAGGAGTAAAGCATAAGTCATCAGTGATCCCTTAGTAATTGCTTCAGACAATTCCTTACTTTAATATGTCCTTGTAGCACAGATTCACTCAAAGCCACAGCTGAGTTTGTCACCAATATTTGCTCTGTGCTCTACTGTATTTAAAACTGCACATTTAAGAAGAGCATCAACATGGAATACCACAGAAATTTATCTGTGACAAATTATCAAAAATTACCTAAATTCTGTCTTGATTTATATCTCAATTAGCTCTGAAAGCCAGAAATTGAATGCATCTGATAGTCTGATTTGACTTGAAATGGCTTTGATCTCCACAGCCATTTGTCAGAAATGACTGCTGTGAAAGCCCTGTAACCTGAGTGAACGCTGTGATGTGGATAAGCACTGCTGGGTGTTTTACAGGGCTACTCTGTTATTATGGAGGCAGAGTCTGAAAGGTCACGTTATTTGTTTATGTAACACACGTGGTGTTCTCACAAATAACAGCTCTGAGTTCCTCAGAAACCAAACATTCCCTCACCTGGGAACACTGAGCTGCAACAACCAGCCGGTACTCTGCAGACCAGGCTAGGGAGACCTAAAAAAATATTAAAATATGGGAACAAAACTAGCTGTCAATGCTCTACAAGAACCCTGACTAGCAGGTATGAGGTAGAAGGGGAAATAATATGTGAACATCACATCATTCTCAGACTGCTCCCAGCATGGGGAAGGAAGTGAAGCAGCCACTGACACTTATTTCTGCTTGCACCACATGTTTAAATTAGGGAGGAGTTGTGTGAAGCTTTAAAATTATTTTATCCAAATTCTTTCAAGATAATCAGGTCTACACAAATCCTAAAAATGAAGCTCAAAAATAATTAGAACTAAAATCCCATAAAAGAAAAGATACATGTTTCTTACAAGCAAAGAGCCAATTTTCTCCCATCAGCCAGTCTTCTCTCCCTGCTTTGTAAGTTAAGCAGCACTGGCCTGGTAACAGTGCCCAGTAATTCACAAGTTAACAGACACCACAATTCATTTGCTCTGTCCCAAGTTAAATTCCTGCAGTCTCAGGCACAGGGATGCTCTCCAGACGTGCACACAGGCTCCGTCACCACAGCCAGAGCACAGCCAGGGTGCGTCCTGCCCACGGCTGAGCTACAGAAATAAAGCCCGGCCCAGCCGAGGCTCCTCCTCTGCTCCGCAGGGCAGCACTGCCTTGTTTTTCCTGCCTGCTAATGTAGGTTAATGCACCCTTCTCCCCTTCACCCCATGGAGGCTGAGCTGTTTTCCAAAGCAGCATTATATTAGATTAAGGCCGTTCAGAAAAGAGATTCCTGGAAAAAACACAGCAAACTGAAGGGGGAAAAGGGCCACACGAGCATTTCTTGTTTTCATTAAGTTCACTCCATATGAAATTAAATTTATTGGTTTCATTCACAAAGCAAGTACATCAACAGGGAGAACTGTGGTTACCCAGGTTGTTCAACACAGAAATAATAAGAAGAATATTGTTCTCAAAATCTCAAAACTATTAATGCAGTTTTGATTTGTGCTGCTTACTGTGGGCTCCCCAAGGGAAAAGGAGGTGAGTTTTATGTCATAGATTCACATAACCATTAAAAAGAAACTCAGACTCTGCAGGCATTAAACCCCTGTATCCTCTCTCCAGTGTGAGCAAAGTTTAGTTTTTCTGGCAGGGGAACACCAGCACTGGCAGCTCCCCAGTGAGGAAGCAGCCCTGCTCCCAGAACGTGGGAGCTGGGGACCTTCTGACCACCTCACATTCACTGAGAACTGAAACAGGACTTGTAAGTGCTGCAAGACTTGATCCCCCTCTAAATTAATTTCTTCCCACAAACCAAATCCTCTGATATCTTTACATGATTATAAATCTGTAATAGTAACTCAGATATTTTCAATTACAGAATACAGAGAGAGATGAATCCTGATGGAGAGCTTTAATATTCCCAGGACTCACAGCTGAACCCTTAAATGTGACAGGACAACAGCACTGCTGCAAAATGGAAGGAAATAATGCTCAACTATACCCTGATAAAATTAAACAAAGAACCAAACCCCCTCACCCCCAAATGACAAACAAAGCCAAGAGCCTAAATCTCTCCAGATTACCTCACACAGCACACCTTGCTCAAGCACCAAGGGCTGAGCATAAAATGCCCTTCACACTTCTGTGGAAGAGCACAAGGTTTAATGAGCTACACAGAACCAAGACAAAGTTTTAAGAGCTCTGAACCTCATTTTACAGCATGGTCTCAGAGAAAATTTGCTCTCCTTTGCTGTATGGCGTGTAAAAGAGCCTGCAAAGGCTGTAAACACCTCCTAATGCACACTGAAATTTGTGCTGTAAGCCTGCTGCCAGCTGTCCTTTAGGAGGATGGCTGCATAAAATTATTTCACATGCGTCCATTATGCAGCATGATCACAATTAATGGAATAAATTTTATGATTCAAAACAAATTAAGCAACATGTAGAAAATTCTAAAACCATGAAAAATGCATTAATTTATTCATTGCCATGCATTTGTGATCTTTCCACTTTTGGAGTACGGTTTAATTGACTAGTTTAGAGACCAATTAATCCCTTTACATTTAAGTCAATCACTGAATCCTCTCCAAATAATTTAGCTCCTACATGCTGCCTCCCATTTGATGTCCCTGGAGAGTGACTGCAGTTGAAACAGGTGGCACACAAATCACATTTAGGAATGGAGAAAGAACTGCACTAGCAGGGATCCAAGGCATTAAAGATGCACAATTCAGTGATCCATGTTCACTCCCTGATCTCCACTACTCCAGCTCCCAGTCACGTCCTGAATGTTTGGGGGGCTTTAAATGACAACTGCAGGTCACACATAATTATTTTAATTTTTGTGACTTTCTAGTCCTCACCTACCTACTTCTCCTCTCTTCAGTTTTTTTACAAGGCACATGGAAATAATGCAGTGTCAAGGATGGGGAGAGATGGATTTGCCACCAAGGGAATCATTCCTCAGGAGGGGAACAGAGGTATTGGACACCAAACCAGTAACCTCCAGCATCACAATTTTAAGAGGAGAGAAAAATCCCAACATATTGAGGGTTTTTTGCCTATTAAAACCATTCACAATCTCATCAATATTGAAATGGGACAGGACATTTTATTGTCTCACAAAATAACACCTTAAAAAGTGTCAGAATGAAGGTAGAATTTCTCTATTTAAAAAAATAAATCTGAAAATGAAGCAGGGACTTCATCCCTTCTATAAGGTGCTCAACCAAGAAAAAAAGCTTGAAAAGAAAAATTATTTCAAGTAAGCTAAAACCAGCTCCTGAAACCACATTAAGCTCAAGTAGAAATGAAAGTATTATTTTTGCACATAAATCCAAAGCTTATTGCATTTTAAATATTTACATAGACACATAATAAACAAATTATCTGAAACCTAAAGAAAGTATGTTCCAACAACAAAATTCATGAAAAATCAAGAGAAGGAAAAATAATTATTCTCGTATCAAATGTAAGATTTTGTGTTTTCAGTTCCACCAAGTAATCTTATAATATAAATTATTTTCTGCCTCATTTTCTTCTTGAATTAAGAACAAGTTTCTGTCAGAAAATGAAAAGAAAAAACCCCAACCCCATCAGTGCAGAAAACACTTCTGCAGTGAAAAATATTTTACAGAAATACCTGAAATACCAATTCTGTGTCTTGGCAGGACTGAAACTCCACCCAAGTGAGCGAAGCAGACACAGCCCTGGTGGCCAGCACCCACCCACCGTGGGCACAGACACAGAGTGAGCCCAGAGAAAGGGAAACCGGGACCTTTGTCCATGCCCCACCTCCAGCAGTTCCTGATTTCTCCCTTCTGAGACCTGGGGGAGCTTTGAGCAGCCTCAGTGGGCTCAGCCCCTGCAAGCCCAGGTCTGTGCCCTGGCCTGTGCTGACTCAGGATCTCTGCCAGGCCAAACAATTCCTGAGGCAGGAATGTGCTGCAGCCCTGCTTAGTGCTCAGTTCTCACCCACAGACACAACTCAATGCTTCAGACTTTCAGGCTTCTTCTGTGGTGCTGCCCGTGCTGGTGGCACAGGTTTGTTTGATATTCAGAACGCCTTTGACCCAAACATGGAGATAAAATTAAAGAAATTGCTTTAAAAGCTGGATTAACCTATTAATTGCCAGGCAGAAATGACACTGCTCTGCCATGGGTAATGCTGAGCATCAGTGCACAGTGCAAACCCACAGACAGCATGCAGGGGAAAAACCACACAGCTTGCCCTGATCTCCCAACCAGACCTCTCTCAGCAGACAGCACTAGAAGGGAATGTACCCACAAGGAAAAGCTGAGCTCCATGAACTCAGCTGTGAAAAGGTAAAGCAGCCATGCTTACATGGACTCCACAGTGTTCAAACTGTTCACAAAACTTAGCTCTGACAACCCCTAAAACATCATTATTTCTAACAGGTCACCAAGATTTGGCAGGATTTTCCTCAAGGTCAGACATTCTCTTCAGGCTTTCAATTAAATACTGTTAATTTTTGACTGAAGTATAGGGTGAAGGGAAAGCAAATAACCTCTTCCCAATTCTGGTTCTTCCACCCTCAACCTGGTCACTTGACAGGCTGCCAAAATTTCTGGACATTCAAACTCCAGTGTGTGCTACAGCTATGACAGCTACCATCCTATTCCTGAAGGTTCCAGGAACAGAGAAAACAGGATTTAGAGTGAAGATGGGAGAAGGGAAATGAGTTAGACTGAAATCACAGTGATACCCCTCAGTGTAGTCTGCACCTTCAGGATTCAAATTTTTCCTGTGTAGCCCAGAGAAACTGTCTCACACTACAATTAATAAATGGAACCACAAGAAAAGGAATTTTATATCCATTTCCTCTCCTCTTCTTTAACATCAACAAGAGTCTCTGGTAGCTCTTCAAATGTTGTCTCTGTGTTGGCTCATCCTCCTCTCTGCTGTGGACAACTGTTCTGTGCCACGTGCAGCTTTACCCCATCCTCAATCTGCTCTCCAGGGAGATCTACCAGCCCTGAGCTGCACCCACCTCTGCTCCAAAGGGAAGACAGCTGAGAGCAGAAAACAGAAATTCTCTGGTAACACTGAATAGCTCTCTTTCACCTCAGGCACCTGAAGACAGGCAGAGTCTTCACAATATTGTGTTTAGCTGACCTGTGAAAGAGGAGGTGGCTTCCTTTTGAAAATATTCTGGTAAATGGTGGGACTGGTCACCAGCCTGATCCCTATCAGGAAACACGAGCGGGTTTTGAGGGTGGGAGCACAATAGGCTGCAAAATCTCAGCACTGTTCCCACAGAGATGTCAGGCCTCTGCACACAGGCCTGGCTCAGGCTCCCTTGTTTCAGCACAATCAGCTGCTGCAGGGGATGCATTGACAATTCCAGAAAAAAGGACCCGTAAATGCAGGTGAGCAGGAGAGCAGAGAGGAAAGCCAGAGTGAAGGTTATTCATAGTGCATGGTCTTTTGTGTGGAATTGGTTGCAAATGCTAAGATTGAAGATGAATGAAGTAAAAAACATGCAAATTATTCCCCTCTTTCCCCAGTAGCCAGGCTGCCCACCCAACCTACCCATCAGCAAAACAAAAGCCTTCTTTGTTGATGCTCAGTGACTTATTCAAAACTCCCCGTGTAAAATGAGATGTTTCAGGTGCTGCAGAAGGTCTTGAGAAGCAGAGATACCATTATTTACTGGTGGCAGTGGTTACATCACACAAAAAGGTACCACTGAGGTCCTTTATTCTGTCTCAAAAAGTTCCCTGACCTCACTGCCCTGGAAACAGCAGAACAGGCCTAGGGACATGTCCTCACCAAGAGAATGGCAGCAAGGGCAAGGCCACACTTGCATTTCATTCCAGAATTGAAGTCTAACATGTAAGAGGAAATTGTTCCCCCAAAAATCAACAGGTTTAATAAAAAATGGCCAAAATACAATGAGAATGCTTAAAAGTGCCACCAACATCACCCTAAAAGAGTCTTTTCTCAGCCCTGATTTTCTTTTAAATTATTTTAAAGCAATTAATCAGCAAGAGAAGATTCTCTTAGTAGACCCACTGAGAAAAAAATTCTGAATGGATCTGACATTTTCTGGGCAGGCAGAAAACATGATCTGTAAAGCAGGCTACCAAGTTAAGGAGACACAGAGCAAAGGAAAATACTAAGCTTGTAAAAGATGTTTCTTTTTAGAGTGGGGAAAATCAAGATCCTTATTCTGGAAAGTGGAGTACAGCAGTTTTGTTTGTGGGGGTTTGCTGTGTTTGGGTTTTTTGAGGTATAGGTACTGTGAATGTAGATTCAGAGGAAGTCAAGTGTTTGCTAGAAAGAAAATCACAGGAGTGCTTTACATCCAAGAGCAGGGAACGTGTCATGAGCTATAAAGGATCTGCTGCACTCCTGCTGGGAACTCTGCTTGTTCCACACCATTCCTACAGTTACATCTTAATTTGTTACTCCCTCAAAGAACAGACTGCAGAAAGCACATCCCTGCAACTGCACCTTCCTCTTTGGCAGGGAAGACAAAATAAACAATCCCACTGTAGCACTTCTCGTGTCACTGATGGAATTGCCTGTTTGTATTTTTAACAGCACTGGCAAAACAGAAATTACAACTGCTCTTAAATAACAATGTAGTCAGTAAGCCCAACAATAGTGTAAACAAAAGGGTTTGAATGTCTTAATTCAATATTTAGCAATGAAAAACTTACCACATACCTACACAGAGTAGAGAAATGCCACATCCAACTATAAGTACTTTGCAACTTCCTATATACAGCAATAAATCAACATAATGGAAACATGAGGAAAAATACTACTGCTCCTGGATGAGAGAAGCTAGAGACAAATCAGTTTAAAGAAAGCACCTGAACAACCGGCTTAAGAAATGTTTTCTAAGAAACAACACATCCTGCTTCAGCAAAATAAAAAAAGAAGGTTCTGCCATTATTCTACATTCAACAAAATGCCTGCAAATTAGGAGTCAAAAAGGTAAAACAAAAACAAGACTCTAAAATTTCTCATTAAGTTAAGCTGCTACAGTAAGCGATCAAGCAAAATGCCCAAATGGAAGAAAATTGTTTTTTGTGCCCTCTCATCCTGTTTCAAGAACAAAATCCAAACGCAGATGCAGGAAATCACTCTTTAGATCCATCCATGAAGTTACATTCATGCTGTCTGACTGCAGCAAGGCAGAGATAATGGCCCTGGGGCAGGAATCTCTTTAGGACGTGGCCAGTACTGCAGACAACACAGACAAGCAATGAGCAGCTTCCCACAGGGTTTTGCTTCAGCTTGGTTCCCTCTGCAGCACTGGCTGGCAACGCTGAGCAGCTGACAAGGCAGGGGTGTCACCTCTCAGGTGTCTGTGTTCTTGGCACTTACAGGAGACTTAAACATTACCCAACCCAATAGATACATAAAAATCTGGTCCTTCATTAGTTCTCACTGGAGCAGGACTCCACGAGAATCGAATTCCTACCCATGGAAGAGAAAAGGCTGAGTACATGAATGAATGAACTCAAAGAATTTCTGCAAAAACAGAGGATTGGCACTTTAATGAGAGAAATGAGAGCCTTGAAGGGCAGGCTGGATGATTAAAACACTGGAGCTGGGAAAGGAAATTTATTTTATTCTCATCTCATCAATGTAACTTCTGGTCAAACATAAGCACTTAGACTTAAATACACAACTCCATCTACATTTGTCAGTGAAATGAAGTTTATTAGGCAACTTCATAAAGTCCACAGAGAAGTCAAATGAAGCAAAAACAAACCAAGGAGCAGCACATTTATGATCTGGAGGAAGCAAAAGATCCCACACCATGTCCCAAGTGCAAACGAGCAGAAGCAGCAGTGCAGCAGCTTGAAGTTGTTAAATGTTATTGTGCCTCAATCCTCAGCAACAGGATTCAACAGGAATCACTCAAACTTCAAAAAGAAGGGAAAGCCCCTATGCCCAACACAACCCCCCAGCTACATTAACCAGAGGCATGAGGGATTTCACAGCCTCTTGGTACTCCAGTGGCCTCAAGATCCAAGCACCTACATTTCTTATGCATGCTGTGAACTGCATCTTCCCTCTTTCACACACTAAGACATTTTTAAGACAGGCTTTCAGAGGAAAAAAAATTCCCTGAGAGTACCAAAGAACACAGTCCTTATGTAAAAATTAAGTGTAAAGTTATCATTCATTAACATTAAAACCCATCAAGTGAGAGGTTTTGTCACACTGGCCAATAATCCCAAAGTGACAGAAGCTGTGAACATTTTCTATTCAGCCAGCCAGCAATTTGCAGCAAGTACCAGCAATGAGACAATTTATTTCTGTCGGTGCATCTGAATCACACAGAAATTGCTAACATCACATAAAAAGCTACACTTTTATATTTTACAGAAATGGAACTTTCAACAGGTACCTGCTGGAGGAAGACACATTTCCATGATGGAAATGGAATGATGTGTTTGTGAAATTACTTTTGTCACACCACCAGCTTCAAAGGGAGATCTGCATCCAAAATCCAGCAGGAATCTCCTGTTGTTTTACCCCAGCAGGAGTAGGGCATAAGTTCTGTAATGGCTGGAAACTGTCAGCTAAATGTGCCATGGATCCTTCTACAAGGAAGTTTGAGTGCATAGTGATGGAACATGATATTCTTATTTCAATCACACAAGCAGTCCTGCACCAAGCTTCCAGGGAAGCTGTTCTTTCTGGGGCTCCTAATAATATCCAGAGTGACTTCAGAGATTCACAAGCAGCTCCTCTCATTCTTGTCACTTCTGACTCATTTCACTGATTTCTTCTTGGGAAAAAAGCCCCACAAAAACATCAAGAGAACAAATACAATGGCCCAGCTTAAGCTGAGATGAGCATGGAACACTTTGAGAGGCTTTTTAAGTGTAAAAATCTTACCAAAGCACAGCCAGCCCTTGAGAGCATTTGCTGATGTAAGGAGCAGAGCTCCAACCTGTCTTCTCCTCACTGAGATAATGATGCTGGCAAAAGTTCCACTGGAAATTAATCTCTATAACCCAAAAGTTCTCTTCTTCTGTTAATACAGCTTCTCAAGACCTGCTTTAAACTGTTAGAATACAATATTTTTTTGCAAATTTAAGCTACACCAATATGAGGCAGGTTTGGTGGTTTTCATCTCTTCATAAACCCCAAGTAGAGAGAGATTTTTCAGTAGTCCTACTTGTTGGGTCACTACAGTCACCATCTGAGGTGGGAAGGGTGAAGTGCTGCTGAAAACAAGACATCTGTCTCAGGGTTTTTAACACCTTGTCAGTAAAAACATACAGCCACTGATCCCACAGAGTACAGGTGAGCTGTAAGGGTAAGTTCAGCCAAGTGAGAAAATACATTTTCTGGATTCCATACAGCTTCATTTTTTCTTAACCAAACAATACCAAGATTTTCAAAGTACCTAAAAACAAGTGTCTCATGAGAACTTTGCAGTTAACTGTGTTTTTCCTCACAATTTTTCCTTCTATAGCATAAAGGCTGATGATAAGTAGTGCAATAGCAATCTAAGCTAGCCCTGAAATTTCCATTTCTAAACTCTCTCCATAAAGCGGAAAGGATTTCAATTTTCCAGCAGCCATGGGAATTCAGAGGAGCAGGAAGGGGGGGAAATAATTTCAGATAGATGCCAAATTTTATCACACGTGGAAGTCTGAATGAAATCTAAATCTAGGAAAATTATTTAGAAAGAAGACACAGTATGGTTTTGTATAAAACTACATAGATTTAATACCAAGGTAAGACACTGCCAGCAAATGGCTTTAGCAGGTTCTGTTTGTCTTGTGTTGGGATCAATTCATGAGCTGAGCACAAGGGAAGACTTCCTTCAGGGTTGAAAGGGTAATTTAGTTTCTATGGTCCATTAATTTCTTGGCTTCTTTCCCCAGCCTGCTCATTAGTGTGAAGTGTGGTGACGAGGTTTAGAATATGGAAGTCGAAACAGCACCTACACAATTTCTTCACACAATGATTGCAAAACATCTATCAGAATCAGCAGAGCTTTGAGATGTTTTGACCTAGAATCCAGACTGGTGCCCTGCATCAATAACCATTCCTACCTTTAAAGATGGCACCAAGTCAGTTAATGACATTATTAATGGCTCCTCACGATTATCCATCAGCGTTTGCTCCAACAGCCTCCAAACAGACAAACTAGTTTTACTTTAGCTGAATTAGTAACAGATGGAGGAGATGCATTACCCTCAATCACAAGGTTAAACAGATAATTATGAAAAAACAGCCACAAGTCTCTGATATTATCTGATCCTATTAATGGTGCAGGCAACGGAGTAACACGGAGCCCAGCAGAGGAAGCAGGAGAATTATTTAGGTCACTTGAAGAAACAGATTTCTCTCTGATTTCTTTCTTTCCAGAAGCACAGACTGCAAGTGAAGCAGCCAAATTTGGCAGCATGGAGGCAGATAGAAATCTGGGTGTGAGTTCTAGACTCTAAGGGAAAGCTCCCACTCTGCAGCAGCACTTCCCTGGATTAAACACTAACAGGATTTGACCCTTCCATTCCAGAGGGCAGATGAAAAGGTTTATGTTTCATTCTGCTGGCCTGTGTAAGCCAACCCTGCCTTACACCTTTATATTCTCCATTTGTAACACACAAACAAGTGCCATCCCTTTCCACGTGGAATTAAGTGGTTAAAAAAGTATAGCAACATTAAAGCATAACCAGAAAAAAAAATTAGGATTGCTCCTGATGCTATTGCTACCCTGTACTTCAGGGTGAAGGGTTACCCTTCAGGGTAAGGTTGCTCAATTTCTTTTTGAAACCTGCAGTAATAAAGGTAAAACTCACAAACTAATAATTCTTTTATTAGAGCCCACCTTAAATCTCAATATTTAAAGTAGATTCTCAGCAGAATAAAGGAAAAGTTTGAGTAAAACCAGACATACATTAAAAAAAGTTGAATTTAACCACTTCCTAGGACTTGGCTGTTTCATAGACAGCACTTGATGCAAGAATATAAACTTCACTAATTCCTGCAACCCAAGGTGTCCTGCAGGATGCAGCATTCCTGAGTGCAGGCACTGGGGTGGGGGCAGAGCCCACCCCACTCCTGGAGGAAGTGTCTGTTCCCTGCTCTGCAGCAGAGCCCAGCCTTGCTCTCCTCAGGGGAGGTTTCTGTCACTGCCTGGAGGCCAATCCTGTGTCACTGCTCCTACAACACTTCAGTACACCTGACTGTGCAGAGGCAGATATTAAATAAGAACTCTGCACAGGGATAATTTATTTCTTTGGAAAAGAATCAGGCTAGGTAGTTCCTTTCTTACTTTCAATAACAAACACTCTCCCAATATTGAAATAGCTGGGGTAGAACAGCTCAGCTCACATTTTTGAACCATTAGAGAATGTTTTCCTAATGCCCCTGTTGAAAGACAAAATTTTCATAAAATCTGTTAAGATTCTTCAGATGCTGCTATCTGTTAAGAAGACTAGGTCAGAGCAAGTAGCAGAAAAGAAAAATCTAAATATTGACTTAAAACTATGCTACCTGGCCATAAAATTGACACATAATATTAAGCTTCTAAAAATACAATTAAATATTTGAAGTGCTCCTTGAAATGCAAGTTCTATTGTGTGCACTCTGCCAGCAAAGGAATCCCATGGAATCAATTAGAAAAAAGAAATACAACTGTGAGGAGACCATGGCATTTATAAATATACATCCAGATCTACATACACAGCCATTTCTCAGCAATCTCAACTAATCACCAGGACAAAATCTAGAGGTCACCAGGGGAGTAGGGAGGAAGCAGCAAACTCTCTTCATCCTGTGAGGAAACCCAGCCAAGGTTTTCCGTACACACTGTGTACTTTGGAACTCATGTCATGGTGGGAAGTGTCAAGTTTGCAGAGGTGCATGATAGCAGATAAATTATCTGGCAGCAGATAAATTAATCCCCAAAATATGTGAATATAAGCATTTAGCACAAGACAGAAGGACAGGAATACACAGTTCCTGTTTCTAAATGTGTTGGTACAGCAGGAGGGGTTTTATTAATACCCATTCAGGATTGCTGAAGGGCTTTGCAAGTGGAAAGTCCAGCAGTGAATTAGGCAGCTTAGACGCTGGCTGAGCCCTCCCATCGCACAATCTTCTATCCCAAACACAGCTAACACCTCCCTGAGGATGCAGGCCAAAAGTTGCCCAATTTTAAACAGAGCCATGGTTCCACACTCAGATCAGAAAGCTGGAGGATCCCTGGCAGCAGACTGGGCTGGGAAAATAATCTCTTTGAAGTTGCTCATGAGTTTGGAATGTACAAATGAAGACTGTACCCTAATTCAGGCAGACAGGGAAGGCAGGACATAGCTTTAAACAATCATGTGGTTACAACGGCTTCACTGGAATGTGATAGTCTGAAATTATGTGCAGCTCAAGTGTTTTTTAAATAAGAACTTGAAGGAATCCAACCACGGGGAAGGAGGCAGAGCACTCTTCAACCAGCAGGCATCACACACAACCCTCAGTACCTGATGGTGCAGCTGAGGCTGCCAGTGCAGCTCCCAGCCCTTGCCCTCCCCAGGGCAGAACTCCCTGCACTGCTGCTGCTGCTGCTCCCTGGAGGAGCTCAGCCCAAGCCTGGCTCTGAGCACTGCCCTCCCCAGCTCACTTCACTCACAAGGCTTCCCTCAAACCTACAGCTACATTCTTCTATTTCCAAGAAACTCACTTGAAAGACAAAAACTTAAACAGTGGTTACGTATTCCTTTGCTCTACAACTATTAATATTTTAGGACAAGTCTTCTGTTGTATTTGGGGTTTGTTTATAGTTGAAAATACCAAGTTTTAGGGTGTACTGGTACAGTAGATCTGTGGTTGGGGTTTTCCAGCCCCAATCTACGCAAGCATAATTTAATTTTTCAAACATACCTTAATAAGGTTTTATAAGTAACCCCAATGGAACTGTTGTCATGCAAAATTAACTAAGAGTGAAGTGTTCACCATATATTGATCTTAAAGTGATTCCATTAGGCTTAGGAAATTTAAATTAATTCTAATTACTGTTATTCAGGTTTTTTATAGAAAAAAATCTACAGAAAAAATATTCATATATTCAGCTACAAAACAGAAAAGAGGCTCTGTATAAGCATTTCGGTTTTTAACTAAAAATATCTGAAAACTATTCTCCTTAACAAAAAAATCTAGTTAAAAACAAGAGCAGCAACACATATCTATCTATAGCAATGATGTAATGTGTGTGAATATGCAGCAAGGATCTACAGGCACAGTCCAGCATCCGTAGGCATCACATTTTTGGACTGCTTTTACAGTTTATTTCAGTATAATGGGCCTCTCAACTAATAAACAAAGCAAAAAAACAAGGGGCTGTTAAAAAGATAATCACATGCAGATATGCCATTTGTATTAAGGCAGAACTTGAATCTCATTTGATCAGAGCCATTCTTTGGAGCATGGAAGGAGCCATCTCCTAGCTAGAAAAGCCATTATCACAGGAAATCCTTTGACTTCACTGACAACACAGATAAAAGCACCTCGTCGAGGGTCAGGTTTGCATGGTCAGCAAAAAAGAAAGTAAAACCAGCTTTCCACTCCCCCTTCTCCTGGGAAGGCTGAATATTAGGCTATTAGGTAGTCAGATACATTATTTTATAGCTTGCAAAGCCCTTGGGTAATAAAGAATGAGTGCAACTGCCACAGGCAGCTTTACAGGAAATTGTGTGAAACAATGACAGATGCTCCAGAATTGTTTCGAAACAAGAAAGCCAGGAAGAGCAGTGTGGCAGCTCAGGGGTTTTGCCCACAGACCATATTCTCTAACATGCTGACAGAAACTGTGTGCATAAAATTTGTGCTTGGGATTATGTGCACATGCACACAAACAGCCCCATGACTGCAGAGCTAAATAATTCTATCCATAATTAAACATTTCAACAAAATGTATTCCTATTTCCATTCTCAGAAACAGGTGGATTAGCCTCACTCATTTAACAAGAATGACTTGAGAAGATACAAAGGAAAGTAAACAGAAGTGACAAAATTAAAGCTTTCATATTGAACTCCAGTTGGATTTAATATCCTTTACTCACTGAATATAGGACTTACATCACAAACCAACTTCAGAGCTAGATTTTCAAAGCAATTGGTTGCTGTTAGAGGGAAAAAGACACCAAGCAGGATCTTGAAGAAACAAATAATGCCCAATTCCCACTGACAGAAACATGAAGTGCCTAATGGTGCCAGCACACCCTACAAGCAGCTACCTGCACATTAAATCACAGATATGCTCTCACAAACCCAAGATTTTCAACTGCAACATAAAAATCTCTTACAGATTTTGGAACAGTAGCACAGAGATGATTCTTTCACCCAGCCGAGGTGGCAATCTGCTGCTTTTGGCACAATGACACTGATATTATTTTGCAGTGCCATCTGACTGTTTAATAAATAGGGCTGCTTCTCTGTGATCTCCTGGTTGGTTTGTGTGTGTAACCAACCACATCTTTGTCTTGCTTAATCCATGTTTACATTTCCAGTGTGCTTTTTACTATCAACTGCTTTAACTATTTATTTGGTTTAACACGCTACCAGCACAGTATGTAAAAATTCACTTGACTGGCTTTTATAGAGACTTTTAGAAAAAGTAATAATATTTAAAAGCTTAACAGTAAAATCACATCAATAAAGTCAGCTCAGTACTTTTTCAAACAAAGCAGTGGAATTCCAGTGCAGGATGCATCTGATGAAATCACTGCAGCATTGCCACCTGCCTAAGTACTGGACTTCAGGTGTGATTCTCATTGTTTATTAACATTTACAGAAAATGTTATTTTTAAAAGACATTGGTCCATATTATTTCTTCAAATAATCAGTGTCTTCATTTAGAGAATATTGCTGAACCTTCTCAAAAGATCTCAGAAACTCTTGAAGTGTGAACCAACTGTATCCCCAGAGCTCTTGTGACCCAGCACAGTGAGGACAGAACACGCCCTGGCTCCAGAGGTGGTGGAAGTCACTTCTTCCTTGTTTAATCTCTGCAGTTTTACAGCAAGGAAATTGTGTGCTCAGCTTTATTAGAGCAGTTCAGACCAAAACAGAGAGCAAATTGCTAAAATCCTCCTCCAAGCAGCAGACAGGTCACACGAGCACGTCAGTGACACAAAGCACACTGCCAGAAAAGCAGAGAGGCATCAGGACAGCCTAAAATAAAGCACTGCTATTTTTAGTTCTTTGTTGCTGTTCATTCACTGTACCAGAAATAGATTCTAAAATAAGTATGGAGGTTTGGTGGAGACTTTATTGGTCCATCTGTTCTCCAGGAGACTTCGATTTTTCTGTAATACTACACAAATGACAAAGCTGCAGTACGTGAAGATGTCCTTAAATATAAATATGTAATCAAAAGAATTTCCAGGAAAACATGCAATAAACCATAGTCCAGCCTCAAAACAGTGGTTTGCTGTTCGCAACTTGAGCAAAACAAAACCCCACCAAACTAACACTGTTATTTCAAGATCTCTATTGTGACAGTGTATTGTAAAAGGATTGACTGGTTTATTTTTTAACTGAAAGTAAATCATCTCCACTCATGCAAAACCGTCATTCAAAATTGGAACATTAAATAGATTTCTCTTTTTATACTCTTGAACTGGTAATTTACATCCAAAATGAATCTTCAAAGATCATAAATGCTACATAAAGGGAAATGGAAATGCAGTTCAAATTACCAGAATGTGTGTATGTGTGTGTGACACAAATGGGAACAATCATGGATTTGTGACAAGAGTGGCCTTAAGAATAATGCAGTGCAAGAGCAAATCCTGCTGCACTGCACCCTTTATTACAGAGAACAGCCACTATAAGAGAAGAGGAGAGATTTTGTGTCACTGACAGTGCTAGCTCCTGTAAATAATGCACAGGGTGGGGGAATGGACAGTTAAATTGACTGGCCAGTAGAATTTCCCTATCAACTGGTTCACAAGAGTTAATTCCTTCATTTAGAACAGCCTTCTCTGTGCTAACTTCCACCAGTGAGATTTTTTTTTCTCTGTAATTTTTACCATCAATACAAGTGCTTCAAGTTTGGACTGAACTGTATTAAACAGGTCTGTGTGGGCCGTTCATAAAGTGCTCCAGCTTACTTTAATTAGTTCTTTTAATTCTCTCACTTATACAAACACTACAGCTACTTAAGTGCCTCTCCTGAGATCACTTGGCCCTCTTTGATTTCTTCCAGCATTGAGACACAGTCCTTGACTTAACTTTGCATTTAAAAGAGACATCACAATTATTAAGGCTAAATAATGAGAATTAAAAGAAGAAGGCAAACAGCACAAAAACAAATTCTGCTCTGATTAGGATACTGGAAAAACTAGAATTTAAGGCAAAGAACTGTAGTACAACCTCAGATAAATCAGAGACTGGATGAGGGGAAAGGAAAAAAACCAACAGGGGGAAAAAACCCTAGCAAAACCCACCAAAATTAAATTCAATAGAAATAAACATAAAGAAAATGAACAGGAGGCAAAAATAATAATTCCATACAAAGAACATAAGGAGTTTTCATTGTGAATGAGATGAACTGGACAGAGAGAGCAGATGTGTACTAAAATCAAAAGGCTTGAGACAAAGAAGGATATAGAGTTACATTCTCTCATCCACACAGGAAGTAGAAGCCCTAAAGTACACTAATGAATGAAAAAATTAAACCAAAAATCCCAAACTTTTTTTCCAACATTGCATAGATGAGCTATGGTATTAATTACCAACAAGTATTTATGCAGGCTGAAATTCTGTGTGGGTTCAAACTCAATTAAATGCACAAAAGAAAAATTCATCAACAGTTGTTAAACATAAAAATATGTCAAGTTGTATTGTCAAACCCAGCAGGAACCTGACCAAGTGTACAGAAAAACAACTGAATTCCTGACATGATCTGAAGACTCTTCCCTGAGCTGTCCCACTTCTGACCACTGCTGGAGACAATTTTTATGGTAAGGGATTATTTAGGATCTGGGTATATTCCTTTTAAAGAAATTAGAAGCACATAATCATAGGCAGCTTCCTGAAATGCCCAGAGTAACTATTACACTGATTTTTATCT
Source organism: Ammospiza caudacuta (assembly GCF_027887145.1). Taxonomy (NCBI): domain Eukaryota; kingdom Metazoa; phylum Chordata; class Aves; order Passeriformes; family Passerellidae; genus Ammospiza; species Ammospiza caudacuta. The sequence goes on from NC_080610.1 coordinate 7,053,921, forward strand.
GACTTGGCCAAATGCTACATCTGTCTCATGGCTGGGGCCAAAGCAGGCAGAATCTGATACTCTTCAGGCAACATTTCCACTCCTTCCTAAATTAAATCTTTTTCTAGGAATTGGGCAGGGCAGTAAATAATTTCTCTGTATGTGTCTGTCCTAGGGAACTGCTCTCCAAAATGTCAGATCTAAACATGGTTTCAGCAACACTGTGTGCAAACACAGCCATTCCTAGTTTTCAGATTATGTAGAAAAGAGAGAATTCTGTACATTAGACATCCAGTCCCATGTTTTAGACTGTTGGATCCTTCAACAAGGAAAACAAAGGAAGATATTTTAATGTTCTTCCTTCAGCTCTTCTCCATCAGCTTTCCAGTCAGCAGATGGAAATTATATAATTAGATGTACTGACATCATCATCCAAAAAACACTTGCAGTTCCCCATGTCTTTAACAGCTGGCAACATGAAGAGATTAAAAAGAGATGAGATCCCTCCAAGTAATTTTTGCAGCTTGCTTTCCTCAGGAGACAGAAAATCCCCTTGGCTGGTGGAAAATTCAATTTACCTCTGTATTACCACCTTGTCCTTCAAGATTTCTCTCCCCACAGTCCATGCCTGCAGACATCCTGGCCATCAGCATTAGTCTCTTACTCAGCCATGTCACATCATCAATCGTGGGACCATAGTTTGGAAATCCTTGGATCCTTTACATCGGCACGACAACTCCCACTTCTCTGGAATGCCTTTCCCCTCCCACTCCTTCAGGGAGGAACCTCCAAAAATTGTCACCATGACATTCAGACTGACAGAAATCAGGGGAAGGCAACAGCCCTCCATGCAAGTTTCCATTTATCCAAATATTCCAGTGTCTAGCAGCGCATTGCTGCACTTAAAGATGGCCAGCATTACACAATGCACAGCCAGAAAACTGTTTTTCAGTCTAAAACTGGAGTGGTTCTCAGAAATCCAGACAAAACTTGAACGACAAGGCAAGAAGAAAGGGTGGGGGGAAAAGGGAGAAGTTCACTCCTGCAGGAAGAAAGTATCTTGCAAGTCTCACACAGGTGAGTTGCACACAGGCATTGCTAAACCCAGTGATGCATGAGGAATTCCTGTCGGGTTTTTCCTCAGGGATCACCAAGGATTTAAAAGCACACAGGACCTGGGACCACAGGACACTTCATCTGCAATTCACTGACCAAAATACTGAGGCATCTCTGCACACACTGTGTAAGGACTTAGAGCCTTTTCCCTGTGTAATGCAAACTCTCTGTAATTCACATAAACTACCCCAGAAGTAGTATTTCTCAGCCTTAGAACAGCAAATCTCAGAGATGTCATCACAGCAAAGATGTCAGGACCACACGTGTTGCCACAGAGAAAATCCATGCTCTGATCCCTGCTGCATCCCCAGGCCTAATGGCAGTAGATGGCAGCATCAAGCACAGTATTGGCAGAGATTACTTTGGCAATGCTGGAACCTCCACTGCTAGAACCTCTCCCTGCCTCCCGCTCCTGCCCCACTCTTTTCAATAAAAAAGCTATTTTTAACCACATGAGATTTCTCAAAGAGGAGAAGTAAATGCCCTGTCACCAGTCAGTACCTCTTGCTACAACTCAGAGAGCATCCAAGAATAACAACCAGTGGCTTCTTAATGCACTTTACTACTCCAACTCTACCCAGTTTGTCCCACCAAATATCATTGCTCCAACTGCAGCTCCTCCCATTCTTAACAGGTTTAAAAGTAAATATTGCTGAGCTCAGAACAGAGTTTGGTTAGAGTGATTATGCAGGAGAAGAGAATGAGCCATTGGAAGCAAAGAGAAGGGAGAAGCAGTGAGCATTACCTCTGTCCTCTCACCAACATACTGCAGCCAGAAATCTGAGTTCACAAATGGTGATGCATTTTAAGATGAATCTGCTGAGTAATTGTTTGTATCAGCAGATTGGTCCTCTGCAATGTTCACTTCAGCCTTGGAAGGGCAGGCCTACAGCCCCCTGTTCACTGTTCAGATGGGGCTTTGTTTGTGCTAGAGGCCCACCCAGAGAAACTGCTTTATACAGCCTTGTTTAGATTATACAGGATATAGCAAGTGTCCATTCAAGTTTGCTGTCTCCTAAACCAGCAGTAACTTTCTACCAAAGCTACTTTAAAGCTGTGTCACTATCCTCAATCTGACCATTTATTAAGTTAAAACACTACAGGCATTCAGAAGATGAATACAGTTTTTGCTCAACTTTATAAATGGTTCCAGAAAATTAGTGTTTAAAAATAAGCATTTCCATAACATTTTCTGCTGCACAGCAGTCACAAAATAGCCCATTTATATTCCTATCATTTGAGGATTTCTTAAACAAGGGACCTGGTTGCACAACACCTAATGCACCATGTAGTATTGCACAAAAATCCCATTATTTTGCAGTATTTAAAGGAAATACTGCACGGACACCTTCCACTATCCCAGGCTGCTCCAAGCCCTGTCCAGCCTGGCCTTGGACACTGCCAGAGATCCAGGGGCAGCCACAGCTTCTCTGGACAATCTCTGCCAGGGTCTCCCCACTCTCATATTTCATTCACATTCCTAACATTTAATTTAAACCTACTCTCTTTCAGTTAAAACCATTCCCCTGTCACCACCATTTTAGTCTGAGTCTTCAGAAATTCAGGGTTTGCAAAAATTTTTAAGGGAAGTCTCAGAAAACAGACTTTGAGAATAAAGAACCTACATAACTGTTATGAAACAAAGGTTTAAATTCAAGATTAAGTTATTTAAAAGAGATATAAAAGCATCAGAAAAATAAATGAAAAAGGTATTATTGATGACAGAAATAATTCAGTGGAATTGCTTTCAATTGGAGTTTTCTTTCCTGTTTTTGGAGAGAGTGAAGATTTTTTCTGGCTTTGGACACAGATTTTATTTGTGAATATGAGAAACTGTATTTAGTGAATTGGACTGAAAACAAACCCCACAGTGATACTGTTTTTGCAGAACTCACAAGACTATATATGAGCATTTAAATCAGTCTAAGGCCCAAATGCAGCTTAATTTTCAGACAAGGCAAGCCATTCTCTCCTGTTCCTGAGGTTCCTGCAGCACAGGGAGCAGAGCTGCACTGCACCTACAATGAGAGTTGCAACAGATTTAAATATTCCAAACTTAGGCCCTCTAAATATCTACAGAAGCCCTTAAGTCAATTCATTACTGATACAGTAAGTGACAACACTTGTGTTTGGCAGACAGTGCAACTGGGAGCCCTGACAAATCTCATTAACAGCACATCAGGGGCACTTAGATTATCCTTTACACACGGTGCCAGTACTGAGTGTATAATGAGAAAAGGAGCTTAAACTTTAGTGGGACTGCACTAATTGGTCACCAAGTCCTGATTAAGCCAGGCTTCATATATAATTACTGAAGTTCAAGTATCTGACACAAATGTATCCAAAAACACTTAATGAAGATAGTCACTTCCAAACTATACAAATAAAAAATAAGGCGTGAAAAAGGAAAGAAACAGAGAAATAGGCAACTTATTTACCTGAACTACCCGCCTTTTGTACACTCCTTGTGCAAAATATTTCAATCATTTAAATAACTATATTTTTTTAAATTAAGTGTAAAGACAATCTCTCAATTACATTAAATAATGCAAATATTTAGAAAATATAGAGGCATTCCAGTAACCTTATATATATAAATATTGCATATATAAATAACATTGCCCAGAAAAAAATAACTACAAAATAATGTTTTACAGAATCCAGAAGTTCAAGATTATCGGATGTACTTTATTTATTTGTTCATTTACATTAATTAAATCAGTAAAGAAGATCCTTAACTTCAAAACTGCAGAGACAACTCTTCTGCCTTATAAACTGGAATCCATAAAAGCATGTGCCAGCACATCCCCCTCAGATGGTAAAAGAGGAAACACATGGAAACATACCCTAACACACATATCCTGGATATCCTGGCTTCCTCAAAATCCTATAAGGAGGTGGTACTTACCAACATACACTCAGAATAGATGGATTCCAAGTATTTCAGAGGGGGAAAGGCAATCCAAAGTCTTGGGTAACTCACGAAGATCAGACTGTGACACTCTGTGACAGCGCCCTGAATGTCATGTCTGTCCTGGCTCAAACACAGCTCAGGAATGAGGGTGCCTTTGGAAGCAGCAGGCACGATGGAATTCTTCTTTCTCAGGACAGAAAGGGATGAGAACTCTGCTACCAATTCATTTCAGACTGGGGGATGTTGGTCAGGATGTTGGTTCTATCTAACTCCTGTGCTGGAAGCTCATGAGGAGCCAAACACCTGAGTTTACACAGATCCTTCTACAAGACTCTGCCCCACCGGATTATTCTGTGAGCACCAACCCTGCTGCCTCCCGCTGGGAATTCCTGTGTGCCAGGAGGGACTCTGAGCTCCTGCTGGCTGCCAGAGACACACAGGCACTGCAGACACACGGGCCAAGTGCCCCCTCAGCTGCAGCAGCAGCACTGGGATAATCCAGACAAGGAGCTCACTCCAGCCACAGAACCTCTCTTACCAAGGGTGCACTTGTGAAGAAACAACTTCTACCTCACTTCCATCACCAAAACACAAGCTATGACATGACAGAACAGCCCTCACACATCTTCCAACATCCCTGCTGCTTTATCTGAGCTGGCTGGCTCAGGTCCACGCCCTCAGCAAGCAGCAGGGTCAGACACTGCACAGCATCACCTGAATTGGCTGGAGCAGGGACATGCAGCAAACTGGAAGCACAGCTCCAGTGACATCTCACCAACCACCCCATGCCAGGAGCCCTTCCATTGTTCCCAGGACGTTATCCTGATTGGCAAGGGGCAAGGAATCTGAAGAATCGGTGCCTGGGGTTGCTTTGCTGCTGTGTTTTCAATGGTTTTAGCCAGGGAAGGAGATGAAAAGGCCGGGCCCTGGGGCTCCGTTCCTGAAGGACAGCGCACAAAGGCCGCCCCACGCCCCATGCACAGCTGGGCTCAGCCTCTGCAAACTGGGTCACACTCTTCAAACAGCAAGGGGAATTTTACAGCACGCCCCAGCACGGTTCTTAGCAGCTTTTAGAAAATACTGGTTTATTATCTCCCTTATTAAATAAAAAAAAAACAATAAAAAGACAACTGAATACCAAATATCCCTTAATTTATAGCTTATCTGGAAGGTTACTTTGGTGATAAAGCACATGAACATTGAGATGTTCAGTCCAAAATGCTTTTTCCCTGCACAGTGTGCTAACATTTTCGATCAAGAATTTTTCATACAAGTTTCCAGAAATACAAACACACAAAATAATCCAAGACTACCAGTAGCATATATAAGAATAGATAAGTTATTAAAATGGTAATGCTTGAATAGCCTTTTCCCAAAACATCATAATAGTATCCTTAAGTAACCCTAAGCTGCTAATAATATTTTGTTGTTTTGCCTATAAAACATAACAATATGTTATATTTATTAGTGGTATTAGATTAATACACTTGAATAAAATGATATCAAATTGCTTGGAAAACTCTATAAACATAAGCATGTTTATATCAATAACACCTTGATCTCACCTTCATATATGTGCAGCTTTTGCCTGAAAAATGCATGTGGAAGCACTTATTTTAAAATCTCTATTTTAGAACTATTTCTTCTGCTAAAATACAAATGCAGACTATATCACATTGGGTACACTACACAATTTTTCAGAGTAAGTAAGAGTTAATTCAGCTTTAGCACACACAAGATTACCAATTAAAATAACACCAGCCACAGATATAACACACCAACTTGGTGTAGGGCTTTACTGAAACCATAAGTAATCCTCAGAAGAAACTCAACAAAGATGTGCATAACATTTCAGAACTTAAACCTTGAAAATATGAAAATATTTCTCTGGGAACTAAGCCTCTTAAACTGAAATAGAAAAGCCTATTTTTACAGAAGTACGAAGAATTATTGGAAAATACACAGTATTTCTTATTACTCCATATTTCTATCACATTTATTTCGACAAGTCAGGAATAAGAACACATTACTTAAAATTAAGTCAGATTGATTTTTATTATTTTGCTGCCTAGTCTCTCCTCATTTATACTGGTGTTGGCAATACTGTACATATATACATTACCATAGCATCCTAGACACCATTTCCAAGGCACATATATGATCACATTGCTGAATTTTTTAAGATGGCTAAAATACAAGAACACAAATGTGCAGCATTAAAATAACTTATAAGACTTCTTTTTCTCAGAGTCAAGGAAATAAAACCCTCCTCACTGCATCAAAGAAAACTGCACATGCACAGTCAGTTACTTTTTCTCTGCTGAGGAATTCAAATCTTCATAAAAATTTAAATAGAGCACTTCAACTTATTTTACTGTGCTTTTACTGCACTATGTCACCATGTAATGAAACACCTGAGTGCCATTTGCCAGAAGACATTTTCTGTGCCAGGAGCAAAGCTCTGTGTGGGATTCAGCCAAGGTGCTCTGGTGCTTCCACTGTTCCTGGCACAGCAGCTCCTCTCCAGGCTCCCCAAGCCTGATGTTTCCATGTGAAGACACTGACCTGACTGGCAGGAGTTCCTGGCATGGCACAAAGCAAATGCAGCTTGCAGCAATGCTGTGTCAACTCTGGAATCACTGATTTAGGTATTCCCTGGATGAGTCCTATAGCTACTCCCAGGAAATTGAAGGCAATGATGATTTCAAGGATCTGAGAGAGGCAGCAGTGCTTTAAGTGTCTGCAGCCTTCAGCTTTTGATGGCACTGATTAATGCCCAATTTTCATGCTCACATAGAAGTGAACACAGCTATTGACCAAAACTGGCTGTGGATGCACTGACTGAGCTTTTACAGAGGGAAAAGTTCCTGGATTAGGTCTACAGGATGAGAGCTGACATGGAATGCTCTGGATATTTATTAAGGTACCCATGCACTCACAACTCGAGATCTCTGAGTTCCAGCACATCACATGAGGTTGACAATGGGACAGTGACAGCTAGAAACCTGTTTGGGAATGGCAGTCCAAGAGCTGCAAGTCCCTGCAGCCTGACTGCAGTGCCACTGCCCCATCCATGCTGATTCACAGAGGGCACAGGAGCTGCCTAAACCCCGTTCCTACCAGTCAGCCTTCTCACTGAGTAACAAGGAGAGGAACAAACTCTAATTCTAATTATTTTACTGATGGAGTAGTTTTCTTCTTAAGGCTAGAAATACCCAGCACACTTTTGGAAGAGGGGATGACCCATAAATTATTTAAGCTACAAAAAGCAACAATTATTTTTTTCATGTGTTCTTTACATGGAATTTCATTAAAAACAGCTTAACAACTTAAGCTGCTCGTACAGTTCAAAATAAACTGATTTCCCCCTGAATTTCCTTCACACTAAGAAAACAATCACTAAAACAATCAGCAAAGATTCTTACATAAGATGGTAATCATTTTTTCTTTTCAGTAAGTTGTTTAACATTTCATTGTGATGCTTTCCAAAACAAAAAAAAAAAAAAATCCCATATAGACGGTGAGAATGAATTTTCATCATACAGTGAAAGGCACTACCAATGCCTCAGATCAGACAAGTTCTGTGAACTCCAAACACACAGATCTCCTTTAGAAAGCTGTGTGAAAAAATAATCAAGTTTGCCATTTCCCTTCAGTAGCGTGAAACCTATTTTAGACACTGCTGTAGGATGACAATAAAATGTGTAGAATTATTTAGGAAGTGACACATAATACTGAAGATACTTAGGAAAGGAAACCCACAAGTTCTGCACTAAATTTCCTGTCAAAAGCATCTGGTGTGCACTGAAAGCAAAACAAAACATAAGCATACAGGGATCTGTCTGGAACTCCCTCTGCTGTTCCCTCAGTCCTCCTGGAAGAGCAGCAAAGCTCATCCTGCACTCAGTTCCCAGCACTGCCTGGGAAGGCAGGCCAGGCCCTCTGTTGTTCTTAGGCCTCCCTCTCACATCTCAGCATAAGTAGGTCACGGCCACTGCCATGCTCCACTTCATCTTTGACTTCATTCTGAAATCACAGCCCTCCCATCCCTCTCCTTTAATGCCATTCACAAAAACCACAGGCCCTGAAGGACTTTACTCCTTGAAAGCCAGCCCTGACTTTTAACTCCTTCCCTGTTCACTTACACCCAGCCCAGACCTCAGTGTATTCCTGACATGGCATCACTAACTCTGGACATTGGAAACTTGAGATGAGCAACTCTGCCACAAGCAAAAAAGTAGAAAAGCAGACTTCAGAGATGGCTCTGTTTATTTAGCAGAAAGACACCTGCTGGTTTCCACCATTCAGGGGGGATAGATCCATACAGATCTCTTTCCACACTCAAGAACAGAGCAGGTGTTTTCAACAGGGATTGCCAGTTCTCAGACTCCAATCTGACCACTGTACACACATGCAACTTATTTCTATTACTTTATATAATAATATGGCTTTAAGTAATATTTTATAAAATGTCTTTTTTTGGCTATTAAGGTTTAATGTTAAAATACCTAAACACCCTCAGTTGGCTTCTTTCCTGCAATGATTCCTTATTGCTTTATCTAGAACAAGCTGCTGCTTAGACCAAGAGCTTCACAAAGAATTTATCTGGAATTAACATGAATCAATTTGTGAAGAGAGCTTTTTGTGCTATGCTGAGAAAGCTTAAAAGATTAAATAAAAGGTGTCTGGACAGATTAGTCCCCAAAGCCTCCTTCTACTTGTTGCTACTGTCCACAATTGACTTTACTGTCCGTTTTTGCAGTCTTTACTGCAATCTTTCAGGAAGATTAGTTAATTTAAAGTTATATATATAGCAAAAAAAAAAGTAAGCTGAAATGACACAAAAGCTATTTCAAATTAGGCATAATTATTATTGCTACATAAACACTTTTGAAATGGTGCATATCCAAAGGATCTATAGTGACAAGAACTTTATAAAAATAAAGAGAGAAACAAACACCTCCCCTCAACCAACAACAAACATTATCTTCTTCAAATCAAGAGTGCACCCTCCAACCCTTAAATCCTCAGTGTCAGATTTATATATGGAATACTTTAAACACAAACTGAGTTTAACATGAACTCAGGTTTTGTGACATCCTCCAGGCGAGATTTCTTTATGTGCAGACTGCACTTCTGTTTACAAATGCAATTATCCCCTAGAGAACCCTCACTGTGCAGGTCGATTTGGTGTTACACACACGTAAATCAGACACAGGATTTACTAATCTGGCAGAATTCTAAGGTGACATTACCTCCCATGCCAGTGCTGCTGCTGTTTTTGACAGACATCATCTACTGTATCAGATGCTTAATTTATTAAATTGATACACACCAGGAACAGGCAGGAGACTCACAAGCACATTTAATCTGAGCACTCAGGCTGCAATGACGTGGATAAAACAAACAGCTTTTGCTGAAAGGAGCTGCCTCTCTTTTCCACAAACTGAAACTGACCCCTACTTACGTCACTTAAGGGAATTAATCTTGCAGAAAATTAAGCTGATGTTGGTATGATCAGAAAAGCAGCAGGGAAAACACGAGGGAGAAGGTGGTTACGCACAGCCAGGACAGGGGAAGCTATGGAAAAACCTGGACCTTTCCATGGCTCCTTGCCATCAGATCAATGTGAAATCAAAGGTTACACACACACAGTGTCAGCCACAAAGTAAACAGTAACAAAGCAGGTAACTCCAAGCTATGTTAACGCTTTCAGGTTTTAGAAAGGAGACAAATCCACGGTCAATTCCTGAATTCTCTCAAAACCAAATGCAGTTTATAAGCAGCTGGTTGCTACTGAAGGAAGCCAACCGCTTGTAGCATTGCACTGTAACATTTCTGCAGCTAAACCTAGCAGTGAGATCACAATGAGAGGGAAAAGACAGGTCTGATGTGCACGATGATTTCCACCTGTCCCCCTCCTGCCATCAGACACTGTGTGACTGCAGCTGTGCTGGATGGATGAAGAAGTTGCCACCCCACTTCATCTCCACTGCTCATTACCTTCAAATCTCCCAGCATAACTGCGTGTTTAGTCACTTCCTAACCCAGTTCTGTCAAAATGATTCCCGTTAGAAAATCTGTGTTTCAGCTTAACTCAGATTATTTTTGACAGAACTTGTTTAGCGGGATGACTATAAATGCAAGTACCAGAAGATCTGAGAACATTGTAACCTTTAGAGCTTGAGAGGAAATAGCAAGCAGTGGAGCCAGCTACCCCTGTTCCATGGCTGTGTTGCTGTGGGAGAAGCACATTAATCACTCCTATAGGTCTGATCTGTCAGCCTGCCTGAGCAGGGAAAGCCATGTATCGAGGGTGGCATCTTTAAGGAAAATAAATCAGGAAATCTATAGATAACTTATTTTACAGCTTAAAATGTCAGGCTGGGGTTTAGTGTCCAGAAATTAAAATAATTTGTTATAACTGCCTGCAATTCTGTTGTATAATGAGAGGAAAAGGCAGATGCTGCTCAAAAGATATTAATAAATGTGACATTTCTGTGGAGCTAATGGATAAATACCAACCTCGCCTTCTTATCTTAAATTATCATAACAAGGCCTGAAAACTTACTTAATTGCTTTCTATGTATTACTGATGTGAACACGGTGTCTATGCTTTTACTTGTTACATGGCAAAAGAAGCAGGAAAACTACCACCAAAATTCAGCATCCAATTACCACCCCACAATCCACAACACTGACAGGAGCAGGACTTGATGCAGAGATCTCCTTACCTTTTATTAACTGGCTTCTCATCCTTGTCATAGGGCCGTATGAACCATTTCCCAATTCTTACGAAGTTTTTATCCATCAGGCATCTAGAAAACAATTACAGCAACAATTACTAGTTACATCAAACAGTGTAATTAAAGGGAGCCTTTGAACACAGTGACTCTGAGGGATTAAGCAGCTGAATTTCAATCAGACTGAAATATAAGTTTGTAGGTTTTGGGTTCCACTTTTTGTTTTCCCACATCAGTCATAGAAAATCCCTGCCCCATGTCATGATGTTGTCACTAATGCTGAACTTCCCACATGCATTTTCCCCTCACCTTTGCCACAATCTTTTCCACTCTGTGCTACTCTTTCTGCTGACTGATCCCTCATTCTACTTTTCACACTCCTCTTCTTGAACAAAGGCCATTCATTAGTACTGATTCTTTTCCATCCAGTCGTTCAGATTTCAGATGATAAAGAATATGCATTCCCTTATTTTGGCACATAAATAGTACAGTATAGGAATGACAGAAAATTGCATTAAGGGAATATTAACAAGGATTCAATTTTCCCTTCACATGATCCCCAGCATGATTTCAGGTGCTGAAACTCCCACAATTACTGCTCCCTCTGTCAGAAACCTCACTTCATCAAATATACTCCCACATCACCAAAATTAGAGCAATAACTTCCATTTTCTGTGGTCCCTTTGAGAGTCCACAGTTTCTTTTTAGAAACTGCATATTCTTCTTAAAAAAAAACTCCAACAGTGAGGACTCAGTGATCAATACCCAATTTAAATGGACAAGTTAGGGAGTGCCTGGTGCCTTTCTAAGTCCACCTGTGCAGATGAATCACAGGAGCAATTTGCCAAACCTGAGTATGCCTCATACATTAAACATGTACACTCGAACATGCTGCCCAAGGGATCACACACAGAAATTCATAATTAAGGCATATTTTTCAGTAAGAGAAATAATATGCTTCAAAAATTCTGTAAAACTGGTTATTTGTTGTTAGTGGTTTATACACCATTACAAGTAATATGCAAGCCTTGCCCATACATTTCACATCTATTCAGTATTTTTATTCAGATGAAAGAATTGGATTTTTCCCCTCTTCTAAGTTTTCCAATAGTTTATTTCCATAGCAGCTGCTAGAGATTAGCCAAAACAAAGGGGGAAAAAACCTAAAAATCACATGAAACTTTCTGGGCAAGTACATTCTGCAAGGTTCAAAAAGCTGTGTGATCTACACTTCAAAAGCATACCTAGAAGACACAGGAAATGGATGACTGACAACGTAAATACTAATATGCTCCTAATTTTTCTGTATAAACTTGGCAGAACTTTCTAAAGTTAAAGCTGAAGAAAATTCTACCAGCACTTTCTCAATTAAAGCAAAAATAATCTACTTCAGCTGAATAACTAATATCTTAAACTGACTACGAAAGCTAAGGCAGCAGAGATCTAAAGACATTAGTAGAGGTGGGGAAAAAAAAGCTTCAGCAACTATTTCCCTAGGAAATATTTGCTATCAGAGAGTCTGTCAGTGCCAGCATGTTTTATACAAACAAAAGGAAGTCTGTGAAGTTTACATCAGATCCCTAAAGAAAATAATCTGTAGTAGCAAAAAAATGTAATAAACTCTTCCCATCACACACACTTCAATGCCACATCGCTGTGTCTCACCACAGCAGGTTTAACTGCCTCAAGCTAATGCTGCTTTCCTAGAAAAAAAATCTTCATGGGAAGATTTGTCCTTAAAAACCAGTCAACCCTCCATGGTAAACTAAATAATGGGTTATTTAAGGAATAATCCCATATAAAATCAGAGCCATGCCTGTAGCAGCATGGATCTCAGATGCAGCTGGGTGGCAGTTCACAATAGTATGGTTATTTTTGCTGTATAAGCACTAAAGGTAACTAGTGGTTCACAGTGAGCTGCAACAATGGACTTGTGACAAAAAAAACCTCCCTAATACATGGTCATAAAAAGCAGTTAGTTAATGATATAAGGACATGAAACACCCTGCAGGTCCTGGCTCCTCTCCCCCCTCAGGGCTGGGCGATCCCTCCCTCAGCAGCTCAGCTGTTCCAGCTCTTCACTGGCGCCTGACCTCCTGTATTTCTGATTTTTCCATGAAAAAATGACCTGCCAAGGGCACACCAATCGTTACGAAACAACACCGTAATATTTTGAGTACTCATCCCTCAAATCTTGTAATATTTTCTATACTGCCAATTAACATAATCTGAGCATTAGTGTGCGGGGGGGGGGGGGGGGGGGGGAGGGAAAAAAATCTAAAAAAAAAAAAACACAATCAGTTGTGTAAAGGCCATTTTTCTTGCCTTTGCCAGAGTTAGGTCAAAGTTGTGCCCACACATCCCTCGGGCTCCTCCATGAGGGGCCGCTCCACCCTCATGGCTCCTCCTCCCGCCATTTCCTTCCCGCCACGGCCGATCCCCCTCACCCTCCACAAAATAAACACGAAATGAACCCCAAACCCTGCAAAACCGCAACCGCCGGCACCACCCGGCACTGATGGGCCAGAACCGGATCCGAGCCTTCTGCTGTATTAATGGGGCTTTTCCTGAACACCGGGTAAAACAGGACTTTAAAGGTTAAAGTGCTATTTAATAAAGCCTGCACACATGTTGCTATTACTTTAAATGAAGTAATTATTACGTTAAGTTCAGATTGGCTACAGCAGGCCATTTAAAAATAATAAATAAAAAGTGAATAACTTGAATTAAATTCAACTAATAAAGTGTAAAAATTGTAGTCAGGAGAGCAGCGAGAAGATGCTCATGTCCAAGGCTGGGACTGCAGCAGGAGTTGTATCAGCTTATCATGACATGAATCATATCAGCTTATCACAACATTAATCTTATCATAACATTAATCATATCATCTTATCACAACATTAATCATATAATCTTATCGTGACATGAATTGTTTCAGTTTATCGAGGCCGTCAGCAAACACCTGAGGTGTGTTCACCAGCTACTGCTGGAAGAAAAAGACTCCAGTCACAGCTGGACAGAACAGTTCTGCTGACTCTGCCAATTTCAATTTCAATTAAGTTATATATTAAAAAGAAATTAAATTTATTTCACAAGTTTAAAGAGGTCCAAAGAATAAAATTAACCACTTTACACTTAAAAGTCAGCTGGCTGGGTACTACAGATTAATAAACACATATCAAATTAATTTTCCCTTTTATATTATACAGCTGCAAAAGAACTAATGAACATTCTAAACTTGGAATTTAATTTTTATACTTTCATTCATTCTAAGTACCCTACAAGTTTTATAAAAATCCCCTGAAGAGACTGATGGGATAGAAAACAGGGAATACAACAACTAATCCTTGTACCGGGGGATATGCACACAGGTAACTCAGTCACCCCATGGAAACACAGCCTTGGTTACCTAATGCAAACCTCATTACCAGTAAATCTACATCAAAGCAAAGAGAACACTAAATGAGACAAGATGAAAGTGTTCTCCATTTGCTTATTTTCTGAAAGAAAAAATATCCAAGGCTGCATTCTACAAAATTACTGCAACACAAAGGTGCATTCTATTTTGTTGTTGTTATTATTATTATTAGAACCTCAGAGAAAGTGGGAATAGTCTAATAACATTTAATTGTAAGAAGATATCCAAATTTGTAAGAACTAGGATGTAATACAGGAAGGTGATGATGACCTGAAGAACTACAGAAACAGAAAGAATAAAATTATATAGCCCAAGATGCCATGTCCCACTCAATGGGCCTAGAAAACAAGGTAACCTTAAAAGGTGATAGCTGGATTAAGAAGAAAAAGGGCATAAGTGTATTAACTAATCACAGGACAACTCTGCACTCAGCCATATATAAAAAAATATATATGGCTCATCAGAGCAAGGAACTGTTAAGCTTCACTCTGAATATTGTGCACAAATGTAGTCAAATTTTAACATTCACATAACCAGGATAATTGAGAGAAGAGAGTTAAGAGCTTTTAAGATATGTATCATTTAACCTCATCAAGGCAGTGAAGGTCAGATACAATTACACTCACTAAGCACTTACAGAAGGTGAAAACTCCCCCTTCTTTGCTTTTAAAACAACTCCTTAGCAAAAATCTGAGCAGAAATATGTATCAACATTATTGTTTATATGAGTGTTGAATTTCTTTGCACAGCATTTTATGATAAATTACCAGAGTCAATGACTTAAGAGACTCATCTCTATCCTGTTCTCTTGGATTCAAAGTCTAACTCTAAAAAATGTATTTTAAGATCCATAATAATATAATTGCTCTGTAGGTATCCTGTATGATTTTAAGTATCCAAATGAAATATTTGAGAGCACTAGAGTTTTTCTTACCTTTCCAGAAGATTATGAATTGCTTTGAAGAGCAGGGTCCTACACTCATAGGAAAGTCCATTCTCCCAGAATCCTTCTTCCACCACTACAAAAACACAAAATGTCAATATGCTCAGAACAGGGAAATACAAACATTTATCCAAAACATATCTTCAACAGGTTTAATTTTCAAAGTAGCATGTTTCATTAAACTATTTCAACTATTACCTATAGCACCCGAGCAGCTTTAATCTTTACTTGCCGAAGACGCAGCCTTTGAATTAAAAAAAAAAAAAAAAAAAAAAAAAGAAGAAGAAGCAAAAGAAGCAAATACAAAAGCATAAAAGCAAAGCCATTTGTTTGTAGCATTCCGTATTCAAGTACAGGGGTGAAGAATGCACGATCATTCTTTGCCACCACTACTGAGAGATCCTTTAAAACTTAACCACAGATGCCGACAATCAAGAAACAAAGTGAATCATTAAAGGTGTAAAATCAATTTACATAACTGAAACAACTCCCCTGAACCTCTCGCTGCCACACTCAAGTGCAATTCCTCCATTGTACTGACTTCAACTATTGCAATTTTAGCAATACACAGCAGATTTTACACCAAAATAAAAACTGTACACTCAGTACTGAACTGCAGAGATTTCCGAGTTTAAAAAAGTAAGTCTAATTATCTCTCAGAGTAGAATGCAGCCTGAATTAGTCACCTGAAGGACAGACAACCCTCAGAAATATCTGCTGTCCTTACTCACGGCTTTTGGGTGCTAAAACTGCCAGGAGTAGCACTATTTCTGGTATGCCTGTACCAGATTCTAAATCTTACTCAGCCAGAAAACGCAGAGTGAAAACAGATTATAAAACAACTTTTTCAAGGAGTAAGAATTCGTTAATTGTCTGAGTTCTGTCATTTCAATTTCACAAGAGTAGTCGGCAAATCTTTAAAAGTGCAAACATAAAATTCTACTGCACCTTAAAGGCGCTGAATACTTCACACCCCTCCCTGGCCAATTTGCAGGACGAGACCTCCCAGCAGCGCGTCTATCGCTCAGAGATGATTATCTCAGCATAGTTTACAACCATGTTTAAAGGCAAGCTTCTAAGGAGTTAGTGCTCCATGGAAAATACTAATATTGTCAGCAGCCTTCAAAGCCTCGAGCCGCTGTTCTGCTGCTTCTGCAGGAGCTGTAACTCACACACTCAGACAAGAAAAGGAATATTTTTTGCATGTGCAATGTTGTGATATGTTAATGTCGGTAACAGAGCCTCTCTCTTCGTGCAGAATGGAAAAGGCCGGGTTTTAGAACCTAAAATCACCTTATCTGACAGCACAGGACTTGCTGGGAGAATGGAGACACAGACCTGTGCCCCTGGGCACAAGCAGCAGCCAAGGAGCTTTTCCTTAGAAACCACTGCAGGCCCTTTAATGCTTGCCAGCCTCGCTGACACCGAGGATGTAATGGGCCACGGCTATTTACTGCACAGAACTCTGCTTTCATGGGTAAAACACTGTGCTTAAGGGACTCAGAACCCCCGTGCACAGTCAGAGCTATGGATGTATAAATTCTCAACAGCCCAGAACTACTGAAGCCCCAGAAGCTGCGAGGCAGGTCGAGTCTTGCACTTAAAAAATTCATAATCCTCAAATATATGAAAAGCTACAGATTAGTTACACTATGAGAGATCACATCTGCATGGAAATTCAGTATTTAAATTAAAAAATCAAAATTTTGGACAACATCATGAAATTGACAGAACCTGTAAAAGTCAAAATAAATTCACTAGGCTGTACTGCCAGTACTGCCCCTGCTTTAGGAACTTCATGCAAAATAGGGGAGACAAGAACCAAGTCTGATTTTACAGGAAAGTTCCCACCACCAGTTCTGAAGTTCTCAATCCTAACTCCCTACGTACTCCTAGGTATACACAACAGACTAACAGGACCCTGTCTCAGTTTATATAATCTCTCAGAACTATTTTCTGCAAGTATAATTTTGCCATTTCAGAAGAATTCAGATCAGATCACACTGCTTCACACCACTAAATGTAATATTCCGTAGAGTTGGGATAATTTTAATCCAGAACTCTTTTGTGTCTGGACATCACCTGTATTCTTTTTCCCTGCTCAGTTTCCCTGGGCTACCCCAGCCTGTTATTCCTCCACAATCCCAGACATGAAAGCACCACACATCCCAGCAGGAGGGACTGGGTGAGGGAATGCAAACTGGCAGCACTCCCCCTCCCTACCCACCACCACAGCTGCATCCATGGCTGTCCTGCACTCAGCAGAGGAAATGCTTGAGAGGAAGGTGTCCAAAATCCAAGGAAAAGCAGGGAAAAGCAATGCTAACCTTGCAGCCAAGTCCCAAGGGTCAAGTGTGCCATGAGGTCAGACTGGATGAGGAGCAGCAGTGGAGTGGGACAGGGAAAAGGGGAAAATCTGGAGTGGTATCAACCCTCAATATTGTAATTTTCCAAACTGCCTTTCATAGTACACAGAACTCACATAAATTATATATTAAATGGAAATAAAATTACTTCCCTATTAAACTCTAAGTGTATCACAAGACATTGCCATAACCATTTTCCTATAATAAATAATGCCTTTAATTCCCAGATATATTAAAGCACTATACTTACTGTAATTATCTCTAATGCTTCTTTATCCTACTAAAAAAGTAGATCTTACAATTAAGAGCATGTACATATGTGTGATGCCATAAAAATGAGGAGGAAAAATTAGAAGTGCAGCATTTCACTTTCTCTCTGCTCTTTGGCTCCCTGATCCAGACTCCACAAGAAAAGTGTTGAAATGACTGGAGCAAGTTACAACATCAGGATGCATATGGTGACCAATAAAAAAGCTTGGCAAAACACTAGAGGTTAGACTATCCCTGTAAATTCCAAAGTTCTTGACACTTATTATTTAACTAGACTTTAGATTTTGAAGAGTATTTTAAATTCCTTATAGCAAATTGAAGCCTAGGAGATAGTCTCTGTCTCTCTACATGATGATTTCTAATGCTTTTAACACTCAAAACATTCAGCTCCAGCCCCCCTCAGCTTTCCCATGCTCCTGATAGCATTCCCAGGCACAGCCAGCAGAACACAGATGCTGTGCAGGTTCAAAACTTGGGAACACCTCTGGCCTGTCCTGGAGGCATTTCTGTTACTTCAGTTGAAATACTTCTCTTTAGACCCAACAAATGCAACACTGAACAACAGGTGTGAAAGACATCTTCCAAAACAGAGAACTTCTAGGAGAACAATCAAGGACAGATGGAATGTTTTAGTGAGGGAAAGCACAACAGAGCACAATTTTCCTCCATGGAAGTCAGAGCAGAGGATGAGTTTGGAGAGGCAGCAAAGCCCCCAAAGAGGGGACAAACTGTGGGTCACTGCTTGCCAGGCCATGGGGAGACGAAGCCATGGCTGATGCAACCCCATCCTGGGCAGGGGTCAGCCTGGGTGACCTCCAGGAGCCCAAGCTCCTTCTCACCAGGGTGATCTGTCAGGTGACTGCTCCTCCACTGGGACAGGTTTGTGCACACATGTAGCTGTAGCTCTGTGTATAAATCCGTATATTTCTGTGTATGTTAACTACCCTATGCAAGCTTCTGTACACTCTGGAGAAGGATAACGCCTGGGAGAAGCTTTTACTTTAACAGGCAGCTCATCCCCTTCTCGCTGCTCTGCAGGAGAGGGAGAACTTCACCACGTCATTTCTCAGCAAAAGAAGCAACTGCTTTCCTTAGTTATGTTTTTTTTTTTTTTTAAATTAAATTAGCTCCCAAAATAAACCACTAAGTACAGCAATATTCTGTCTCTAAAAATCTGGATTCTCAGAAAAAAAACTATCAAGAATAGCAGAAAATCTAGGACAAGAAAAACGTGTATCTGACACTTATAATGGATAACAGTGGAAGTGTTAATCTCACTGCTGGTGTTCAAACAGAATGGGAATTAATCAACAGCCTTAATATATAAAGTTTTTAGGCATTTGTTATGATTTTGTTTTCATAGGTTCAAAAAATGAATAAAATACTTGTGCTGATTTTTATGTTTATTCTTGCAGATCAAATGTTAAAAGAATGAAAGGCAACTACAATAATTTAGACTTACACGGGAAATTTATAATTTAAACATACATTAATGAGCATATTAGTTGGCTTGGGATCTTTTTTATTTTCAAGTCAGAGATATTAAGGTCTTCAAAGTGTCCAACAATTTTTATGAAGCCATGTTCTCAAAAAAAAAAAAAAAAGATCCATTATAAAAATTTCAAGGAGAGAAGTCACAGCAAAATATCAAAGCAAATACTTCAATAATTTTAGGTCTCCCAGCAGAGATACTGGAAAGATAATAAGATCTCTGTTCTGCTTCAGTGGCCAAACTGACATATTTTACTTAAAAGAAATATAGGAAGGAAGGAGAGGAGGCAAGTCGAGGCTGTGTCGGTGCTGCAGAGACAGTTATACCTTTAAGAAATCCAGCCACCCACATTTTAATAATTCAGGTCACACTGCCTTGTGCAGTTTAAAAGCAGAATTAGTTTCAAAGAATACATATTTCCTCAGAGCTATGTTACATATTTCCTTTTAATGTATCATATTGCAGCAACAGCTGAAATGAACGTCTAGACATCAAAAACAAGGCTTTATTCCCACCTACTGCTTTTTTACCTCAGGCATCAGAGCTAATGAAACCCATTATCCAGAACACTGCCCTCAGTTACCACATTGGCCACTGCAAATATGAAAAAACACTCTGGGACAGCACCAGTTATTCAGCCATTAAAATTACTGAAAATCAATTTCTTGCTGCACATTGCAGAAATACTGATAGATTAAAGCGGGACACATGGGACAAGGAGATTACTTCCAGGGAAGATTACTATGTCAAACTGCTGAGGACAGGGACTTACTCAGCTCCTCAAGATTCACATTCAGAGCAGCACATGCTCCTTCCTAGCCTTTGATATTTTGCCTCCTTGTTACCATGAAATATGAGGGATGTGAGGTTTTTCCAATGTTTTAAAAACACATGGCTGAACAACTCCAACAAAATCACACATAAAATTACTAAAAGCAAGCATTTAATTTTTCATCTGTATTTTTATTAGCGTACCCTTAAAACAATATTTCAAAAACCAACGAGCATTTTGAAGCATCATTTCTCCTAAAAAAATTGAGTTAAGAGAGTAACAACACAATGCAATGGTACATTAATTCTGAAAAACTATATTATACCCATAAAAATCCAATTAAAGACAACGCCATTGATCAATCATTGCTATACTGCCATTGATCACCTTGTAAAATCTGTGTTTGAAGTCATTAGTGATTAAATTGACTTATTACTAAATCAGATTCAACCCACTTAGAGATCTAATTTCCTTGTGCTGGTTATGATCGTAGGGAAATTGTGCTGCTCACTCACACAGGCCAGAGAATCCATCTTGGCTCTCTTCCCCAAGTCAGCTCATCACAAAATGAACCAAAACAGTGCAAATGCTCCCCAGAATGATTCATTTGTGTTGCTCTATTTCCAAACACAGGGAATATTCACTGGACACGCACAGAAGCGTTTCCAATCCATATCCTCCCAAGGTATCCTTAACAGCTTCCAGGAAAATCAGAATATTAATGGAGACCATGGCTGGAGATTGCTGCTCAGGCACAGCCCGAGTTTGCATCTCAATGCGCCGCAATTTTCGATATAAAAACCAACACTTGCAAGCAGAGTTGACTATGAAACTAAAATTGTTGCACTTCAGAAGGATAAATAAAACCTTCAAAGGCAACAGCTGTTGAATATCACAGGAATACTCCGAGACTTTAATTGTTGCGCATTGAAACAGAAATTAGCATAATAGCTATTTATTGAAAAACAGATGGTAGGTAACTATCTGCACTTAGATTGTGTTAGCACTACTTAAAGTAATACTTTTATCGCTTCCCCAATCCCGGTAGGTACAGAGTTGTTTTTTATAAAATATACATTAAATTACATCCTCTCCCTGGCCCACACACTCACATTCCTGAGCTCCCGCACGGCCTCTCCTGCCTTTCACCAGCACACACCACAGCCAGATCTTCACAGGGAAGGTTTCTCAGCAGCTTGGTTAACCAAAATTATTATCTATGAAATCAGAACGAGCATTTTTGTGCAATTACAGCTCAAGTCTGCTCTCTCTGTAGGAATGCAGACGAGCTGTGCAGAGAGCTGAGCTGCTCGCTCCCGAGACAGGACAGATTCCAAACCAAACCATGAATTTGCCGTGTGGTTTTTGTTTTGAATGCTTTCTACAATCACCAGAAACAGTAAAAGGAACAGAAATAAGGCACAATTTTATGTGGTTTACACAGTTTCCCGAAGCAAAGCAGGAAGTTGTATACAATGGGAAACCTGCTCTCGCATGCCAGAAAATCCCTCCAATCCCTGATTTACGCTGTTTCATTTGTCCCACCATGTGTTTGTGTTAAGCAGGCTTATTTCCAGGGCACTTTATATTTCTTTGCAGAGGTATTTCCCATAAATGAAAAGCATAACCTGACCACAGTGAAAAGGAACTAAAGGTCTGGGGAGATTTTCACCATAATTTCCTAAAATGTACCAGGCTAAGGATACCAGTAGAAAAGAAGTATTCTCTTAACTTTACTCCTTGGAGTTTCTACAATTTCCTCTCACATTTCTGAACTTTTCATTTTCCATCATGTGTTCAACTCTTTATTCCAAAGACATTAAAGGTAGTTTGTCAGAAGAAAATAAAAGCAACCCAAAAAACTTTGAAGGAAAATACAATTTTCAAAAGTATACTATGCTTTCTTAATCCCAGAAACAATCTGTACTCTCCAAACTTGATTTGCTCTCTTCTTTCCCCTTCCAAATCGCCCAAGTTTTCTTTATTCCCATTTCCAGTGACCACCTGGGCCTTGCAGCCAGTGTGACCCTCAATTCCACACATCAGCTGCAACCCCCACTTCTGCCTTTTGATCTCCCCAGGTTCAAGGTATGGAGTTCCTGCAGTGCCTGTGCAGCAGGGAAACCTTCCTCAGCACCATCAATGCGATGAGGAGGACTCGTATTTTTCCTCTCTAAACACAACTGGTGCTTACTAGCACTGACGGGACACTGACTGCATTCCCTGCTCCCAGGGCTCTGCTGGAGGTTACGGAATGTACTAGGGCAGCGAGTCTCTCCGGAGAAATCAGAGCGAGTCCAGCCATCCCCGTTTCCTCAGAACAAGCCCGAGTTCAGGGCTTGTTCTGAGGAAAAATGCCGTCCCTACTTGGAAAGCGAAAGGAACCCGGAGTCTTCCCTCACTTCCCAGGCATGCAGGACGTCACTGCTGGAGCACAGCTCAGTTCTGAGCGCGGCACCGGGCTGAGCCCTCCCTGCCCTTCCACACGGCCTCGCCTCAGAAACGCCCGCACGGCTCCAGACAGGCGATTCCGCTCAGACTCTGCAGCCCCGGCCCGCCTCGCTCCCATTCCCATTCCCACTCCCAATCCCACCCCGCCCTCTGGCCGTGCCTCCCGGTCATCCACCCCCACAGCCACAGGGAGCTGCGGCGGCACGCCAGGGCGATCCCGGGAGCTCCCCCGGCCAAGGGGACACGAGTCACTGCCGTGCCCAAGGGGACCGGGGCCACACGAGTCACCGCAGTGCCCGCCATCGGGCCGCTTCCCGCCGCCGTCCCGGGAGGGCAGCGCGGCCCCGGCCCCGCAATGAGTCTCCATCCTGATCCCGCAGCAAGGCAGCCCGGGCTGCATTCCTCGCTGCTTCACGGCTGCTGCGTGCCACAGCCTTTAATCGATATGTTAGGACGACAGCTGGAGGAAAGACGAGATCTCCAACACATCCAAGGAGACATTTATGGAGAAATCCCGGGTGTAACGTGCCCAATCTCCCCAGGCCCCCGGAGCTCTGCTTCCACCCAGCTGGGCTCTGCTCTGCGGAACAAGAACTGGTGGTACTTCCACCTCAGCTGTACGCCGACTTAACCAAGTCAACATTTGGGTTTCCATCAATTCAAATTTAAGTTTACCCTTCTGCATAAAAATTAAGAATTGTGCTTATTTTTCCTCAGTTCACATTTGCTTTTGTTCCTGTATCGCTACTTGCAGCCCCCAGGCTCCTATTTTCTTCCTTTTTTATTATTTCTCCAACCTAATGGTTATAGAAATAACAATTTTCATTAGAAAATCTTATTTTCCTTAACTTACTTGTAATGCTATATTGTGAGAAAACAAGATCTGGGTTTAAGAAAGGGATACAGGAAGTATTTTTAGAGCAGTTTCCGGTGTTAAATACACATCATGTTCCCCACACAAAATAGCCAAAGGTTGTACGTGTGAACTACAACACTAATTCCATTATACATGGAACATATTAGATAAGTCCTCATGTTACTATTTGAAAATAGGAAAATATGTGAATAAATATATTCTTTTTCTAGGTTGTACATACTTTCAAAGTAATGTTTTAAAGCTTGTTTTACTACTTCTTTTCCTACCTCCCTGCTGGAATTCATTATATTTTACGCAGAAATAAACGACAAAATTGACTTTTCAATTTGTGTACTTAAAACCTTGCTGCAGCAAAAGCTGAAGGACGCAAAAAACCTAAACCCCAACCAACAATGTCCAAAAACACAAAAGTAAGAGTTAGCAGCAGGCAACCCCAAATTTAATATTGCTGGCAGGTTTTTAGAGTAGCAAAGTTAAGCAAAGGTCCCTTCCAATCCAAACCATAACATGATCCTGTAGGTCTTTCCAAACGTGACTTTCAGCTTGGGATTTTTATCAATTAGGGAATAAATTTCAGCTTACAAGGTTTATATTCTTCAGAAACAGAGGGTGAGGCTTGAGCAATAACCAACATCAGCACAAAAATGGTTATGGTCAGATCTGATGCTTGCAAATAAAATACTTGGAAAATATCTTTTCAAAAGAAAATATTCTCAGTTTTGCAACCATTTTTGGAAATAAAAAAAACAAATGAAAATGCATCTTAAGTTGAGGTAAGAAGAACAGTGTAAATGAAATATCTTTTTATAAATGTGCCAGTGAGAACCTTTTCCCTCATATCCATGTCTTTTTGGAGAGGCCAGGAGCCTTCCAAAACCACAGGCACAGAATAAAAACGCAGAACAGACTTCAAAGACAAAACAAGCATATTTTTGTCATTTTGTTTGTTCTTTACTCCCCATAAAACATGCCAAAATACTTTGTGCTCTTCTGTAAGCAAATGTTTACTGGAGTTTGCTGCTACTTGAACAGAAGCAAAAGCAAAATAACAGTTCTGTGTTGAGCTCTGCCAGTGAAGGGCCTGAACTGGAGGAAGCAGAATGTCAAGCAGGTTTTTAAGCAGGTTTTTAAATCTATTTTTGTCCTTTGAGGAAGCCAGCAGAGGGAGCTGGCTGGGACTCGGTCTGGGCTTTTCACCCAGGGGCTGCTTTTTCAATTAAGAAAAGGATCCAAGATCACACAAGCTAAAAATAAAACTTCAGAGGAAAAAAAAAATTGACCACATGCAATAATAAACATATTAGGAGACAGCAGGTTTGGAGTGGGGACAGTGTAAGTGCTCCTTTTAAAATAAAACCCTCCATATGAAACAGCTTTGACAGCAGAGAAACTTCCTTGAAAAATAATCTGATCAAATGTGGGAAAGGCTCTGGAAGATCCCTGAAATACTGAGGTCCATTACTTCTGCTGGCTGAACAGATGCTTGCCCCAAACAGGTACCAAAAGCTCAGTGTAGGAAAACAACCCCTCCTCCTCCCCATCCCTGCCTTTCCAAGCAGGGACTACTGCAGATGCTCTTTCAGATGGGGACAGAAAAACAATTTCTTCAGCAGCACATTCTTATTTATAATAGCATGTTTATTTACTCCTGTTTATAAACAGAAGGTATTACAGGGGGAAAATAATGAGGAAGACACAACATGGCATTGGGAATGGAAGAAACAAATTACTGAGGTCTGGAAAGCTCCTCTGAAACAGAGGAGTCCTTGGAATTCCACACAGTAATAAATTAAACTACAAGATTTTACAGACTGAGACTACCAAGTACTCAGCTTTTCTCATGATCTTTAAGGCTGAACATATATACAGCAATTATTAATTTAAAGCCAGACCTGTTCTGTAAGATCTCTCCTGTGAGAATTACTGCAAACAAGAACCCAATTGAGCAGGATCCCTTGGGGATGAGCAGGCTCCCAGAGGAACACCCAGGAATAGAAAGTTGTGATTTAACTTTCTATTCAGTCAAAAAAAGCACTGCAACTTCTGACTCCTCTGCACTTGGGACTCCTAAAGATCACTTTTATAAAATTTGAGCCAACTGACCACATTTGACCACTACAAAAGAATTCCCCTTCCCAGGCATCCCCTGTGCTCACTGCTGGAGTTCTTTCCCATATCCATATTTCAGCAGGAGCCATCTCCCTCACTGCTGGTTCTGCAATGCAAATGCAATATGTTGTTCACTTTACAGGCTGTTGCCATGGATATTAATGTGATGTCATAAATTGTTACATCTTCATTGCAGAAACAAAATGAAAGAGCTTGGAAGCAGGAGAAGAATAAGAACTCATCTAACCAAGCATATTTAAGAATAAGCAACTCTTGTACAAATCACAAAGAAAAAGAGGCACATAAATGTGTATTTTAATTTAGTGCTGTTGAATGCTTCTCTAGGTAAGTGCTTCCTAAAAGATTCTAAATTCCCTATTGAATTTTTTTATTGGACTGTTACCTGCACAGTGGGACCTCCTCAGCAACAGATGGAACAGCACTTCTGAAATTCAGCTTTTCACCACGGTTGGAAATGTATTTTTCTGTTGGAAACATCAGTTTCTCAACTCCACTTTAAATTATCAGGCAGTGGCCAACCATCCCAGTAATGCCAACATGTCTTGTCCCTGCTTTTCCTTTCATTCTAGAGAGTTTTTGACTGATCAATTCCATTCATGGCATATGGGCCATAGCAAGTACTTAATTTTCTATAAATCAGGGTTGTGGCTTGCCCTTCAAAATTATTACTGACAAGTATTCCTGAAGTTTTTCCTCTCCAAGGACTTCTGGAATCAACAGTAACAAAATGTTCCTTTGCCTTATTAAACAGTAGCTAAGATTACAACAAGTTAATCTACTTTATCTGTAGATATACACACAGAGAAAAGAATTATTTAGCTTAGAGAAAAGCAGAATACAGTACAAAGCACACCCAGTGTTCCCAGTCACAGAGGATTTCCCTCATTTTCAGTTAGTCAAGCTGTCTGGTTTAATCTTTTTCCCAAACAGTTTAGCTTTGCTGAGAGTGGATTTAACTAAGTCAAAAGACACACAGCAAGTGGGGAATGAATGGGCACCTCTGCTGACCTGCCAAGGAGTAACTGCCTGGGAATAGGGACAAACACATCCCCAGTCCCTTCCACTGCCACCAAATGGACACCCAGAGGTGGAGCAGCGCTTGGCCAAGGAGAATCCTGGTGCTTTCTGACCCTCTCCAGACCATGGTGCCAGGAAACCCAAGCACTCCTCAGCTCCTGAGCATTTATTTCCTTTGGCCTCACACCTGGCCTTCATTTCTGGGCTCTTGTGGCACTTCTGAATCTACCCATTCAAAGGTGAGGAAGCCATCCTCTTACAGTGGTGAGGTGTTCCATTTCCAAACCCCCTTGAATTGCATATGGAATGGGAGAGATGCACAGCCTTCCATTGAAATAGAGCATCCCACACCCCCACAGTTCAGATCTCATCTTCAACAACCCAAGAGTATCTTCCCTGGTCTTGTCTGTGGCTTCCACTTCCTCATTCCATCTAATCAGGAGTTTTAACCTGTTCCTCCAAGTCTCTCACCCTTGACTCTCCATCAAAATTCATTAAATACCTTTTGTTCCTATGACTCCACCCATTTAGGGGAGGAGGAATACTCATCAAAAGATGTGTCCACAATTCCAATATCTCCAAGACTTAAAAGGCTACTGAACAGCTGAACAAATAGAAAACAAAAATAAGTTTCTTGACATCTTTTTAAAAAAGGTGTTCTGTAATTGCAGCTTTACTAGTTTGGGAGATGTTCAACTTTCTTGGCTAAACCTGTTTAATTCACTTGCTCATGAGAGCTCCTGCTGCCAGTAAAACCCAGTGAATAGTCCCCTTCCCAGTTTAGCCCAGTCTCTCTCACCAGCTGCATTTCTTGGTGATGGCACCACTCCCAGTGACTCCATGGCAGCTGCACTGGTGCATCAGGTGTTTTGGGACAATCTGAACAACTCAGGCAACACAGGGGTCACCTGTTCAAATCCTATTTTTAATTCAGGAGCTTAAAGGGCAAAACATCCCTCAGCCACCCATCTATCCCTGCCCACCAGGAGAAGCCATTCCCAATGAGCTCTCCCTCCATCCCTTGTCCTAAAGCCCCCTCCAGCTCTCCTGAAGCCCCTTTAGGCCCTGGAAGGCTGTTACAAGGTTTTCAGAGAAGCCAAGGCAGCAGATCCCCATTAACTGCTGACTTCTGAAATACTTCTTCATTGGCATATTAAATGGTACCATTTAATTCAATTCCCACACCCAGTGGGTCCCTATTCTGGGGAAGCCACCCAACACAGAAACTCTGCCATGGCCCCTGCTCTGAACAGTTAAGCAATAGCTGCTGTGTGAGCAGTAATATTGAGAATTTATTGCCCTGGAAGGATTTGTCTCCTACAGCCCTACAGACTGAAATCCAGGGTCAAAGGGCAATAAAAGGTCAACGAGCCCTGCAGGGCAGCCTGAACACACCATAGCACCATGCTGGAACACCAGACAGTGGGATCAGACAGGAGCAGGGGCAGCACAGGTGTTGGCAAAACACCTCTGGGATACAACATGAAGGGCTTTCATCAAATTCCCCTCCCAGAGCACGTTCCTGAGCTGCATCCCACAGCTATTCAGGCAAAGGCACCCAAGAACAGCACTCTGCACACAGCCCTCTGCAGCTTCTCTCTAAATCACAAGGGTTCTGTGCATGTAGCCCAGGGGTTCACTGCACAGGAGAACACAAAATGATATTTCTAAAATAAAAATAATTATAAATGGAGCTTTTATTAAAAAAACCTAATTCTGTTTAAAAACACAGCTATAAGAAGATTATGGCTCAGCCTACTTAATTTCCCCTAATATTTCAGTAAATGACAACCATCCATTTCTGCATCTCCACAAAAGCCCTTGGCTGACATGCAGAAAGAGCCACCCAGAAAAGTGAACTGGACTGAGACTGAGCTGGACTGTGGAGTGACCCTGTGAGCCCCACAGGGTCTCAGTGTGCCCTGGGCACAGCCTGGCCTGGGCATAGCCTGTCTTGGGCACAGCTTCTCCTGGGCACAGCCCACTCTGGTCACAGCCCACCCTGAGCACAGCTCGCCCTGGGCACAGCCTGCCCAGAACATTGGCACGGCCCCTGGACACCCCGGCAAGGAGCCAGCCCTTGCAGGACCCTGAGCCAGTGTGACAGGGAACCCACAGCATCGTTCCTGGTGGGGCAGGGGAAGGATCTGCTGCCAGGCCGTGCCAGCTGCCATTTGGAGCCTGCAATGGACATCGGCATTTTGCCTCTCTGTCAACAATTTTAGTGTCAAAAAGCAAGCACACACATAGTTTCATCCCCACAGAGTGCCTGCAACAACCACGGTTGTCCCTCGTGGAACAAAAATAAGCTGTTTTTCCATCGCTGATACATCTTGCACTTCAGAACGCCTACAACCAAACCCAAATTCTCACCTACTTACCCCAGAAGCAGCAAAGCCAGACTTAATTGACTTTGTCACGCTGGGGATGTAAAAAACAACTCCTAACTACTGCAAACCATGGCTAAATACAAATCACAGCACTTGAGTTTCACCACAAATTAACAGGGAAAAATCCCCCTGCCCCTGTGAAATCTCCCAGCGCCCTGGCAGCCCCACCCAGCTCCATCTCTCTGGGCCAAAGAATTGCACTCACTTGTAACATTTAAACATAATCCAACAGCAAATGAAGCTTCATCTGGAGATTACTAAAACTCTGGGTTTGCTTACTTGTCCCCTCTCAAGTAGAATATAAAACAGCTGGAAAGATTTCCTCTTAGAAATGTACTCCACTATATGTTCTTCATCCTGATAAAAGTTATCAAATACAACCAACAGATCGATGACTGATGCTACTGACAATTTATCTTCTTTTATGCTTCCCTTCTTGTTTATGTGATACCCCATGGCCTGTAAGAGGCCTTTGCCTTCAAGCACAAAGCAACACAATAACTCCAGACATTATTTTGCTGGCATAAAACCCCAGCTACAATGCATTTAAATTTCCACAAAACAAGTCTGGGTTGTTTAAAGAGGGTAGCAACAGGGAGATAATCCCAGTTTAATAACTCTGCATGTAATTGCTCTGAGCTACCATCTTAAGCTGTTTTACATAAAACCCATGCCCTGGGTCACTCCTTGTGCCCCTTACCTTGGGAGCACAGTTTGTGTCCAGCTGCACCTCCCAACCCAGCTGGGCTCCATCCCCACCACCAGTGTCCCACACTTCCTGAGCTTTCCACATAACCATGGCAGAAATGGGCTCCCCCTAAATTAATTCTCAGGATTTCATAGAAAGTATCACATGAGAAATAAAATAAATCTTGATTTTTTCACATTTAATACCTAATATCTGTGTTCTGTGGTGCTTTATTTTTATTTCATTGCAGTATTAGCACACCAAAATTATCAACATGCAGCTTCTTTCTACTAAAATTGCTAGAGAGGATTTAATGTCTAAAGTAACTGCACCACCTCTGTTTCAGTTAAAAATACAAAAATAAAGGCGTCTACTGTTGGTATTTAACCTTTATCTCCAAAACAACTTTCAGCAATAACAGTGGTGAGTTCCACCTGGGCTATAAGAAAGGAATAAAAGTCAGACCAGTGGGAGTAATTCTGGAAAATTATTGATATTTTTCATTTATGCCAAATAAAATCAATCAGGTCATGAAAACCTACAAGAACCTTAGTAGAAAATCCCTAAAGTTTGTATGTTCAGGGAAGTGAAATAATTTCACCATGCATGAGAATCTTTTCCAAGACAGACCAGTAGGAGACAGACACATTATTTAACCAGTCCTTCACTTCTACTGGGGTGTGTTTTGGCAAGTGATTCATACTGCAGTGGGGAAACGTGCCTGATGAGCAGTGTTTTACACCTAAAATTCTCCTCATTCCCAACAATTTCCCTATGAATTGTCAGCATATCTGTAAAGCAATAGATCCCTGTTCTCACTGCTGTCACTTTTGCATTTCACAGCAGTGGTCTGAATGCCTTTTCCTTGCCAAGACATCACCATTGGAATGCTGCATTTATTCTGCAGTTAAAATAAAATACACCCTACTCAACTTCCTTCTGGTCTCTCTATATTTTAAATGCATTTTCACATGACATCAGGCACAAATTAGTCCAGAAGACTTCAAAGTTCCTGCATGGTGTCCCTTGCTCAGATTCCAGCAGTACTGGGCAGCTTCTCCTTGGCCCATCCACCCCAAACCCTGAAGTGCTCATTTCCAAGAGCTGAGCAGCCCAGGTGCCAGGGACTCCCTCCTGCAGCATCCCAGCCCCATGTTTATTTGTAAATAAGCTAATTTTGGTGAAAGTTACACAATCAAATACACACAAGATTAGCTAAGAGGAAAAAACAAATTAACTTCTCGTTTGGCTCATTTTCAAACTCCAATTTAAGAAAGAAGTGGAAGTAACTGGCTTCATCCCACTGCTGTTTAATAAGCTCTTATTTTGGTGTATCAAAGGAACATAAGACTCTTGTATATACATATACAAATATATACTGAAGAGTCTTATACTCTACACCACCCTTTATAAACATTACATAAATCCATTATTCTAGAAAACATAATGGACAGCACCACAGATGCTTTTAAACACAATTTTAAAGAAAGTACTTAATCTGTCAAGTACTTCTAATGCTAAAGAATCATCCAAACTCAGATATTCACATAAAACCAGTGCACACTAGAACCTTGTCACTGGAAGATGTTCATTTATTCCTGGCTGGCTCCCCAGCAGATACCAGGATACATCTGAATCCAAGCAAGAGAATGGGAGGGAGGAAGTTCAGAAGCAATTTCAGATCTATGAAAATTGAAATATTACCGCAATACAACATTTTCACTCTGGGAGCTCCCTGCAGTAACTGTTGCTCTTTGGTGTGGTGTTTGTATCCAAGAATCATCTTCCATGATGCTGCTGCTGAGCAACCACTGAAATCTCCACACTTGGACATGCCTTAAAATCAAACCCATGGATACAGCAACTGGGCAGCA
Organism: Ammospiza caudacuta; assembly: GCF_027887145.1. NCBI lineage: Eukaryota > Metazoa > Chordata > Aves > Passeriformes > Passerellidae > Ammospiza > Ammospiza caudacuta. The sequence goes on from NC_080610.1 coordinate 7,085,361, forward strand.
GGAGCCAAACAGGGAATTGGACAGGGATGGTCAATGGGCAAAATAATGCAGGAAGGCAAGAGAACCAAGGCTGGTGTCCCTCTGCTCCTGAGGCACCACAGGTTGGGGACATCACACCAGGCACCAGCACAAAGTGGTGTCACACAAAGTGGGAACAGCAAAACAAACAGAAAAGATTAATGGAAGAACAAAACAAAAGGCACTTGTGATTCTATCTGCAAGGTACAGCTCTCATCAGCATCTTCCAGTTTAACCCAGTTTAACTGGGGGCCATTTTGACAGCAAAATTACTCAGCAGAAAAAGCCCAAATGTGAGAGGAAGGGCTCAGGGTGAGCACGCTGTCGGAGGGGCACATTTATCTCCTCATGACTGTTCAAGAGGGTTTGCTGTTCATGGATAAGTTATTTATAGCTCATCTGGGCAGCATCCACATCTTTAATTCTGCAGCAGCTTCCCTTGCCTTTTGAATTAAAAATTGAACTTTACTCTAACGGATTCTCAAGGGGAAAGCATTAAATGTGCCACATCCTGTTCTTTGTTTCAAAGCAGCAGTGTGAAATAATGTAAAGAGCTCACACAGCCCTGATGATTACTGCATATTTCATTACCACTCCAACACTCTTTGTCCCACTTAGAGCTGCCTACATGCCTTGGGCCATATGGAGCTGGTTAAGCAGGGCCTGTGATTACTACTTGGAAAAATCTACAACAATCATTCTCAGACAATTCTCAGCATTGTGATTATTTAACTTCCATTTTTTTAAACCAAAAAAAGTAATCAACCGTGTCTGGAATATAAGTGAGCCACAATTTTTCAAAATTTATTAAAAGATACAACTGATTATATAAATATGACACACAACAAGTGAGCAGAGGTGCAATGGGCTGTACTTATTTTTGCCCATCATTTTGGGTAAGTTTGGGGAAATGTACAACTTCGAAGTCAGAAATGAGTGATCTTTTATAGCCAACACACATGGCTGGCAGGTGACACACATTATTTTATTGTCTGTGCTGCCTAAAACTTCCAGACAGCTCAGTTTCACTGAATCACTTTTGGGTCTGTAACACAGCCAATGTGAAATCCCTGGATGAATTTGTGGCTAAAACAATTTCACCTGGAGCCTTACAGAGAAGTGCCCAGTCACTCCATCCCAGTGCCATTCCTGTGACTCTGCAGGCCCCAGACACAGCAGCATCTGCTCCTGCTCTCCAGACAAGCCCCTCTGCCAGATCCTCTATTCCCACTGTCCAGATATATTTAATTAATTACATCATGGCTGTGCAGCATCCAGGAAAGGGAGATGCTGTTGATAATGTAACCCCAGCTGACAATTCTATTTCAGTTTCCATGGACCTCTAGAGGCAATCACTCCATGGTGCTCATCCCCTGCAGGCTTGGAAAAGATTTCCAGGGCAGGTTTCCAAAGGAGAGGCTTCCATGCTGCTCACACACACCTTGGCCAGAGAAAAGGACACATTTAGGGGCACCTGTCAGCAGAAGGAGGGTGGGCTGATCTTTCTGAGGGCTGGCTAATTCCATAAATGAATCCTGATCAATTCTCAGGATACACTGAAAGCACTCATCTTCCCTCTTCAGGGAGAGCCCTGCCAGGGAGGTTTAGGCTGGATACTGGGAAAAGGCTCTTCCCTCCAAAATCATCCAAAACCATTGAATTAATCATGAATTACATTGACATGTCCAGTGGTTAAATACCATCTAACTTCTACGTGCACCTACTCTGCTTCACAGCAGGTCCCTCACAGGCCTTCAGTGACATTCTGTTACTTCATGGCTTATTCTACTCCCAGGATTATACTGGATACTGAAAAGCAAAAGTAAAGCATTTTATGCAGAAAAACAACACTTGCAGCATATGCAAAAGCTGCTTGCAGAGCAAGCCCAGAATTAGCTATACAGATATTTTTCCAAGTTTGACAGTTGAGCCTTCTGTGCTTGTCATGCATATGCCACATTAGAAAAATAATGTTCTTATGTAGTAGTGAACACATGTTTATTTAATGGCATCTGCCCAGAGGGATGAGATATTTGCTGGGAGCACTCACAGAACTGTTTCTCTCAACCCAAATCACGTTTGAAATATCTAGGTTAAAACCAATCTGGAATGGGTTGATTTCTGAAAAACAAGACCTTTTTAACTTTCAAGAATTCAAACCCAGGGTTTTTCTACACGTAGCTGAATTTACTATGCAGGAAAATATCCCCATCTGAAAAGAGGGAGAGGAAATAAAATAAAAATATTTTAAATATTATAACATTTATAAACAGAAAATATGGTTTCAAAGAAAATACTAGGAAATTTTATTCTCTCTGTTCCCCACAAAACCACATTGTCTGTCCTGATCTATGTCTTTGGGCTACAGCCACAGAGAAACAGAAACTAATCCTTCAAATAAAAACAGATTTGCTTGGGTTTGCCTTGCATTTGTGGGAGGGTTTTGTGTGGGTTTGGGTTTTTTCCTTTGGGTGGGGTTTGGTTTTTTTAATAAAGCAACGGAATATTTATGACTTACAGTATTTGTTAAAGGAAATCATCAAAATGCAGGGGAAAAAAAGCTTTTTGTACAAGACTTACTACCTTAAAAGATAAAAAAAATACAGGAAACAACGGGTAAGGCTCTAAAAATAAATAAAAATGAAAAAGCCTGTGTTCTATTCCTTCTCTTCTTCCCAAAGCAATGACTTCAGCTGAGTAACTCAGTATTTGTGCTTTGGCACCACCATCCATAAAGACTAAACAGAGTGAGTTCATTCATCTTAAAAAGACACAAAAGAACTCCATCCTTTCCCATCCATGACTAACACACACATGTAAGAGACTGCAGACACTCAAAATGTGATGGCATCACTCAAAAAATTAGGAACTACAGGGATTTTGGTGTCAAACCCAGACTGAGATCTGACTGAAACACGAGCCAGGGGTGCAGCAGTTATGGGGACCTGTGGGAAGGGACAAAACACCAGCAATTGTTTCAACCTTTGCATGCAATGGAGATTAAAGTAAACCTTGAAAAGGAAAATTAGAAGATTTAGGTCTTCTTCCCTTTCTAATGTTTTTTAATCTGTTTATGTCAGAGATCCCTGTGGGGCAGCCTGGCCTGGCAGGACACAGGGGAGTTGCTGAGGCACATTTGGGCACAGCATTCAGGGATGCAAAGTTCTGTCTGAACTTTGGAGAAGCACTTGAGCCTGCACTCTGAGTTTAATGCACCTCAATGCTGCTGCACTGAGGCCCTCAGGGTATTCCAAGGTCTGCAATTTCCCAGGTTCCATCCATGCCAGGGCTGGACACGGCTCCCTCACAGAGGGTGACATTTGCTCCCAGCTCCCACAGCCTGACCCCTCTCAGCATCACCTTCCTCCCCCTATTTCTCTCCCATTCTTGCATCCCCAATTTTCCCTCAAACTTATTCTGCCAGCACCTTTGGAGAGGTGCAGCCACCAACAGTTACAAAGATCAGGGCAGAAAAGCCCAGCTGGGAGGAATTGGTCCCTTTTTTGGAAGCAGATCAGATTGAAATTCAGATGATCCTGCAAACACTGCTGGAAGCATCTTCTCCTAGAGGCAAAAGCACCCAAGCCTTCCAATAGCACTCAGAATGTGAGCTGAGGGGGAAATAATCTAGAAATAGATAATAAATTGCCTGATCAATTGGTGTTTAATCAGAATTTCTGCTGTATACATGAGTGTTCTTCAGGGCTCACATGCTGTAAGCAACATGTCCCTGTCCAGCACATAGAAACAAGCTGCACATGGAACATACACAGCAATTACAAATAGATGTTGTGTTTCTGTGGTGCCTAAAGGGCTTAAAAACAGCTCCCAGAATATCTAAAATATTGAAATTGTGCTTCAGTGGCAAAAAGCTGCAACACAAATAACTGTTCTGCAGAGCATCCAGGCAGGCCTAAAAAGGACATTCTATGTTATGTCATTTTTAGTGCTTTGTAAGAACAAACTTTGGATTTCTGCTGTTACAACGAGGACAAAAGTCAGGAGCCACATCCCCCCCCCTTGCCTGTTTGCTCTGCTTCCTCCTGGGAACATGGCCAGAACTTCTGGAGAGCAGAAAGATCTCCATTGGTACAGGAATTTAGGAGCAATTCTTTGTCCTTTTATCAGGATTAGGGTGAGGATTTGGGACTTTCTGTCCATTTTGCACTACTTCCTATCATTTTACTGCTAAGCTAATAATAAATTGATGATGAGCTCCAAGATCCATCATGTATTTCAGCTGAATAGCTGAAGCAGAGATGTTTGTCATCCATTAATTAATCTTTCGGAGGGTTTCAGGGATGAGAGAGAGAAACAATAAACCACTGAATAAATGGGATTTAATTCCCTTCCCCTCTCATCTTCCATTACTCAGAACACACTCAGTAGGAGTAAGTCTATTTGACAAGAAGTATCAACATATTAAACACACACAAAAGCCATCCATCCTGCCAGTGCTTCCTGCAGCAGCAGCCACTAACTGTGATTAATTTACACTAATTTGGAGTTTAAAGAAAGACACTGATAAAATAATGTTTCTCCCGCTATTAAAAATATGGAGAAAAATACACAGAAGGCAGCCAGCAATTCAGCAGTGTGCAAGTCAAAAGTAAATTTACAAAATCTAAACTCTGTTTTATCATTGCCACGCTGCACCTGAGGACTGTCAGCATTCCAGGCACTGGCAAGGACATTTCACCAAGGCAAGTCCATCCCACACCTGGGTCTCACCTCCCTCGGAGGCTTTTTGCTTTCTGAACCTTAAGAAAACAGATGAAAAGGAAGGAGGACACTGAACCTCCCCTCTGTGCAGGCAAACACAACCATTTATGAAAACTGCACATTTCTGGTTTTAATTTTTTACCTGCACTCAATAGATGCTGATTAGTTTTTGTAGCTGTTCACGTTTTTTCATGTAATGAGAAAAAAGATCTTGAATGTTTTATTAGGTTAGTGTTTGTCTGGTTACTTATGAATGTCTCATTTGCCAAAAAACAAAAACTAACTTCTAATTATTCATTTTCTTTCTGTATCATTCTTCCATCCGTAGGGCCAACCTGGTTTTGATAAGAGAGATCATTCAGCAGCACTGCCCACACCCAGAGGCTTGGAGGAGCTGACACCATTAGCTGGGGTATGATCTCTTTCCTGGAGAGCAAAACGAGATGTTTTTATTTAATTGTGGCTTCCTTCCAGCTTGCAATAAGAAAAATTGCATTTCTAGTAAGATCTGAAGTTGTAATCCACACTGCACCACTAAAGCACTGCAATCCTTATCAGCTCAGAAGTAAATCAGAACTTCCAGATAACTCTTGAACTCCATCATGACTTAGATGTGTCTTATCCTTCCACCTACACAATAATTTTAATTATTCAATTATTTCCCAGTATTACACTGATTTGGGTGGTTGTCAGGTAGCAATTCCACCTGCAATGACATAAAATTCTGCTGTCCTCTCACAGCCAGCTGTGCACCCAATGAGCAGTGTCAAACCCCTCCCAGGTGATGGTAAATCACAGTGAGAAAACAATAGCTAAAGTTTTATATCCTTACCCTTCCCCTGGGGCCACAACTCCAACCTATCTTTTATAAAGGTACATGCTATTGAAATTAGTTAAAATCCATAGATTATCTTTGTGTTAATTTGAGGGCTTGAGATCATAATTTACTTTGTTTTTTCTCCTCTATCTCAACTCATTAAATTTTTTACAGCCATTAATCAGTGCAACAAGTCTCTGGAGCTATAAGAGAAATATTCCCTGTGGATCTTATCTGAAGCTTACCTATGGAAAAGAGATAAATCAACAAGCAGGAAATCACCACTGTCTTGTGCCAGCGCACCTGGAATTCCTGTAAGTCTGAGGCATCCTTGCCCAAATGTAAGTTATTGACTTCCCTGAGGTTCCAAAACCCAGGCCCACTTTATTCCAGCAGAGTTTCACAATGTGACATCGGAGCTACAATGAAAATCTGGGCCCAGGAGACAAAGTTGGCATGGAAAACTGAAGCAGAGGGAAAGGAGGAGTGGTCTGAGCCCTGGTGTAAATGTAAATACTGCAGGTGCAATGGGAACTGCACTTCAGACACTGCCCACAGTGAGACTGTTCTGGGAAGACAATCCACACAGTAAGAAAAGGGACTTCTTTTTTTTTTTAATTAGCATCTAATAATTCTGCAGGTTTCAGAACTGTTTGGAGCTGCTCTGACGGTCACTCCAAAGTGAATTTCTTACCCTGACCTCATTCTACAGTAATTTGAAGTCCAATGCACTGTGCTGTATAAAGTATAACGAGTTTCTAACCTTTCTTTTAATAATGTATATCCATGTTATCAATAATAATATTTTCAAACACAGCTCCAACAGCTTTAGGATAACACAAAACATTGGAAACACAGTCCTCTCTCTATGGGAGTTCCCAGAGGAGCTGAGTAACAACCAAATCCAACATTTCTTCAGTTATAAATCCCATGCTTTACCCCACAAACCATTCCAGCTTCCCCGAAGGCACAGAGGGATATCCAAGTAACAAAGGATTTAACAAAAGCTCTCCTAAGCTGTTTTATCTATTTATCAGAGCAAGAGGGATCCAGGCCTGAGTCTGGCTGGCTGGGGACATTCTACCCCTTGGAATCAGCCCTGGCACCACCTGCAGATGGTTTTATTCCCAGAGCAGGAGACCATGACTGGATGCTGAGCTGAAATCAAACAGCACTTCAGGTCACAGCTCCAAGTTTCCTTCCACACAACAACTGATCCTAAGAAGTTCTGAGGTTTTCTTACGGCTCCACTCCAAAGGTAATGCAGATCACGGCTCCAGCTTGCCTGACCCTCTGATACTTTCTCTGCCTCCCAAAAACCATCAGGGGCATTCCTGCTGTGTTACCTCCAGGAAACCTTTCTTTCACCTTGCCTGGTGCATCTCTTGCTCAGCCTTTCCAAAATCCTTATGTATTGACAGAACTGGATCTACAGCCACCCCACACATAAATATGGTTCTATTTAACCCTGACCTCCCTTAAGCTTGGGGACTGCACTACATAAACCCAGCCCCACTTCTTACCTTAATTTCTCTTTAAGGACAAATTAATTGCTCCTTAATTTCAGTAACTTTTCCCCCCACAGATGTGTGCCAAGCAATCCCACTGGAGCTACCAAACCACTTTTCTTTGGACACTCAACATTCTGTCTGCAAGCAAGGAACAACCAGTTCTGCCCCACAGAAATTGGTGAAAATATCCAACACATGAAAAGCCAGGACTTGGTTGTGCATTAAAAAGATTTATGGTTGTGCTCTCACAACTGAACGTAGACTTGACAGGATGAATTGGCCTTTAAAGATAAGACAGGTTAAAATCCCATTTCTGCCTAATTAGCAACTTCCCCAAGAGCAGGAGCTGGTTTGAGAGTAGAAAATCCCATGAAGGACCTTTACATGATGATAGTTCAGAGGAAATATTTTCCTGAAAGAGGAAGCAGATAACATGCTAAAAAAACAGCTTGATTGTATCTCACAAATTATTTGCTCCCTCTTACCAACTTCCTGTAATTTTCTGACATGTAATTCCGAGGTGGAAAACAAAAGGAGCCCAGGATCTCACACTAACTGGTCACCACCACCAAAACACCACATTAAGCCTTGCTAACAATAAGGGCCCCTCAAAGTATCTTTCTTATTTAAAAAGTTGATTAGAAATCACAGAACATCCTGATATTTAAATTCCAGTAGGGAGGAGGAAGGCAGCAGGCAATAAAGGCACCAACAGCATCCATTCTCCAGGGAGAAAAGGAGATCTGGCACAGCACACACATCCCTGCCAGGCAGTGACCAGGTAACATCCCCCAGACTGGCTCAGGCATTCATAGTTCCAAGGTCTGGCTTGGAATTTTGATGTCTTTTGTATAACCCAGCAGAAAAACCTCTTTTTGTTCAATTTACATCATCCTGAGTCCTGCGTGCTGTACTGCAGGGAATTACAATTCTAAATTCCACCAGAAAGCCCATTAAAAAGGAAGAAAACAAGAGTGAAAGGACAGAGGGATGGTAAATGCTGTACTCCTCCTTCCAGGCTGTATTGTGGAATGGGAACAATGCTTTTTGGGGTATAAGAAGGGTCAGAGCACAATGTATCACCACCTGTGAATGTTCCAAGAGCTCTAAATAGCAAACTGGGTGTCTCAGCTCAGAGAATTTTCATTTCTTCAAGATTCAAATACTCCAGGAAAAATGCTCCTGCCTCAGAAAACAAGTGAAATAAAAGGGGGAAGATCCACACTGTGGCACAGAGGGCACCTGGCAGGGAAATTCTATTCCTAATATTCATTTGCTCCTTGTGTCTAATCTCTTGACAGCAATCTTGTGCCAAATCAACTGAGGTGGTGGCTTCCAAAAAGCAAAGGAATCACAGTAAAATTTGGCCCAGAACCCTCCTGAGGCCATGGCCTGTAACCAAATCAAAAGTTAGCTAAGACTGTTCACACAAGTCTGCAGCATCTCTAGGGATGAAGATTCCATCATCTCCCTGGACAACTTGTTCCAGTGTTTGAACATCCTCCTTGGAAACAAATGTTCTGATCCAAAATGGAAATTTTTGCCCATTGAGGTAACTTTTTATGTTGTTTTTCATTTTCCTTGAGCAGGAACCTGCTACCCCTGCCTGCTGCCCCCCCAGCCTGCCCACCTGAGGGGTCCCCATGGAACCCAGGGCTCCAGGTGGTCCCACCAGTGCCCAAGAGAGAGGAATAAGCCATTCCCAGAGCAGCAGGGAATTATCCACAGGAGAACTGCTACTGATCCATATGCAGGTCCTTGTCCACCAGGAGCCCAGATCCTTCCCTACAAAAGCTGCTTTGCTGTCCCCAGGCTATAAGTGGTTGTTAGTGCAGGATTTTACTCCATCTCAGGTGTAACCTTTGGCATCAAACCCAGGTCTGACTCTGGAGAAGGGTGTTGCTAACCCAGAATGCCAACTGGACCCTGAACCATTTCCCCTGAGCCCAGCAGCTCCATGTGCTCCATGCCAGAGACCAAAACCACCCCAAAAGCCCTCTTTGTCCAAAGTCAAGTCCAGAAGACAGCACTGAAATCAGAAAATTCCAAGATCTCCATGTCCTGTTGTCCCTTTGAAGACTTTCCAGCTTTTCAAACCTGCCCAGGCCAAAATTGTCCAGTAAGAACAAAATATCTGTTTAAAAGATGCAAACATATTTGGTACCATGCTCCTGCACTGAACAGATCTCCTTCCACCATACAGCAAGTTGTGTATGCTAATATATGCTAATTAGGCAAGCTAATCCTCTGAGCTGAAAACCTGTTTCAAGAGGAGGTAAACTTCAAAACATTTCTCAAAAAAGCTTCCACTGAAATCCATATTCATTACCTTGCAGGCATGGATGTACCACAGCTTGGTACATTTGCAATTGGGCTTGACAGAAACCTGAACCAAGTGCATCCATTTGTCCAGAACTGATGGAGAAGATGGACTTGTGGGGGAAAAATCCTTTTGTCTTTAAAGAAGAAATGAAACCACTCTAAAAATATTAAACATTGCCAGTCTCCCTCCTTGTACAAAGCAGGGAAGCTGTGCATGGTGATTCTCCCAAAGATTATTTTCCAAACCAACACTTCATAAATGTAAGGAATTGGTACCATGACTTCATTAATAGGTGGCACATACAAATGATGTTCTGCTCTGAGTGACACAATATTTACTGGGTCACTGCAGAAGCTGCTCCCTAAGGAAGCAGCCATAGGAAATCCATCTCCATGAGCAGTGTCAGCATTCTGTGCTCCAGGAAAAGCAAAGGGAATGCTGTGGCAGTGTCCAGTGGTTGACCATGCACGTGTGTGTGTGTGCCCAACCCCTGACTTCCATGGACACACAGGGAGCTGCACAGGCACATGGCAGAGGAGGCCCTGGAATCACACAGGTTGTGCAGAAATGAGGAACTGTCACATAAAATCTGGAATCTGTTACCGATCCAACTGTTCCACTTAATCAAAAGCAAAGAGACTTCTAAGAGCTCTCTTGCTACTTCTGACAGCCAATTTCCCAAAGAAAGAGCAACTGTGCTAACAGATCTTAATAATTCACAGGGCCTGGAGAGCTTTTGCTTAAAAAAAAACAGGAGGGAGGGAGGGAGGAGGCTTTTCTTTTTGACAAAAACCAGCAAATGGCCTCTTGAAAACAGCAAGAAAAGAGTCAGCCCTGCCTACACGGAGTCTGCAGAGGAGAGGGAGCCAGAGCAGCGCCACATTCCTCATTCATTCCCTGGATTTAATGGCTTTTTCATGCCTGGAATGATGAACAACATGGCTGTCTCCAGTGGATTACCTGTCACACAAAGTGCTTACCTCCAGGACTACACCCTCTCTGCTGCTGCAGCCTTTTATGGATGGTATTGTTCACTGTATGACCTTGTTAGAAATGATTAAAAGAACAACTCCTACCACAGCTGATTAATCTGAATTTAAGCAAAAAAAAAATCCCAACTCTGGTAAGAGATTTATTTTCTCTCAGCAGCAGGAATAGTACATGCTATAACTTCGGTAGATTATGGTAAAGCCCTCCCAGAACAAGTAATAACCATTGCCTAATTCTTGAAAGAATAACCAATAAAAATGGCTGAAATAGAAAATGATTGAATATCACCCCTGTCAGATAAAACTTCCCGGCTCTGATAAAATGAAATTTTCTATAAAACAAACTAAATTTTATTACCAAACAGTAGAAAATTTCTGAAGATATTTGCAATATAGTATACAGCTCTGAAGAAGTGTTCAACTTTATTCCTCCTTATATCAAAACCAGATGTTGCTGCAGAGGGAAAGGAAAGCCTAACTTGGGAGAGAAAAAAATCCACAGGATCCATAAAAAACCCATAGGTATGGAAGTGGTGTTTGACAGCGAAGGTAACGCAGCTGTGCACAGCCACTGCACTGAGAATTCCCCAGGCACTTTGATAATTTCATTGGAAAGGGATTTTTCTATTCCAGACACTTTTCAAAAGGCACAAGTGCCAGTGCTGGCTGAGCTGTGGCCCTGCAGCCAGGACAAGTGGCAGAGGTCTCTGTCCTCAGGTGCCTCCCAGCCCCTCTCGGTGTGGAAGGAGCTCCCGGATCCGGCCTCCCGACAGGAAACAGTTCCAGGCAGCAGATGCTGGCTGGGACAAAGCCCATTCCCTGCCAGGAATAACTCTGAAACACTTCAAACAATAACATTTTTACTTTTTTGAGCACTGCCCAAAGAAAAATAAGTACAAAGAGGCCTGGAAATGCTGGTGTGTTTATAGCAGAGAATAAACTACAACACAACCAAACCAACAGTGGTCACCAAAGTCTCCTTTCTCACAAAAAGGAGTTGTAAAGTTTTGGAAAGAAAAGCAAAATAATAGGGTAAAAGAGCTTCATTTAAAAATCCACATAGAGAAAATTATTTTCTTGGCTGTTTTATTAAGGAATAATAAGAGCAAAATAATAAGAACAGGAGAACAATAAATGAGGAATCTAAGACTGGCTGAAAGTCTGTTTTATAGATCAGTGGTAAATGTTTTGTTTGCTTGGTTTCTCCCTTGATTTAAAAGCAGAAACATGCCACTGTTCATTTTCTGGCATTTCTGTTCATTTTGCTTTCTTTCACTTCTGGAGAAAGATAAGACCTTTGTTGCCAAGCCCATAAATCATGAATGACTACATGAATGCCTTCAGGGTCTCCTGTTGTCCACAGGCACTCCAGACATCTCCTCTGTAAGGACATAGGCAGAAAAGGTGGAAGGGAGATTACACAAGGGAAGGAATCAGGACTATACCCCAAACCTGCCTGCTACGGCTCCCCCAACAAAGAGCAGCACAGCACCACAGCTAAAATACCAGAAATAATTGTCATCAGTCCTATAGGACAGTTGAGGCAAATTAGTTTGATGTCCATATTAAAACCTCATCAGTCAAGCTCAGGATCTGCAGAATTCAATGGAATTCATGTAGGGCAGTTCAGAATGGCAAAGCCTCCCAAGCTGCATGAGCATTGTGACATCAGAGTCAGAATTTCACAGATGTCACATTGCTGAACATGGAGTTTGAAGCTTTCAAGGAGGAAATATTTAAGCCAAGATTTCCATGGAGAGCATGGGGTGCAGAGTATGTGTTACACTGCACACTCTCTGCTGCTACGGGAATTCAGGACTGAAATTCTGGGGCTCCCTGCAGTAGAAACTCAGCCACTGGCACCCAGAACTGTCAGGCATTGCCCAAAACAGGTGGCTGAACTTTGATGCCCCAGCTCTGTGGAGCTGCCAACCTTGCCAAGGCTCTGTAAGGAACACAGGGTGCCCTTTCCATGAGTTCAGACCTGGCATCCCAGAACAGGCAGCAGCAAACAGCAAAGGACTCAGCAGTTCAACTCCTTGACAGCTCTGCTGCAGGCACAGGGAAGGGAAAAAAATTGTGAACAGAATCCCAAAGCCAGGCTGACATCTCCATCCTGTACAACAAATCAATTAATTCATCTGCCATTTTCATGTCATGGATGGAAGCTGTACACAAACCATCCCTGGCAGGACACACACTTTCATATCCTTCTACTCCATCTTTCCTGCAAACAAAGGAGATATTTAATATTTTCATACTCATTTTGAGGTTCCTATTTTGTCAGTAACAAAACTACTTCTGAAAGTTGAAAAGTTGAAAGTGTGAGCTAAAGCAGAAATGAAACATCTTCCAAAAGAAAGATATTCCTGTGGGAACGGCAGGACTACCAATGCCTGCCCATTCCCACTCAGTCAATTCACAGCAGTGAGTGAATCCAGTCTCTAAGTCAACAGAATCCAAGAGCAAAGGGTTTTGTTGTTGCACCCACAGAAAGGGTCTTCATCAGGCTTTATCAGAAAATTATTACTACTCAGAAATTCATCTTGTGCACTAAGCAACACTAACTATACAGAATTTACATTAAAAGTGAAATAATTATACAGTACATTATTATTAGTAGTAGCTAAAACAATGTTTTAGGTAATTTCTCAAAACAATTAATGGAATTCAGATATTCACTGCAATGCACAGGCGACTGCTTGCTCTGGACACCATTAATAATTCAACTTGAACATATTTGCAACTGATTCTCATGGAGCTCTGTCAAAAACCTGCTGCACAATGCAATAAAGGTGTTTCTGCAACACACACCATTATTTACACCTTCCACTAGTCCAGGCTGTTGTGACTATGCTACTAAAGTGTATTTTTCAAAGAACCAAGTAAAGAGTCAGTAAACAGAGGCTCATAAATAGTAGCAGCAGCACAGGTGATCACTGACTTCTGACATCACAGAAATTATCACTCTTCTCCACAAAAAAAGTAGTAATGCTCACAATAACAAAAGGCCACAAATTAAAGCTCATTCTCACCACTCAAGTAAAAGCATTAAAAAGATGTACAGAGGGTTCAAGAGACTTGAATATCTTCTAGCCCTGAGTATTCCTGACCCAGCCAGCCCCAGTGTCTGAAACTCCCCAGAGCACTGGGGTTTATCCTCAGCTTCACCTCAGCCCCCTCTCTCAACTACTGTGAGAGCAGCAAAATTGATTTAACAGCACCAACTGACCTGTAATGCCATTAATGACAACAGTCAGTCTAATAAAACACTTAATGCCTCTAAACTCACATTTTGAGCCCATAAAGGCAGGAGAAAGGCAGATAATTAAACAGCTTTCCTATAAAACCCAGCCCCATCTGGCTGCAGCTCATTTTCCCAACTGCAGGATCATCAAGCACAAGACTTGACTTTTCATAAGGATAAAGGGAACGGAAAACTGGTTTTGTTGCCTTGCAAAAAGGCACTGCCATCCATATGGATACCTGTGCTGGATTCCAGCTCAGCCTGAGCTACAGGTGTGCAATATCCCGAGCTGCAGGAGGGACAGCTTAGAGGAGCAGTTATTACTTTTTTGGGGCTTATCAAAAACCATCCATAAAGGAGGATTTTTTGCTTTTTATGTTTCCCAAATCCCTGCCTGCATTATTTGATCACAAACAAATCCAACAAAACCTACTCACAGTATGCTTTTAACAGCTCATTTTAGCCTGATCTACATTTTAAAGAGTCCACCTACACATGACCATCTCTGCTAACTCTGAAAGACGATCCAACTTTTTCCATCAAGTCTGTGCCTGTTCAAACTCTTATTTTCAATTTTAACACCAAACAACCCTTAAAAATTCCTAGTAAATTATATCATTGTGTTTGTTCCAGGTGAACCAGTTCAATTTTTTCAACAGACAAGAGGGAAAGAGCTTGAGAATTTCAATCTGAGAGCAGGTTTAAGTGGGATATTGGTAAGGAATTGTTCCCTGGGACGGTGGGGATGCCCTGGCATAGGGTGCCCAGGGGAGCTGGGGCTGCCCCTGGAAGCCTGGAAGTGTCCAAGGCCAAGCTGGACAGGGCTTGGAGCAGCCTGGGACACTGGAAGGTGCCCTTTGCAAGAACATATTGAAATGTGATTAGGGATTAGAAGCACAAAGCATTCCAGTTATGGAAGTTAAGAGAGGGTGAAATTCAACAGTCAGGTTACACTTTTGCACTTGTTTACCAAACATGAGTGTGCAAAGTAGAAATAATGTAATAATTGAGTACATGGCCTCTTCTGCAAACTCAGACTGAAAGTAACACTGTGCTCATCTTCATCTCCAGGATTTGTTTGGGGGTTTTTTGCAGCAAAATAGCAGCAAAACCTCAAGTTTCAAGAAATGATGACAGGGATCTCAGTACCTACAGACACTGCTCTCAGGGCCAGAAAAGCAATTGGCTCTGCTTAAAATTCTTAAGAAATGCTTATCAAACAGCATGAATTGCAATAAATACAAGAACACAGCTCGCAGGGGACAATATTGCCAAGGCTGCACTAGAAGGGTTATTCCATGTAACTCCAAGGGCAGTTTGCCTAATGAATCCACACCTCAGCCAGCAGGCCTTAATCTTGTCAGTCTTCCTGGGTTGCCATCCCAATAAAATTGGATTTGTTCCACAGGAAAAGCCTCCTTTTTGTTCTTAAAATGCAGCTCTGGGGCAGCAAGAAATTAAGAAGGCAAAGTCTACTGCAGAAGGGCCTGGTAGGGGAGAGCAGGATGGATCCACCTTTCTGGAAGTTGCAGGAATTCTAGAGGCTGCCTTGGAGCAGCTGAAACAAAACCAACCCCAAAACAAGCAAAAAATCTGTTTTATCAACACCTTTTCTGCTTCCACACAGACTAATGTTTGACTTCAGAAAGTCTCTAGGAATGCTTCATTGTGAATAAGAATGAAATTACCCCATCCCTTCAGAAAAGGCCAATTCTGTCAACAATTTCTAGATAAATAATCCTGCCTCTTTCATGAGTTTTGCTAAACTATACATTTATGGAGCAGTATATTATGTGTCATGCTGAGCCTCAGGCCTGGGTGGAAATATAGGCTGCACCATTAAACTGCAAGAAAAACGCAAGGTTTGCAGTGATCAACACCAACTCAGCTCCATGGACTTGCTCAAGTGATCTAAAACTGCTCCACACAACTCTGATGGCTCCAGAAAATCGAAAATCGGTGTAGCTAAACCCACATATGGGCCAGGATAAAAAAGAAAAAAGAGAAGAAAAAAGCAGTAAAAGCCAAGTCCCAGCACTGCAATGCAAGGATTCAAACCCTCACACAGCTCATTATGTACCCAAATAAAGCTGGCATGGCATGGCCTGGCCAGGGAATCTGTTCCATATGTTTGTGTGTACCCTCCTCTCTTCTCCTAAAGAGACCCCAGGAAATGGAACAACTCCTGTCTGCAAGGTGAGCCCTTGGACAGGTGTGGTGACCAAATCCTGTGCTCACCTTTAGTGCCCTTGGACAAAACCCCCACATTTCAGGAATTTCATTCACAATTCTGAGCTGAAGATGGCATTGCTTGGTCTCAGCTAACAAAGGGAGCCCCTGAAGACATTTCAGCCATGATTTTTTCTGCACCTTTTTTCTGTAATAACTGGAATGCAATAACACTGAGAATAACCATTGAAAAGCAGGTAATAAATAACTATCCAATAAATACAGTCTCATAAAAACAGCCATAT
This sequence comes from Ammospiza caudacuta, assembly GCF_027887145.1. Classification (NCBI taxonomy): domain Eukaryota; kingdom Metazoa; phylum Chordata; class Aves; order Passeriformes; family Passerellidae; genus Ammospiza; species Ammospiza caudacuta. The sequence goes on from NC_080610.1 coordinate 7,101,462, forward strand.
AACATTTCCCTGATTATTTTAGCAACACCCTTCACACCCAGGGCAGCCTTGAAAGTGGATTCCCAACAAGTGTGTTGATGTCAAGGAGCAGTTCACTCTGTCAATGGTTTTATCCCTTGGCTGAGATTCAGACCTCACAGTTCACAGCACCAGCCAACCTCAGACCTGTGTTTCCCCAGAGGAAAGGCACCCAAAATGCAGCTCCTGCTCTCCTGCCTCACAGGGGCTGCTCTGCAGCCACACAGGGCAGGGCAAAGCAGAAATAAAGCTCTGAGCTGCACTTTTATGCAGCAAATTAATTTTAAAAAAGGATGTGGCTTCAGAGCATTTCCCCCTCTTTCCTCCTCCTTTCTTACGTGTCTTAAATGCTTCTATTTCTGGCAGTGCTGAGGACACCTGCAAATCACAGTTAGTGCTTCCCACTCACCACTGCTACCAGGTATCTCTTATAGTGAGGGAATCCCTTTGAACCACTTCCATTAATTCTTAAAAAAAGAATTGTTAGATTTAATGAGAGAATTATGTAATTACAAAAGTAAGAGCTACTATTCAGCAGAAAGGTTTTTAGCAGAGTGCCTTACACCATCCACGAGGCCTTATTGCAAATGTTATTAAAACATAAGTAACAACATATTTTTTCCCATTTTAAGCAGCAAGTTCTCCTACATTACACAACACATCTGGATTAATACCTGTGAGATGCAACAAGGGGATCTCTAACACCCAATACATTCAGGGGTTTAATCACTTGCCTGAAGCCATCAAGTAGCAGATAAATATTGAAAACTGAGAGCAATTATGACAAATACAGTGCCTATGCAACTGAGGTTACTAAAAATGCAAACAAAGGCTGCCATTTCGGATTTGGCTCACTCCAGGGAGTGCCAATTCCTCCCTGGAAAACATGACAGGGGATGTGGATCCTCCCTCCCCAGAGCAGATCCACACTGCTTCAGTGAAGTAAGGAATGGCAGCAGTTTGGTGAGTCTGGATTAAACAAAGACAAATTATGCACAAAAATAAATCCCAGTGCCCCCACCCCGAAATCCCTGAGCACCCCCTGACTCTCCAGCGGTCCTGTAACTCCCCCAGTTCAGCCCAGACACTAAAATACTGCATTTACAAACCAAAACAAGTCTTGTCATAGGATCTACAAACATCTCAAGAGGAGTAATTTAAAATTTTGTTTACCCTTGACACAAATAAAGCCCCCAATGTGACTCAGCACCACAATATATCACTCGTGCTCATCTTCCACTCAGCCTTTTTCTAGAGACAGTATTTCTTTGTTTGAACAAATAAACATAGTCTAAAGTATAGTAAAATATTTTTACAGCTGACAAGATTCTTCCTTCATTTGAAATGAGAGTCAGAAGAGGAGAAACAATTAAGCAAGTGGTTAAAAAAAACAAAAAAAGCATCAGCTGTTCTGTGAATTGGGGCACCAACAACCATCAGATCCCAAGAAAGACTAAAAATTAACCTACACAAATCTCCAAAAGCCATTTGTATTTAAGCATTACATGCTCAACTTTCTGAAATAATATAAATTTAGCTTTGGGGTGTATCTCCTCTGACTGATGGGAAAACCTGCTAATTCTAGTTAAGGCAAACAAAAACCAGTCACCAGAGCTGGTGTTCTCACTCTAGCCCAGCCTCCCCACGGCTGGAAAACAAAGACCAATCCAAGTGGAACGTTGGAGCTGGGAAGGGATGGACTGTGCAGGACCCTGCCCTCAGAAGGAAAGCAAAGAGGGAACAATGGCCCGACAAAATCCACATTTAACAAACAGAAATTCAAAGCAATAAAATGACTTGGTGGATTCTTTCTAAAGAAGCTTACAGGGCTTGGTAGAATTTATTGAAGGAAGAGAATGCTCAGAAGATGGGGAACAGTGCCAGCACATTCCCTGAGACCACTGCACCAGCACAGAGCAGGAGCTGGTATTTACTGCCCCCTCAGATGCAAACAGCACATCTGGGTGATGGACAAGGACACAGTGGCTACAGAAAAGGATGCAGAATTCCTCACATGCCAGGATACCCACTGCAAGAGCTGGATGAACTGGAAAACCAACTTATGTGAGAGGTAAATACTGCTGCTGCCCCAGGAATTTCTTTTCATTTGAGAAGCATCAAGAAAGGCCAAGAGTGTTGAAACACACAAGACCCTGGGGGAGGCATCAGGGTATTTATTGTAGCAGCTTCTCCCTGTAAATAACCCCCTGCCAGGCCCAACTTGACAGAAATTCTCAAATAATATCCAACCATCAGCTTCTTTTTGGGTGGGATGAGGAACACCCATCAGCCCACTACAGCACTGGAAATATTTCAATGCACTGAAGAAGCAGTGCCTGCAGGGGAGAGGCTCTTTGGCCCTGGGCTCTCTCCAGCACTTTCTGCTGCAGGGCCATTCCCCTCTGGAGCCCACCCACAGCAGCCACACACTGCCCACAGGGGCTGGGGGGCAGAGGCACAGCCTGGGGGTGCTCCCCTCTGGCCAGCCCTGCTGGAGGTGGGCATGGGCAAGGGCAAGAGCCAGCCAGGTGCTGCTTCTGGAGGCACTGGGAGCAGGGAGGCAGCACCAAACAGACAGATCTGAAGGTCTCTTCTGGCCTGGATGGATCCAGGATTCAGGAATTGTCCCAGGCCGGGTGCAGCACCTGGCACTTGGCCTTGTGGGACCTCGTGAGGTTGTCAGATGATGTTGTCTCCCACTTCTCAAGCTTGTCCAGGTTCCTGTGCATGCCCAAATCTTGCCATGGTGCCCCTGCCCTGCTCAGCTCCCCCATCCCCTGCAAACATGCTGAGGGGGAGATTGAACCACTGCCTGTATCATTGGGGAAGCCACAAAAGAGCCCCAGGGCCAACGCAGAGCCCTGAGAGAGACACTCCCCATGCCCAGTCTGATGCTGCACACGGAGCCACTGCCCACAAGTCCCTGGCTGTGTCCACCTGGCCAAGGGCTCATGCCCACAGCAGCCCACTCTGCCAAGGCAAGGCTCTGCAGGGTGCAGGTAAAGTAGCACCATGACACAGTGGGTGCACTGTGGGACTGCAGGAAGGGCCGGGGCTCCATGCAGCTTCCAGTGGGCTCAGCTGCTGAAGGGGCACTGGGTGCGGCCCTTGATGATGCAGGACATGGTGGTGCCCAGAGACCACTGTGACATCAGAGAGCCCCACCGTGGCTGAGGGTGTATAGAAGGGGCGCGGAGCCCTGGGGTGCCCAGTCCCGTGAGAGCTACTCTCATAGAAGGAAGCAGCTCCCGGGATCTGTCTCTGCTACAGGAGCTCCCTGTAGAGCAAGAAGACAACAAGACAAATCTCAACTCCTTCCAGTCACCCAGCCCCCTGCCCTGCTGGGGTCAAGACCAGGCCCTCAGCGGGCACTTGGTGGGGGCACTGGGTGCCTCAGCCTGGCCACAGCCAGATACTGAGGAGGAGGAGAGACCCATCACAGAAGAGAAGAAACCTGACATGGCTGACAAGTGGGAAGATGTTGGAGCCCGAGAGCTTCATCTGAGCGAAGATATGAGAAGCTGTGAATTCTACCCACTGGTACCAGCAATGACAGCAAAGGAAGCGGCTGTGAGGGTGCTCTGGGGAGATGGGGCAGAGCAACAACCCTACCAGGTGACTGACCCAGAGCTGACCCAGCAAGGGGAAGGAAGCGTGAGCAGCCAGGAAAAGCAGGCACATTCTCCTGCCCCCAGTGAAGAGGTGCCATCAGCAGGGACACAGAGCCCAGTCTTTGCTCCAGACAGCCCCTGCTGCCCCCCCAGCCCCTCACACAGCCCACTGGGAGCCCAAACCCCCAGGGAGCAGCTGGAAGAGGCAGAGCAGGGGTCGCTGCTGGCAGAGGAGGAGAATGAGGACGGGAGCTCAGACTGGGAATACTGCAGCCAGACTGAGCTTTCCGAAGAGCGCCAAGGTGAGGCCGAGCCAGAACCATCCCAAGGAGAGTTCAGCAGCTCCCAAGACCTCTCCAGCTGGGATGACTGCAGTGAACCGGAGCTCAGAGAACTCCGAGACTCCGTGGAGGAAGACAGCACCAGCACAGACCTCCCACAGGACTGCAGCGACCATCTAAGCATCTTCAGCTTCGGGCCCACTCCCTTGCTGTGGGAGGAGGAGGATGAGGCCGACTGGGATGAAGTCAGCGTCCTCGAGATGTATGAAGCAGAAGGCAGGGCCCAAAGGCTGTCAGATCCTGCAGCAGATGAGCTGCCCGCGCCTCAGGAGGTCTGGGTTGAGAGGCAGGCACCGGAGTTCCTGTATGGCTCGTTTCCCTCCCTGTACAGCGAAGCCTCCGTGGGCCAGCAGGGGCCCGAGGCAGGGCCACGGAGCCCTCGCGGCGCCCCAGCTCCGCAGCCGGGAGCGCAGGCCCGCAGGCAGCAACCGCCTGCCCCGAGCAAACGGCCCGGCCGCCTGAGGCGGGCGCTGCGGGCACTGCGGGCGCTGCTCTGCTGGCCCCTCCTGGCGCGGCAGCCGCAGGAGTAGCGCCCATGGCCCTGCCCAGCCCGCACAGCTCCCTTGGCCGGCACGGCAGGAGCAGCGCCCTGGCAGCCTCAGCAATTGCCCTCTGGCATCTCTGGCACACACTGCCGTGGGCTGCAATTCCAGCTGCCAGCAAGGGAAATACGTTCCTGCCCTTCAAGGCAAAATTCTGAAGGGACCAAGACACAAGTGGAGCAAGATCATACAAAGACATTTCACTGCCAGCCTTCATAATTTCATCCAGGGCTGTTTTAGCACCTGGATTGGGAAGAAAAAAAAAATAAATCAGGAGAGGGTCTTTGGCTGGGAGCTGCCACAGATAAAAAGAGACCCTAGAAGGGAAAATGACCAGACAAAGGAAGGCAGGAGAGAAAGCAGGACACAAATGGCAACCAGCTGAGAAGGTGGCACTCTGAAAACCAAACCTGAACTTAGGGGACAGAAATGAAGAATTCTGAAACTTTATTTACTACACTTCTCTGAGCAACCTGTGCAGCCAGGACTTCACCACCCTCACAGGGAAGAAGTATTTTCTGTATCAAACCTGAATTTCATCCCTTTTACTCTGAGCCCAGTAAATCACGAACTCATTTGTGGTCATTTTCATCAAGGGCCCAAGCTCTTTGTTCCAGGCAGGACAGCATGGGAACCCAACTCACAGCTGAGGGACTCAGAAAATCTAAACACCAGCAGGGCACATTTCTCATTTTTGCTACAATAGACAGCACTGAAAATGATAGGTAATGACAGCCTCCTAATCACCCCAATCCCTTCTCCCTTTTAAACTTTCTCTGAAATAACCAAAACAGCTCTTAAAATTCCTTTGTCAATCACAGATCTTTTGAGAGCAGACTCAGGAAGAGAGCACAACATTAATATGTTAACATGTTATTCAGACATGGCTTGTTGTCCATCTTTCCCTACTAAATGACAGCAGTAGATATTGAGAATAACCAAGTATCCTGAGGAATTTTTCCTGCAGCAAGTTATTTTGCTATCACGGTCCATCTGTAATTTTATTACTTATTAAAAGACCTCTATAAATACAGTACAGCATCTTGCAATTACTCCCCCTTATATTTGTAAACCTCAAAGTCTTCCAGGTCTTAACAACAGGGAAAACCCTGTGTCACCCTTTCGGGATATTAACATATTTAGGGTTTGGACACATCCTCTGCAGGACTAAGCAGAAAAGCAGCTGAAGCTCCAGCAGATCCTTAATAAACTTTCGCCTTCTGGGTAACAGGAATAAAACTGTGTTATTTCAGTCTCTTGATTTTTTATGAATTTAGTTATTATCTATTAATTTCTTTTCTCTTTCTGATTTTTCAAAAGCTGATGTTACACAAAAATATAAGCTGTGGAAATCTGAAGCAAGCTGGGCAATTAGGGCTGAACTGCTCCCTCTGCTTCACAGAGAATTTTTATTTGACCCCAGGAATGCTGGTTACTCAAGCAGACTAAACAACTTTGATTCATTTCAGCATGTGAGGAGTGGGGTGTGCAGCTCCAGGCCAGGCTGGCAGGGTTGAACAGGAATTCCCAAACAGCACTGGAGTCATGATTCCCTGAGCATCCCCTGCTCCACCTGACCCCAGCCTGCTGGGAACCAGACTCAGCAGTAAAAGCACGAATTCTGAATATCTCAGGATTGCTGTACAAGGCAGAATGATCAAGCTCTGTGATTCCAAAATCCCATCTCAGGTTCTGATCTGGGCTAAAGGCTGTATTTTGGGTCAGGAACAGGCTGCCTGACCTGGTCCCAGCTATCTTTGATAGTTATCAGCACCTGGCTGCTCTCGGGGTCTACAGGAGCACAGAGCCACAGATAAACCCTGCACCAATCTGTTTGCCTAGAGACAAAACTTATTTTCTTCTGCACACCGAAGTTCCTTTCATGCCACCTGGTTTAGATAAGCTGCTCAAGTTTTGCCTGGTTGGATTTGAACAGCTGCTCCCTGAAGATGAAGGGACAAGGCCAGGAATAGTTAATAACTTTCTTAACTGGAAACGCTGTTGAATCATTTGTTTCCCTCCCCACAGATTGCGTAAAGCCTCCTCAGTGTTTGAGTCTAACCAACCTTTTAACTGGAAATAGCAACCCTTTGTGGGATCTTCCTGTCCTGGCACCAGTTTCTCTCAGTGTCCACCTGGCTTCTAGCCAGGGGTATAAATTGCATTTATTAAAGCCAAATTTTTAGATAGGGGAAGGTGTGGGTGGAAAATTCAAGACAACAACTGAACTCTGAGTAGGTTTAGACCTACAAAGCACCAGGGTCATCTCTGTTCCCTAATTCACATTATTTCCTATCCTGCCTTTGACTTTAACACTCATTCTCTATACCAAAAATATTTGTTCTCTGTTGGCTTTTATAGCTGCAACTGTTCTGGTGTCTTTGTAGCTCACCAAAGCCTTCAGTCTCCAACAGGACACCTGATTTCTAAAATTCCACCCCATGTATTCATATACACTCAGCACCCCAGCCCTTCTCCACAGAGCTGATTCCCACAGGTCACCCCAGCCTCTGCTGGTGCAGGACCTGCATTTGCCATTGTGGCATTTCCTAAGGTTCCTCTCTGCCCATCTCCCCCAGCTGTCCTGGTCCCTCTGAAGGGCTGCACAGCCCTCAGGGGATCAGCCACTCCTCCAAACCTTTTATCACCAGGGACCTCTCTGAGGAGCCATCAACCTCACAGGCTCTGCCTGTCCTGCTCCAGCTCCCAGATCCCATCATCTCTCCTATGTTTTTCACCATTCCAGTTGTTCTGTCTTTTCTCACAGAGCAATAAAATAAGAAAAAAATCCAGGTGGATTCATGCCAAATTATGCTGGCATATTACAGAGAGCATGCAAGACAACAAAACTGACGATTTTCTAAAGCAAAAGCACTATTACAGTCACAATAACACCTATCAAGGAAAAATCTGTTCCCTAAAGTAAGGAATAAATTTTAATATAAAGTCCCATCAGCTCAAGGTGGTACCAATTAATCAAAACAATTCACTTGCAGATTCTTCACAGTCACTGTTTTTTAAATGGTAATTCTTTTCTTACTTGCTATTCCAGTGTTGGCACAAAGGAGGTTTAAGCTGATTTCCATCCAATCTTAAAAAACAAATCATAACTGTAATTTAAAATAGTTGGGATTGTTTACTCCACTCAGTTCTACATGCCAATTCAAATACTGAAAAAATGATCAGAAAACAGCACTACTGCCAAAATGAACACCTGAGAAATGCCAAAGTCACAATGCACAGTGCAGAGCAATACTAAAATCTGATTTTTAATACAGTATCAGTAGTGTACAATTAGCAAACTCCAAGTATTTTCTGGATTCACATGCCCACACACACCCCAAGTGTGCACCTTAATAAAATTAAATACTCATTAACTGTGAACAGTGCTGGGTATTTTTATGAAGATGTTGAGTTGCTAATTGAATTTGAAGCACAACAGATGCTTAGTACTCCAACCAAATGCTGCTTTTCTTATATATTAAATATATATATTTGTGTGGATACATACAAACACTTCTCAGCTACTAAAGTAATTTTAAAAATATCAGCCAAAGAGTTTCTGCTTCCCCATGGCTTAAGAACTCAAGCCATGAGCTGAAACCTCAGCAATTCCAGAGAGGAAGCACTGCAGTGATGCCATGGTAAACACCAATTCTGATTAAAACACCTGAATTTATAATAAATGGGTTTTTTAAAGTTGAAAACTATTTTTTGGCATGACTTCTGAACAAAAATCCTTTTCCACAAGTCTGCCAACTACTACAGAGCCAGTCAGGGTTTAAAGTGTTACTCCAGGTTGTGCCTGGGCCAGCAGGGCAGAGGTCAGAGCTCTGCAGTAAATTCCTGCCATCAGGCATCTGGGAGATAAGGATTGGGAAAAGAAAAAAGAAAACAAACACAACAAACCCCAAAGCCCCACTGGCCACATCTCCTTAGAGTCAGAGACCTTGTAAAATATCACCTTTGTCTCCCCTGATGCCAAACTCCTGATGGCAGGTTCAGAACAAGCACAGGGGGTGTGGAAAAAAGAACTGAACAAACCTAAGCCACAAAACTTGTCTTGGACTTTGTTTTTTTAGTGCTTTGCAATTTTGCTCTCAGAAAGTCATGCAAGTTTCATGAAACTTCCATGGAATTTAAATCAAAGACTTAAGCTGTAATTTTTAGCCCTCTGCCTGAACACTGGTGTGCACTTGTGTGCACACACTAAAATAGATCATTTCTGTCAAACTCTGCTCCACAACACCAGGAACAGGAACAAAGCACATCCATGTGCATCTGGCAGTGACAAAATGCACAGACCCACCTGGGGATGCTGCTGTCAGCCCTTGTGCTCTGCAAAACCTCTTCTACCCATTTCAGGCTTCAATATTAAACACCAAGCAAAATAAAATGTTGCAGATACTGCAAAGGCCATCTCTTGCAATTTCTCCTTGGCAGACATTTGTGCAGATCCTTCATCCTGGTGGAGGAGAGGCTGTTGCTGAGTATTCTTCCTCCTGAGCCCCTCAAGTGACAGGAATTTCAGTTGGGTTCACAGCTATTCACAGCTACCAAATCGGCTGTCACAGACCTGACAAAGCATTAGGGCAGGACACACCAAGTTTCACACAAAAGCCATTACGATCTCACAACATAAGAAGCCACATATGGACAAGGAGAAAGGTTTGCTTTATGCAATTCACAATAAAAATTCAGATGTAAGCACTGTAAAATGAGCTTTAAAATAACAAGGCTGCAGCAGATGCTCATTTAATGAAACAACAGCAAACTTTCACATTTTCCATGTCTATTTAATCATAACACAGCTTCATCCTCATCATCATCTACTAGATGACCACAGACATACTGCAGCTTCCTGAAAATGTCATCTAATCACTTCCTCTGCAATCCCAATTAATTTCCCATAGCACAGCCCCAGCTGGGCACAAGGAAGCTGTGGCTGCTCTTTTTTTCCTGAAGTTCAAGTGTACCCAACTCTGCCCATGGTTACAGGTGTTGGTCACTGAATTACAGAACCATGGACTGGGTTGGGGGGACCTTAAAGCCCCTCCAGTGCCACCCCCTGCCACGGCAGGGACACCTTCCACTTCCCCAGGCTGCTCCAAGCCCCATCCAGCCTGGCCTTGGACACTTCCAGGGATCCAGGGGCACCCACAGCTCCTCTGGACAAGGCATAAGGAAAGTGGCTGTGCTCCTCCACAGATGGGAGTCAACCACAGTGGCAATAAAACCCTGGGCATAAGGATGTACTTAAAAACATCAGAGATGGTCCTTGTGCTTTTATAGGTAAAAGAGATCAAATGTTATATGAAAACAGTCAGGACTTCAATGCGCTCAGAAGGGCCTTTTATGAATGTTAGGCAAGAGGACAGAAATTAGAAAATACCTTCAGCCAAGTAAAACTGGCTCCATTCACTGAAACTATAGTAACCATCTGCTTTTTGTTGCCTCTGTGCTCTTACAATACTGTCCAGAATGACCATGTTCAGAGAAAGTGAACACGGAGGGGGGAGAATTATTTACAGCAGTTCTCCAGCCCTCCTTTTACTTCGATGCTCTGTTTAAATATTCTGGCTGTTTCAAGGGCTTGGTGAAACTGGCTTTTGTAGACTGAACACAAAAAACAAACAGGAAAAAAATGCAGCATTTTCCCCCTCAGCCAGAATACAGTGAGAGCACAGTGGTTAAGCAAAGGCAGAGTAAGCTAATTACCAAGTACACAGCTGCTCCTACCTGGCAGAAAGCAAAGGAAAAAAAATCCTATGAGTCACCAAATGCAGTTCCTAAATCTGGAAAAGCCTTACAAAAATAAACTTCCACGAAGAAGGGACCAGCTTCAGAGGAAAAAAAAGTGATGCAGATAATAAAGATCATTATTTCAGAACAAAAAACTATTTCCAGTTTGAAAGGAAAAAGTTTTTTTGGCAAGGCAACTACTAAATATGTCATCTAGTTAAAAACAGCTTCTCTTCTTGTGGTTTGTTGGGGCAGAATGAGCGAAGAGATCTTCTATCAGATTCTTTTTTTATATCAAACACCGAAAGGGGGTGGGAGGGAATAATTTCTAACCCAGTTTAGAACAACTTTATTCCTCCCCATAATCATGAGCATTTCTTACATCACCTTCAACACACACAGAGTTCCAGATATTCACTAAAACTTCAGGGTGAGTTTTACATCCCACTTGAAACAGGAAGGATGATCCTGACTTCCCAGTTTTGCAGACACACAGGGATACAAACACACAACTGTTTATGCTTTGGCAGAACTTCTGTTTTGCCAAGCCCTTACTTGTGTAGTTTCTCATGTATTTTAGAAAACAGCAAACGAGTCTCTAAATTACTAGTAGCAAAACAAGAGAATTTGTAGCAAGCATTGCTTGAAGTTTTTATTTTTCAGTTTTGTTGCTAACTTTAAAGTTTGCCTGAGTTCTTTTGGGACTCTTTTCTTGCACTTTTCTGCTGAAATAATATTACACTGGCCAATAAATTTCAAGATATTTAAATTTTAAAATTAAATTTTAAAAGAGAGGAGCTGAAAACTTCAAATCAGGTGTGAGCTGTTGGGGGGATAAGGGTGTTGTGAGCTTTCTGTGTGTTGGGTTTTTACCTGGGTGTCAGAGGAGGTGAGTTCTGACCCACCTGTACTCCCACACTAAATGAGCACTGATTGACACAAGAGCTACTGCTGCCCACACATCCCCCAGTCAAACACAGGAAGCCAAAACTGCATTTCCTTCAGTTTTCCAAATAAATTTTTTGATCTAAAATTCGAACAGTTTAATTAAAACTATTTCTGAGGAGAAATGCATCAGCTTCACAGCCTGATCCCATGAACTGTTCCTTTATAAGCTACAAAATATCCTGATCTCAAAAGTCATTTTCAACCTAAATGATTGTGTGACTCCATGGAACTCAGTTAAAATAAAGCTATGGAGTATTCTGAAACAAAATCTCCCTTTCAATTATCCTCCAAAATGTCTTAGAAATTGCAGTGGAAAGTCTCCTTTCGGCCCAAATCACCAGATCCCTTTTCAACTACCCCAAGTTTTAGATACTTTATACTCCCACCTCTCTTTCCTCCGAATAACAGTTACTAGAAATTTGCTTCAGGTTCATTTTAGAAGGAAATAATTAGATTTACAATTAACATTCCAAAGTATTTCTTGTGTAACATTTTCCCATTGCTAATCATTTACCCAGTGGCAAGGCACAGGAATCCACACAGGGTGAGTGTGCAAGGACAAACAGCCAGGGGCTCTCAAAATGCACATTTCAAGTGGAAAAGGCCATGTTTTACAGGGAGAACGACAGCTTTCCAGCTTCCTCTCAGACTGGTCTGTAATTTCCAAATCTTTCATTTCCAAACAAAATTGGCTGACTACTAATAAGTTTCCTTTTGATATTTTCTTCCCTTGATGTCTGGCTGGATTATCAGCAATAAACAAGTTCCTTTTTTCCTTACTCAAAAAGTATTTGACTGCACAGCATCTCCCCCGAACAGACAGCAGGAGACTGACACTTACAGAAGTAAAAACACAAACCTCAACAAAACAAGCAAAGAAGAAAAGAAATATAATCACACACATCATTACTGAGCAATGCTATTTGATAAAAATAATTATTTATGTTCAATTGCGGTGTAATTCTTCCTTCACCTCTCCTGCATTTCACAAGGTTTTCTTAGCAGGTTTAATCAAATTTTCCAGAATCTTGTGGGATATTTAAATAATGACATGCCCACTTAATTTGCACAAAAGAAAAGGCATGGATTAAGGTTTGCTTTGATTCATTGGTTAAGCATTAAGTAATTAGATTTGCCTTGTTGTTAAGGAGAGGATAAACACGTTGCTCAGTTATGATCTAAACCCAAAGCTGCCTCTCTGTGCTTTTTTACCCTCCACAAAGTTTCTTCCAAGTGGACACTCAGAAATGGCCTAAATGAAACAAGGGCCTGGAGAGACAGGGCACAGGGAGCCACTTCCCACTGCCAGAGGGCAGGGATGGATGGGATATTGGGGAGGAATGTTAAAGAGATAAGTTAAATTAATGTGTTGTGCTCTTCCTCCAACACAGCCACAAATCTTCACACAGATAGAAATTATCATCCCTGACTCTAAACCAGCTCTCATAACTAAAAAAAAAATGGAACTTGGCTCCAAAATTATCTTTTTTTTCCATCTTGTTCTTACTGTGTACTACCACACAAAACAAAGAAAAGAAAGAAGAAGGATGGCATCACCTTCTTGATTGCATATACAGAGACAGCTGGGAAAAAGTAATTTATACACTGCAGGATCAAGTGAGGAATGGTGACACAGCCTAGAATTGAGAATACAGCAATCACCCTGTACACTAAAAAGAAAATTTGATGCTTATTATAAGTTAATACCCACCAGATTGTTCACAAAATACAGTGTCTAGAGACATCTTGTTCACAGCATTTACTATTGAAAAAAGCCACAGAAAATAAATCTAAAAGCCTCATATCTCCCTCCTATAAATCTACTCCCAGGGCAGAGCTGTAGAAAACATTTGTACAGACTTTGAGCTGGGGAAGGTTTCCACACTCACCCTGCTTTATACTTCCTGAAAATGTTTATTTAAGTTGCTATTTTCCATTGCTGTTGTGACTCCTGTCATTTGAAACACCACAGAAACAGCCACAAAGTGTCAGTACAAAGCCAGAAAAACAACAAGACAAAGCTCAGAAAGAACAAAGCCTGTTTTGAAATCTGAAGACACCTGTACAAATACTTTTTTTTTTGAAGAAAAATAACCCAAAACTTTTTCAAGTGAAAAATAACCTCTCCAAAAACATATAAATTCAAGTGAAACAGTCAAGATAAAAACAAGGAAGTTCAAATGCACTTATACTGGATAATAAAAGAATTGGTTTGTTTGCTATCTACAGTGATTTTTCCTAAGAAAACATTCACCAGAAGACAAATATTTAATATTACTCAAAAGCAACAGTCCCTGTTTAAAGCTGTTCTGTAAGACCAACAACTCTGTTGAGCAGGCAGTGTTTATAACAAAAACGTGCTTTTTATATCAGACAGTTTGTGCTAACTCGGCAACATTTCCAGCTCAGTACACTCTGTACCGCCGGGGCTTGCCAGAAACTCGGCTCTCCACGAGCATTTTCCTATTTGTTAACTATTTCTTCCAAAAGAAAGGAACTAATCCCAGTGTTTCGAAATCCTCTTCCCAGCCATTTAACAAGGAATTCATTTGCCTAACAAATACACAAGGAAATAGTAATGTAAATAGAATAATAGCTAAATAATTTCTGCTATGTAAATCAGGGAATCCGGTGGTTTAGTTTTAAACCAGAACAACACAAAGCCAAGCATGACCACGTTTCCTACAAGGCTAAATCAGGGAGGAATCCAAGAGGCACTAAAGGCTACTTATCTTTTCCCAACTCTATTCCAGATAACAGCCAAAAAAGCCCCTTTACACTTGGATTCCATAGTGCTAGTCGTTTTTTATTTAATAAATATTGATGAAATGTTAAAATATTTATTAACTCAGAGAGAGAAGGGTGGTTATGGTCTAGCTTAATGGATGGGCCAGGAGCACAGGCAGCCCTTCACAGAACCACTGCTGTTCAGAGTAGAAAATCCATGGAATCCAAGGAAATGTGCATCCGCAGTGAGAACCTACACACCTCCAGTGGCCACATCTCTTCAAACCTCAAAGCCATGAAAACCTCAAAGCTGAAACCCGGGGACTGTCAGCATTTAGGGGTGATTTGCAGCCATTTGGCAGCTGCCCCCAGCCCTGCAGAGGAGGAACTCGGCTACAACCAGCTCAGCTCAGCCACACGTGCTGAACACGTTTGCTGTGCTTGCACACCAGGGTCAGGGTGCAACACATCCCTCACACACCCAAAGCAGGGCATGTGACACAAATACCTGTTGTCACAACAAATGGTGCCTCCTGAGGGGAATAAGCACCAGGGCCTAATGCCACCCATGCAATGCACCCCAGCAGGTGAGTGACAAACCCAACTATCACACTGGTATTGAGGAGCAATAAATGCTGGGCAATCACCAATTCTCATTGCTCTGCCCCTTCTGGGATGTACAAAATGGGTTCTTTTGGCAGCAATGAAATATTGACCTCTGAAAAGCTCAATCCACTTCCACAAAAGTCTGATGATGGGATTTCAGGTTATGATGGCTGTGCCTGCCACTTCCTTTATGTCTCACCCTCTTGGACACTGCACAGCACAGTCAATTCTTTGCAAAGCTCCCATTAAATAAACTATCATTACATAAACAGCCCCATTTTCACAGCACATATGGTTTTCAAAATTCCCTTTATCCACTGGGCAGCTGTGATGCTGAACAGAAGCTATGGCCAGAGTGATGGTACATGGCAGAAAGTTCTGTGAGTCCCAAGTTTCTGTGTGTTTTTATTTGATTGCAAAATGTCATATTTCTGACATATTATGGAGATTTACATCTGCAAATGCTCAACATGTCACAGTGACAGACTGGGGCCATGCTGACTGTGTTTTGTTAACACTGACAACAACCACAGCCAATAAAACTCTGGGAGTCTTTGTACTGCAAATGCATTCTGTATTCTTTTCTAATATATTTGTCCAAAATATCTTCTTCCATTTTCCTCAAGCACTGTATATTCAAAGGCTTTAAAAAGTTACAGTTCATGGGATTTCAGGGTTGTGTTTTCTTTTGTTCTTTTTCCTTTTCATTTATTTATTTATAATCTCATCCCAGATGTGGCATCAAATGCACACAGCGGGATATCCTTAAGCATTACTTGGTAGAGTTCTTTGTGTCACCATCCAACATTCTTAATCACATGAAGATTAGCAGAAAGACTAAGCTGGGAGTAGTGTGAGCAAGGGGAGGGGAAACTGGGTATCTGGTGGTTTAAAACAGTTCCACACCAGCTCTGTCTCCTTTTCCCAACTTCCCCAGCTCCCAGAACACAGAGACAAGGTGGAGCAATAACCAACCTTCCCTTCCATTCACATTTGCATTGCCTGCTTGTTCAGCACAGCACTGACACCAGGGCTCCCTCCTCCTCCTCTTCCATCCCACATCCTGCACACACATCCTGGATAACTTCACACCTTAGGGCGGATGGCCAGGGGGGAAAAGCTGAACACAAAAGCTTTGGCTGAGGCAGCTCCCGGTTCCTGCTTCCAGTCAGATCTGCAGCTCCAGATCCCAAAGCAAGAGCAGCCACTGGTGTGGTTTGCAAACCACTGCAAACAGCCAGGGAAGGAGGGTGTAAGGATCTGAGAGTTCAGCATTCCCGCAGAACTTGTCCACTGCAGGAGGAAGCCAGGACACCAACAGTTCCATGTGTAAGACAGGCAAACAAGGGGGCTGGACTGATTATTGGCCCCACAGGCATTGGGAAGTTGTGGATTTCCATCACAAGTCACTGTTCTTAAACCAAGACCACTTAACATGTGCAAAGTAACCACAGAAAGCTTTTAACAAACTGTATAAGTGACAAGAAAAGTAATTTTTAGGATGCAGTAAATAATTCCTCATCCTAACATGTTAATTTAAATTGATACCTGGGATTAAGTGGCCACAAGCCCAAAAATGCAGAAACTGCATTGTTAAGTGTAATAGGGAAACTCCAGAAAAGAAGTGGATCTGCTGACAGCACAACTTCAGGCCAGAAGAGGAATGACAAATTTTGCCTCTGACACATATGGACTAACAAGAAAACAAATTAACAGCAGCCTGTTCTCACATGAAATTATGAGACAGCACAATAGTGTAAAAGTCATCTTATATGCAGAGCTTTTAAAAGTGAATTAATAGAGGACTATTGCATAGTTACTGCTGGTTATAATTTGGAATACATTAAAACCTTTACTTCCCCAGACCAATATTTAAAATAAACAAGAAGCAGTGAACAGGCACAGCCACTTCATTAAAGTGATTACATAAACTCTCAAACCAAGACTTAATTTGAATTAATAGTAAAGATAAAATTGAATGCATAAACATGCCATGCAGAAAGAATGAAGTTCTGAAAAGAATTAAGTGGTTTGATGATATCACATAGCAAACACCTGATGAATTCATTAAACACAAAGGGTTGCAGATGCCACAATACAGTGAGCAGTTCCTACGTGAAAAATCAGATGGATGTCAAACTTACAAAAAACTACTGAGTCCTAACAGCTGCAGGACACAGACAGAGGTTTTGCAGAGCAGCACCAAAATTTGAACCCAAGGCTGATACAGCCAAAATATCAATACCAGACATTATTACTTCCAATGAAGTTTATCCAGTGTTTGGAAGAACAGCTTCTATTTATGCTTGGAAGGGCCAGGGATTTCTCCTTTGGAACTGCCCTGTAGCTGAGATCCACTTTCCCCCAGGCACGTTCCCCAGGGGAGACCCTCAGCTCATCGATTACATAAACTGCTCTCTAGTCTCACTCACCTTAGCAGGGCAGCTAAATATATGCACCAAGACATAAAATCTGCAGAGCCATCAAAGCACTTCTGCTGGAACAGAAGAGCTGACAATTTATGGGCTCTTCAGTTGTGCCTGCTTTTATCAGGCTGGTTAGTTGAAAGAAAATGCACACATAATTACTTAATCCCATTAAAACAAAGACAAATGACAGCAGAGAACTCCCAAGATCAGCAGTTTGAGCACAGGAAGATTCTGAACTCACACAGAAATGAATCACAGAGCCTCCTCTGTGGGCAGCTCCTTCCACAGCCCCTCTTATTTTGGCTACATCAGCATCACAGCTCTGATATCCAGCCAGCTCCAGAAAATGGCATCTTGGACAATGAACAGCTTCCAGATTTCCCAATGTACCAGTAATCCAAGGTCTCCACTTTTTCAGTGAAGTGACTGCATGTCAATTAAAGCAAGTAAATTCACGAGAAGCTACTAAAAAAATTAATTTGCTTCTTCCAACATTTGGGGAGGACAAGCAGGAATCCTAAAGAGGCAGCAAGTGGCAGTTTGGGGTTGGTGCTTAATTTTAACATTTTGACTTTCAGAAAGTTACAGGAACTCCTGTTCAGCGCATTAATGACAAAATGTAAACTGTAGTCAGTACCTGAAGAGGGAAAATGAAGCAAATTAACATTTCACTAGGGGATTTATAACACAGGTTTGCTGGCATGTTTACTATGCAGGAATAAATAAATGTGTAAAATAATTGGAAGGACTCATTGAAGAACTGAAAACTGAACTTAAGTAAATTCACATTAAACTCAAAAGTCACTTATTTTTAAGGCAGCAATGATTTTTTTTATTTAATAAAAAAATATATTTAGCGTACCTCTAAGCACCAGGATCTTTTGTCTCTGCTGTTCCTATACAATAATCTGAGCCCTTGGATGTGAGCAGTGTCTCACCTCCAGGCTCAGCCATCCTACAGCAGCTGTCTGGGACAGGACAAGCAAACAGTGCTGAGTGTAATGTTTGCCCACCAATTACCCTTTTGTGGGCTCACTGAGAACCTCCCAGGACAAGGCCAGGCAGGAACCCCTATCCCAAAAAGGGAGGGATTAGGAATTTCAGTACTAGAGTGCATTTCTTTTGAGACTAAGCAGTAACCGTCTTGCAGGAAAAACATTTTTCTTCACACTTTCCAGGCCTTAACTGTGGTTTACAGCAAAAGAAATAGTAATAAAATAATGCTTCCTGCAGTCTGGTTTAGTTTAGGAAAAAGGCAGAGAGGGACTGAGCCATAATTCCACATACACCTGGGACAGGGGATATCTGTCTGGAAGTTTTCCACTTCCAAGGACAGCCTGTCCAGGTACAAAGGCTCTCTGGGGAGATCTCTCAAGCACACTGCTGTTTATTACTCTCAGCTTTACCTCACCTGCTTATTAGTTCCTGAATACACTATTTCCCAAAGAACAGGAATAAACAAGTGGGAACTCCTCCATTTGGACTGCAAAACCCTGCTGGGTATAAATTCCATGGGTTTGTGCAGAGGACCAGAGAGCCTTGCTGAGGCTGGAAGCACCAACACCAGCAGAGAAGCAGCAGCAACGATAGTGGCACCACTTCAGGACACCCCAGTTTTAGTGAAGTATTTAATTTATTTTACTATGGTGCAGCAATGGAAATCTTACTTTGCTCTGTGTAGAAAATCCAAATTAGACTCCCAACTCAGGGCTGTTAGGGATGACAAGAGAATCCTTAAGTTACTTGTAAGTTATTAAACTATAATGTTAGTACAAAATAAAAATAAAATGTTATCGTTCAATAAGCCAACTACTCATTAAAGAAAACCCATAAAGCTTTTGTCAGGAACACAGACTCCTCTTGACCAGCAGCCAGTTAAAGTGGTAGAACTCTCAGGAATATCTCTGGAAAGGGCAGGATTGTCAGTCAGGTCCTTCACCATTCTATCCCAGCACAGTCCTACATCACCTCCATCCCTTAATAAGGGCAGAGGACATCACTCAGATACAGAAGCCAAACTTGCTTTCCAGTCACACTGCTCATTACCATAATATCAGAAATCACATCCTTTCCATATAGAAGAGACAAAATAATGACAAACACCACACACTTCCCCTTCAGCTCCCTTAGAGAAAACATTCCAGGGAATTTTGTTGACATATGTCACCAAGTATTGCATAGAATAAATTTTGTCAAACTCCAAAGGGAACAAGAAATTTTCCTTCCAGCTCCCCAGAACCATAAACCCATCAGACTCCAAGCCCTGCTGCTCCTGTTGACGCAATAACACTGTCCATACTTCCCATCTCTTTTGAGAGCTTTAAAGAATAAGTACTTTAAATTGTTAAAGCCATTCCAGTGAAAAAAAATCCTATACAAAAACCCTTTCATCACCTATAACTGGAAGTTTCCCTGGTGGGAAAGGTGTTCTATTACTTGTGTTTCAGAAGCAACCAGAATGTCATGGAACAACTACGAAATAGAAATCTTTTATTGCAAATCCGATATTTATCTCCTGCTTAGAAACTGCCACACCTGTCACCTTCTGCTCCACCTTCTAAAACCAAGTTTATCAACATAAGCACTTTAATATAGTAAATTCACATTTCAATTTCTCCATGAATTTGAGGGGCTACTTTTGCCTGGTTATTTGTATGATCCGCCCATCAATTTGTTATAAAAATTCTAAGCATTTCAGTTTGACTCCTCTGGGTGACTGACTGTTCCTAAGCAATAAATGTTCCAGGATTTGGTGCAGACACTGTCCAGGAGGAGCAGAGAGATCAGGGCTGTGAAGGTAGAGCAGGAATGGCTGTCAGGACAGCCAGGGAACACTGGAGGTGCCTGTGCCAGGGCCCAGCCCAGCACTGGGCATGTGCCAAGGCAGAGGCAGGGCTGGGAAGAGGCAGAGGCAGCTCAGGGAGCTCCCAGCCCTCAGCAGGGAACAGAAACTGAAACTGTGCTGGGCTCCCAGCAGCCCTGAGCTGAGGGAGCACAGGGACAGCTGCAGGGCACTGCTGGCACCAAAGCAGCACTGCAGCCTTTGCTGCTCTGAGCCAGGCTCAGCACCCAGACCTGTGCTGCAGCCCCTGCTCAGCTCCAAGGACACATTTAAGCATGATTTACATCAACAAAGAGGCAAAAGCATTTCAGCTGTGCCCACCCTGCAGTGTGCCTTTCCTCTGGTTTGTACCTTCACTTCAAACTACTGAGCATTTCAGCCTTGGAAAATCAATTTTACACTGTTCCTCTCAAAGCTCTACTTATCATTATATGAGTGACTGTAACACACGGGTGCTTGGTTGGTTTGTTTGGGGTTTTTTAACCAAAAGACTAATATTAAACTAACAGCACAACCCCAGCCTTTTCCTTCTGAAACTCCCACTTCCCATGGGCAAAGAGCAAAGGTAAGAACCCTCATTCTTAGGCTATCCCATGTACTCAGTTGTTTTCCACTTGCTCCTCTCTTCATTCCACGCAGAAATATGGTTTTGTTTGCTTCTTTGGAAAGGCCATATTCCAGTTTCAGGGCCCTGAGGTTTCAATGAACATCAGGAACAAACTTCACATTTCCAAAGCTGCCTCCCCCTCATTTTCCTGGCTGATCACTGACACCCCAAGCCATGGATCACATCTGGGAATTGCCACATGGACACACTGCCAGCTATCCAAGGCACTTGTCCTACAGATTACAGTCAAATCCCAGGATAAGTAAGTGCAGGTGTATAATGAAGCCCACTTAAAATGAAACCAGTCTCAGGCTTGGGGTACAAGAATTCTGTAGTAAGATTTATGACCTTTAACAGGAACTTCATTATATAGAAAGTGACTTTTATATAATGAAAACCATGTCTCTCTTAAGAGGAATGATGTGTTAACATCAGCAGAGCTGTGTTTCAGTGTTTTCTGTTTGCAATCCAGCACCATCATTGTCACTTAAAGTTCATTAATTATTCTAAAAATGCCATTACCAAAATACAATTGTATGCAGTTTTTTAATACAATTGTATGCAGTTTTTGAATCATTTTCTTCAGAAGGTGGCACTTATCCATTTTTAAAGTCTAAATTTTCCAGTAGAGCTTACCCTGTGTTCTTAGAATTACTCAATACATCCAAATACAAACATTAGTAATGAGCCCTATTAATGCAGATTTCACTTCAAGCTAACATAGATTTACTTCACACAGTTAAGTGAGTTCATTTCACTGGAAAAAGAGATTCCCTAAAGGAAAAAACATCAACTACTGAGGCTGATATTGCCCAATACATTGCTGGAAAATAAATTCTACTGATTGGATTTTTTTCATTTCCCCCCTCCCCAAGCAGCACTTTAAAAAATACAGTCTTTTAATGATTGTTTAATTTTCATATAACTAGAATATAAATCCTTTACATACTGCTTTGCTGCAGCTGCAGCATAATGTCTCATTTTTCATGGAAAAAACCTAATTACGTGGTTCACCAAATTGCCTGTGGTAACACATCAATTTTATTTACATTCAAAATTTGGACTTGAGTTTGTTCTCAGCACTCCAGTTAATTCCAAGCCCATTTTACACAATAGTTCTCCTGGATTCATTAGTAACACCTCACTCTGCTGTTATTGGGAGGGATTCCCAGCTATTGGAGCCTTGCTTGGAATTCCAGTGCTTTCCAGGCAGTTCTACTTACACAGTTCTATCCCACTTTAAATATCCTGGATTTGCTCTCAGTCTGGCTTTGCTGAAACAGTTCTGCCAAAGAACCATCAAATTTCCCTCCAGAAGGCAGCTGTTAATATTCCTCTGGAATACCAATTCCTTTTCTCACAAAAACACCCGAAAAAAACAAGAAGTATTGTGTGGCAAATAAAACCTAAAGGTTAATGACACAAAATTTCAACTATTTCAGTCAAACTGAGCTTATATTTAGAAAGCAGAAAGATTATGAGGAAGCACATGGATTCAGTAGAGAATTTCTTGGCTTTGCCTTCCATCAGTGTCTTTCCTCTAAACTCTTTCCAGAAGGTAATTTGTTGTAATCAACAGGAAAACCTCCAAATTCCCAGCCATGAACAAAATTAAGATGTTAATCCTTGAGGGATACAAATAAAATAAAACAACAAAAAGCATTAGGCTTTTTTACATATGGCCCTTTGGTAGATTTCAGACTTTTAAATAACTTTTTAGCCTTAGATTTTGCCAGCTGTAAGAAGAGGGAAAACACACTATGTGAGAATGATCCATGAAATATCCTGAGCTGGAAGGGACCCACAAGGATCAGTAAGGTCCATTTCTTGACTAGAATTGGTAATGAATTCACAAATGCCACATGTACTCATTGGATCCTGCTCTGAACACTGAGATTCCCTGTTCATGGAGACAAAATCACTGAAGGGAAGAGGAATTAAGGCAGAGGTAAGTGCAATCAGAATTCCAAACAGGACACTCAGTTTTAATTTTTTTTTAACACTCCCACAAACCAACTTTCAAGAAAAAGGAGTAGAAGTGGTGGGAAGAACATTTATTTTTAAAAGAAAGCAAAACAAAATGAAGACATCTCGCCCAGACACAATAAGGCTCTTGTCAACTTCATGTGTATAAAAGGAGTTGGCATTTTCCCATGAAGCAATTCCTTAATCCCAAATGATGGCATAATAACCTCATTTAATATGCCTGCTTAAAAGAAAAAGTTTATTTTGTCTAAGCTGAACTTCAACTGGCAATCACTGGACACCAATTACCAGTGTCAGATATAAGGGTCACAGAACAATTCTGCGGGCTGAGAAAGTAGGAATTCACTTTTCAATCCCATCTTCTTGCCAAAAGAATGGAAAAGTTGAACTTTGTTTTCATGTCTTTGGGAATAATCTATGCTAGGCAATTAAGAAAATGCAAATTACTTATCTTATTGAAAATAATCAAGCCAGAAACAGACTTTTCAGTAACTTAATATTCCAATAAAGTCTTCTGTCACAGGAACCTACTTGTTAATTCCACTCTGCGCTCAAGAACCGGCAATTAACCATTTTCAGATTTCACTTCAAATTATTAATAAGTGGTACTCAGCTGCTTGATATTCATTGCTGCTTTTTAAATGGAAAGCCTTCCAAAAGCCTTGCATTTCAGATCCTTTATTCCTTGTTCATGAACTGCTTTTCCATGCCCTGGCTGCTCTCCTTCCTGGTACCTCTGGGCATGACAAGAGTTCTGGGGTTTATGGAGTTACTCAGAGTGCAGAAAATTGTTGTAATACACATCCCATGGTTTCACCAAAGCCCAGGGATCCCAGGAATAACCTTTGGGCAAATCCAAGGAACTCTCCAAGTCAGCTGTAATGCAATTCCAGCAGCAACTCCCTCCCTTCCTGCCCACTGCCATAATCTCATGGTAGAATGAAAAGACTGAGGAGCACTCTCATTTGAACACCCATTGCACAGCAAGGGGGCTCAGCCTTCATTTCACGCATTGCTTCCCACACCTCAAATGTGTTTGAATAGACAGGAACATCTTCTCATTCAATAATTAACCTATCTCACTACACACAGCTCGAAGATACTCTAATTCCTGACAGAGCTCCCAATTCCTCACAATTGCAGAAATAATATAGCACCCTGAAAGAACCTTAAATAGGCTCAAATTGAGATGGAAAGTAGATTTTTCACTACTTTATTCTCTTTTACATTAGTGGAACCAAAAAATATAATTTTTTCCAAATTTTCCATTATTTTTCTTTTAATCCCTACTAAATGCTGACAAGCACCAACTACTAAACATTTACAGGTTAAACATTGACTTGACTGCTAAATGAAACTTTGAAATCTGGCAGTTCATAAGGGAGCATCAAGAATCCTTCCTAGCAGGAATAAAAACAACTAAATTGAGTTCTGGGGCAAGTTGTTCTCCTCAGGAGAAAACCCTTAAAAACAGAGCTGACATGTTCTGCTTTCCTGTAGGTAAAAATTAGCAAATTTCAAGTAGAGAAACAATAAGAAAACTAATTTTGGGGCACAACCATGTGGGTTAATGTGGGTGCCCTGCACACAGCTCTTCCTACAGACAGCATTTTTCCCTGCTCACTTTTATCAGCACCAGGGGATTACGGCTGCACCAGCCTGATATGCCAAGAATTCATAAACAGGAATGAGCTGAAGCTCCAGGTTTTTCCTGTCATAGCTCAAATTTCAGCTACGTTTTTAAACTTACCAAGCTGCAAAGATCGTGTACAATAATCCTTCAGGAAAGACTTGCCTAATTCATTCAAGATCATCTATTCTTCATAAGCATTTCCATCCCAATTCTTATATTCTACACAGCAGAAAGTGAAATAGTATCATTTTTCTGGGGAAGCAGCTCCAGAAATTAATGGATCAAGTGCAATATATAGATGGAAATCCCAAATACCTACCAGAATCAGTGAGTTCAGGCACACAAGCTACTAAGTGGATAGAAAGATGCAGTTTTACCTAAAGAACTACCAAAACCCCAGAATTTATTACTTTTCAAGCTCCTGTCTCACATCCTGCCGGCATTCCAGAGTCCACCTCCAGTGTTGTGCTCACAGTCACCAACCTGTATTCTCAGTAGTGGTACATACCATAATCCCTGCATTAAACCTGAGAATTCCAATATTCCATACCACAAATGCAGCAGACAAAGTGGAATGTATCCATACATCCAGGTCAGAGATTATAAATTGATAGACAAAACTGTCAGAGAATTACAGAATATTCTGAATTGAAAGAGAGCCACAAGATCATCAAGTCTAACTCTTGAAGTGGTGTAAAGTGTCAGGGCAAAGTGCTCTTTGCAAAAGCCAGGAAGGGAACTGAGGAACAGATCTCCCTTCCCTATAATCTCTGTGGAACCCACAGGGTATAGGGCAGGGGTGGGAGAAGAAAGAAAACCCAAGAGTTGAGTCTAAATTCTCTGTGATGCTCCAGATGGTATTTGGTCACCAAATGCAAATGAGAGCTCTGCAAGTTGCAAATCCACAACGTTCCTGTCAAAAACGCTGCCAACAGTCAGACACTCCCTCCTCTCCTTCCACTTCTTCTGTGTGATGTACAAAAAAATGGATTTGTGGGGAAAGGTACCAGAGCTGGAACAGTTGCCAAACCTCTCCAGGCAATATCATTAAATAGCATTTATCCTTCAGAAAACCAAACTGCAACAAACTTAAGCGTGCTCAACTTTTTCAGACTTACAGAATCACTCCAGTTTTTCCTCACTCACTGACCCCACCCCAATCAGCTTTTTCCACCCAGGATTGAATAAAGGTCTTCAACCTCTCATCCAGTTTTAAATGCCAGCACAATAAAAACCAGAACACCACAGTCAAGGCTGGCAGGAAGAAGAAATGTAGGAGAATGTGCAAGAGACAGTTCGGAAGTTCCCAGCTGCCTGGTTAATCCAACCACTCCACTGATCTACAACTGCCCTGCAAATAATTGTTTTTACTTAATCTCCCATGACGGCATTTAATTATCCACAGTTTTGGAAAGCTACTACATAAACAACTCTCCTCATACCTCCTGTTTACAACCACTAAGTTGTTTTCTTAAGACTATTTGAAATTCTTTTATTAATGGCAGATTTGTTGTTTACCAAATCTTCAATGTTATAAAGATAAAGAATTCATGAGCGAAAGTTTTTGAAGTGCTTCTGAAAGCAAATCCTCAGTTTGGACTTTTCCTCTGTTTACTGAGAGCAGTAAATATCATGCAGCACTATTGCAGTGACTCTTATCCAAAAAAAAAAAAAAAAATCAAAAATTATAATTTAGACTTGAATTAATAAAACATAATATTTAAAAATTAAATTCTTTAAAATTTAGCTATCAATATTTCACTTTCAACACACAAGTCCGAGGCATCCAAAACTTTATTCTTGATAAGAATTCATGATCTTACTAACAGGCATTATTCTCTATAGTCCCTATATCTCAGATGTCAATGTTTTGGGGAGACTCTAGTCTTCCTCTTGGATTTGCAGCATCACATTCCTGGGACTTGTGCTCCTGAAGATGTGACAGCACAACAACAAAGTTCTGGCCATGGAACTCTAAGTCACAGTGACAATCCAACCTGCAGGAACAGCATTTTAAGCCAAAGCAGCTCATTTCCTGAGCAGGCTGTACCAGAAAAAGGCATCAGGTTACCCTGGCCCAGCTGACAGGCAAGGAAAACTCTGCTTCAGTAACTTTCCTGTTTTCTGTTTGTATGCCCACAAGGAAAAGCCCTTTATATCTTCAGGAAGCTAATTGCAACTATCAAATAGTTCAGTATTGTGGCCTGTTTATACCATAAAAAGCAGAATAAACTTGTTAAGTTTGCCTTCTGGCTGCATGAAGCAGGAACACAAACTGTGTCCTTTGTCCTATCTCAAGGAATCAATGGACATAAATGCCTTGTTCTGGCTGAATTTGAGGCTCAATATTTTGTCAATACTGATGTTTGAACTCTAAAATGTACTGAACAGAGCCCAGCAGCTCTATCAGCAGAAAATGTACAACACTTACACAATTTACATCAGTTTGAACTATATCTGATAAGTCACTACAAGTGTTTCAATGTGCTTTTAATATAGACCAAGGAAATCTATCCTTGTAGGATTTACACACATGACAACAAACGAGTTTCAGATTGAATTCCACTCAGAAGTTACTGCTCTGAAGGCTCCAGCCTGGATGTGGGGACACCTCAAGTGCTGTGTCCAGTTCTGAGCCCCTCAGCTCAGGAGGGACCTTGAGGGGTTGGAGCAGGTCCAGGGAAGGGAATGGATCTGGGAAGGGGCTGCAGCCCCAGGAGGGGCTGGGGGAGCTGGGAAAGGGGCTCAGCCTGGAGAAAAAGAGGTGTCCAAGGAACACCTGGATGTGGCACTCAGTGCTCCAGCTGGGGGATCAGACACAGGTTGGACTCAATGACCTTGGAAGTCTTTTCCGAACCAAATAATTCTGTGATTCCAGACAATTTTGAACCAGGCAGACAATGTGTGACAGTGCTGCTTTGCTTTATTCTGCCCCACAGTGCACCCAGCAGAAGCAGGTTCAGCTGTCCAGACATTGAAGTGGATTTCCAGACCACCACCACTGGAAGCAGTAATGTTGTTGTAACCAAGATGTCAGATATAAACAAGCTCCATCAATTTACAGAAGCATCACCTGCAACTCTCCTCAAATAAAAAGACACTTAAGTCCCATCTACTGCATTTGAAATATTTAATAAACTATATTTCACTAAGAGAAAAGCATATATTATTAAAGCTTTGCTGGGTAAGTAGAAATATTACCCATTCCCTCATTCAAAACAGGTGCCTCATAAAAAATGAATGTCAGTGGAATGGCTCAGCACAGCACTTGTGAGCCATCTCTTTAATTATACATGATCACAGGGCTACCTGTGTGGAACACGCCCCACGGTACTCAGGCCTCCATATCTGTGATTTCACAGGCTCTGGTGACAAATAAACAATCTGGCAGCCATCAAAGGAGGAAGTTTGGAACTGTGCTTAGAACAGAATGAAAATAAATGAATATACCATAACCCAGGACTAAACAGTGCAGGGTACAGGTGGGAGATAAGGGACAACTCAAGCACACTTGATAAACAAAATATTCTGTGTACTTGAAACAAATTTTATCACCAAGTCACCAGAAGGTCTAAAGGCCACAAGGATAAAAAATTATTGCAAGAAACCGGAACTTGATCCTTATGATTGTCTTGGGTTTTTTTAACTACTGTTATTATTCCAGAACTGGTGAACTTCAGTTGTTTTCTTGCAGGACACAAGGTGAAAATGGAGGTGAAATTCATCAGCCTAATAAAGCACCTTGTAGCTCAGGCAAACTAAGACTTGTCATAGCAACAATACATCACTGAAAAGTAAACAATACACAGTGGATATAGTCAACCCAAACAGGATCACAGCAGATAGAGTAGAAGTAACTTAATCATGTTAAGGCTCCACATTCTGGTGACTCTGAAGACAATCCCAGTTGCACAAAGCCTATAATCACCAAATTATCACTGTCACCTCTGACCTACCTGCCTCTTCCTGCCTCCTATTCCACTCACTTGTTGCAACTCGCCTTGGATCATGCTCAAATCCTGCAGCACGAGCAAGGAGCAAGTCCTGACCTCACAGATTTACCTGGGGTGCCATGGAGTTCCCCTGACTGTACAGGAGAGGTGATTTATTCCATCAGCTACTACCTTATGTCAGAGCTGAGGTATTGTTATTATGATTATTATTATCATCACCCCTTGGAACTAGAATTTACTCTACTTTCAGAGGCTCAACAAAAATCCAAGTCATGATATTGACTACAGGTCTCCTGAGTTCAACTTTCACTTTGTGTTTAATCATGCAGCAAGAAAAGTCAAATTTACAGATTTTTGTTTTCCTGTAGGTCTTAAAACATGAACTATGACAAAATCCCATAAGGTAGCAAGTTAAAGCATTTAAAAAGAAATCCTTTTTCACTGGAAAGAATGGAGGTGATTGAGAAGCAAAGAGTGGCTTACTGTGCAGCTCGCGGTGGATGACATCGACCAGGTTGGGCTCGTCCCCCCACCAGAATATCCAGAGTTCCTTGCAGTCGGGTTTGACGTCCCGGCGCCACACGCACAGCAGGTTGGCCTGCAGGCAGCGGATGAAGCTGAGCAGGATGGGATCATCCTGGGCTGGAGCTGAAATGATGGGCCCACAGTCCCCATGGCCTTCAAAGTTGTACCTACGCCATTTGATGCCCGTGAGTTC
This sequence comes from Ammospiza caudacuta, assembly GCF_027887145.1. Classification (NCBI taxonomy): domain Eukaryota; kingdom Metazoa; phylum Chordata; class Aves; order Passeriformes; family Passerellidae; genus Ammospiza; species Ammospiza caudacuta. The sequence goes on from NC_080610.1 coordinate 7,130,165, forward strand.
GGCCTATGGGAAACAAAAAGGAAGAAAAGTCATTGGATCGCTTCATAATTTAGTTATTGTCATAGTTTGTTTCATTTTCATTGGTTAATTCCTCAATTCAAGTTCAAAAATCCTCCTATTCATATATTCCCCTTCAAGGAAAAGAATTTAGAAACAGCATTGAATAAACCTGGCTTACCCCTGCATTTAGGTTTTCACCACAACCTGACTCACTTCTATTCATTTCTATTCTATTCATTTCCAACAGCTTCATTACATTTCTAGCCTTATTGTTATCTTATTGTCATCTTACAAGTTAGAAAGGAAAAAAAACAAACAGGGAGAGGGAATAAGGTTCATTTCCTACAGGCTGCTTGATGGCCACGTGAGCTCAGTGTCAGCCCAAAAGTTGGCCACTGGAAAGTCACAAAGCACCACAGTACTTAAGAAAACCAGTGACTTACTGGAAAAGCTGAAACAGTTTCACATTGAGCCATTACTAGTTTAACAAATGAGGGTTTTATTTTTATTTTGTCCAAATGAACAAAAGCAGAATATGGAAAGTTGCCATTTACTGCCTCTCAACCAGATAGAATTCTCTTATTAACCATCAAGGAAAAATGAAAAGAACAGATTTGCTACCCAGATGTTTGGGAAAGGTTTTCTCTGGGCACTGCACAGCTTCCCCAGGGAATGGGCATGGCCCCAAGGCTGCCAGAGCTCTAGGAGTGTTTGGACAATGCTCTCAAGGATGTACAGGGTGGGATTGTTGGGGTATCCTGGGCAGGGCCAGGAGTTGGATTCCATTATCTTGATGGGTCACTTCCAACAAAGGCTGTTCTGCTTTTCTGAGATTTTCCTCCACTCCCAGTTTGCCCCATCCCTGTTGTAGCCTCCCCCTTTCTCTCCACTTTCCAGTACAGGACAGGGAATACTCCCAGGACAGTCTGGTTGTTATCAAACACAACTGGTGTGTGTATACCCTGCTCACAGTGGGCTTGTACTCTGCTCTCTACCTGTTACCACATTCCTGCTGCTGCTACTCCCTCCACTGCTTCATTTCCAGTGTTCACACCTTCCCTTGGCTGCCCAGAAGCAGCTGGTGCTCAGCTCCCAAGTGCTCCTGCAGGAACAGCCAGCTGCTCTGCCACAAGGACTGCAAACACTCCAGGGCAGCAGCTACACCTCTGACAAGAGGGGGAATTGCCAGGGACAAGGGAGAGACCCCCACTGGAAACACTGACTGCAGGAATGAGTTTTTACTCCTAAAGAAAACTGAAGACTTGCAGATCATGTATTCCTCCCATTGTCATCACCTGTGTGAGGACATTCAACTTCTCCTCCAAAACCCAAACTCCCCATCACACACAGGATTTCCTTTTTCAAGTCCACAAACTTTGTCCATTTACAAGTTTAAACTCTAAAATTTACTTCTGCCCTCCACAGTAGGTGGAAGGAGCCAGCCTGGTTCAAGAGGTGGTTGGTGAACTGCTGAGGAGCTGAAGGTGATGCTCATCATACCAACAACAGAGCAAAAACCACAAGTATTTCTTGGATCTTGTAAATACATTCTCTGAAAAAGTTTCACCTCATTCCTGTATACTGCCTGGCACTGCAGGGCTCTGGCCCATGGCTGCAGTCCCTGGGACTCTGCCTCAAGGACTATTTCCCCAAACACTGATTATCCAGACTGCCCATTTAACTCTGAAGAGGCCTCACCAGGCACATGGCCACTCAGTACTGCACTGGGAAGGGCAAAAACCTATGGAACACTGAACAGCAAGGAAATTGGGTTTATTGTCTGCAGGCCCCTAAACCAGCAGACACGTTTAGCTCCACAGGGCAGAAGGGACCCTGCCATCCTATATCCTGCCAGCAGGACACCAGTCCTGGCTTGTCCCAGCTGGAGGCTCCCTACAGCCAGCACTCAGCTCCTGCACTCACACAGAAATGCTGATCAGCCATCCAAAGGGTTGGGAACTATGGAAAAGGAAATGGGAAAAGATAGTCCAGAGTGGCTGAGATACACAGCCATGTGCCACCTTCCTAGCATGATAGGGGCAGGAGAATGCAGGAGGAAGAGACAAAATGGGAGGAGTAAAGTTATTTTTTCCATAGTAGGGTGCTAGAACACCTCAGACACTAAATAACAGTCTAAGAAAAAGCACTCCTCCAGAACAGCTACATCTGCTCTAGATGCATCCCCAGCTATAGCTTGGAAAAGGAATGGGCAGAGCTTCTGGAACAGGACAATGAAAGTAACTACAGACCACAAAACACCAAGAATTACTGCCAGCATAGGCAACCTGTGAAAAAAGGTTAAATGTTTGTGCCATAACCAGCTAAGAACATATGCTAAGTCACAAAGACCTTGGAACAGGAAGATGATGAAAACCAAAACACTCAACTGAACAAAGGACGTTACCCAAGAGCAGCACTCGCTTAATCCACACAGCAAAAGCCAGAGCTCAGCTGTTTCAAAGAGCAAAGAGGCTCCTGTGGCTTCCTGCCAGCTCAGAGCTATCACCCCAACATCCCCTCCAAGGAGGGATGAAACAGAGTCAAGGAAAGCACAGTGAAATCAGCAGAGCTGCACCCAATTTAATTCTGTGCTAACTCCTGGAGTCTGTAATTCTGTGGACTGTGAGGAATGATAAACTACTAACCTGGATCACACCACTGCCCACCCACACACAGAATCTCAAAAAAAAAAAAAGGGAGAGAAGTCCTGGGGCTTTGGACTCAGCAGCAGCATTAAATGAGCTCTCACACATCGTTTCCCAGTTTGAGCTGCAGAGATGTGGTTCAGCACATGTATTGGGATATGTCTGTTTCTGTTTAAATTTTTAATAGGTAAGCATCAGTACTAATCCCTCAGAACTTCTGGATTGTGTCCTCATGTTAATTAAAAGAATTCAAATAGAAATTTGAATCCAGAAGGGATACACAAGAGCAGACTACACCCAAAACACTTACACACATTCTACGCCTCTACTGATGTTCTGTGTAAAGCATTTAACACACTATAGGGAGAAGATCTGCATCCACATGGGGATTTATTTACATTAATTTCTTTAAACAAACCAACAGTTTGGTTTGAAGAGGCCTCCATCTGTAGCAGGGTTTGCACAGACAAGACAAGCAGCGGGCTGTGGTTCTGGGAACAGTTCTGAAGAGCCAAATGTGGTTTCATTTGTGCTTCAGTGGCAGTGAGCTCAGGCTGACCCAACACAGCCTCATCCTCCTCAGCCCCAGCCATGCATTTCCATGTCCCAGTCTGACACTGGATCTACTGGTCATGGAATCACTCCATGAATGGGATCACTTCACCAATTTAAACAAGAGAAAGCCAAACATTTCCAGGCTTAGCACCCTGACAGCTCATCCTGCAGCCAAGGAATCACTGAGCAGCCCCAGGAGAGGAGGGAGAGCAGAGTGGGATCTCCCCTGTCAGGAACAGCTCCAATCAGGTAAAACACAACCTTCAGTGCACCCAGACTGCTGTTCTGGTCTGGAACACCTCAACCAACACAAGCAAGCACTGCTGCCAGGACAGGCTTGGCCTGGGTGCCTTCCCTGCAGCACTCAGACATTCACACTGAGCTGGGCTGACTCAAACCCAGAAGGGTTGGATTAAACGACATTTTCCTTTACTCAGATCAGTCCCCACACCTGATTCATTAAACAGCCACAGAGATGCTTGTACTGGGAAGTCTGAGGACAGCAAAGCAGGTCAGGGAGGGCAGAGATGCTCTGATTAGTAGAACTGCTGGTTTGAAAGCAGCCTGAAACACTGAGACAGAAACCAAAATTGCCAACCTGAGGACAAAACTGTGAACATGCTGTTTAACTCACAACTGGCTAGAGATGAATGCAGAACAAAGCAGAACTCTTGCCAGGTGATGTAACTGACTGTGTTTCTTGCATCTCTTCCCATATGCATAGTTTTGGCTTATTGCAGTTGCTACAATGTTTTTAAAACTAAAAAGCTTGACAAAAAAAAAAAACAAAGAATTTACAAATACTTATTATCCAACACTGTAAGCAAATCATGCATTAAATGAGATTTTTGCTTTGGTTTATAAAGGAACGTGTTATGGAGGACTGTGCTGTGAAGGGTTTAACTGCTCAGATAAGTGGGGCTGTTTTGAAATGGAGTTTTTTTCTAAGTTCAGCAACTGCACTTGGACACAAAATATTTGTGAGACGCCAGTTCTAAATGCACTGGGCCAAGCATGTAAAGAAACAGAGAAATTGGATCTCTAACAGTAATACCCAAACCCTTCACTAACATCCAACTTCTTACAGAGTAATTCCCAAGACACAAAAAGATCTGTTTCTGATGTTTTCAAAAGCAGCTGTCAGGGTAGAAGAGTGTGTTCAAATTCCACACAGGCATCCAAAACTGCCCAAAACATCCCCAAGAAAGAGGCATTAATGAAAACAGTGCATTGCCAATGTCTTTATTCAGATGCATGGCCTTAGAGCGATCACACAGAGTCCCTTGGAAAGGAACACAAACTCAGGTTTCAGTAACCATCATCACACCCTGCAGAGTGAAACAGCCTCAAAAGAGATGAGCTGAGAGTGTTCAACCCTCTGATCCCCCCTGCACACACAGACAAGCAGAGAGACACAGAAAGCAAATTAGCACTTTCTTTCACACCCTGCTGCCCTAAATACAGACACCTCCACATGTACCTGCCACAGCTCAGGGCTCCAGGACACCATCCACACTGTGAATTCCTAGGAGACAAAAAACCTAAGCTCTCATTCTTTTCCCCCTTCAGGCTTAAATCACAATAATAGGCAGGCTGGGAGTGTCTTTGCTGATCTCATCGTGCTCCACTCAGATTGGTAGAGTTTAGGCTGCTAAAAATCACAATTCCCCAGTAACATTTCACAGTGCACAACTTGGTGCTGGCATGCTCCCAGCAACCCTGAAGATATAATTAGTGCTGGGTAGCCACTGTGACTGCTTTCCTCTTCTACAGCCCTTGCAGATGGAACACAAACAAACCCATCTTCCACCTCCTCTTTTATTTCTTATCTCCACCAAATGCTTTTTGGCCTCAGTTTTATGGGAAATGGACAGGCCAACTCTAAATTAACTTCTCCAGATCACTTGAGTAATTCCACACATTTTAATACACAAAGTTCCCTTGTAGAGATTATACAATACTATAGACACAACAGAAGGAGAAAGAGGGAGAGCATCAAAAGTTTGAGAAATTCTTGTATTTAGCCACCCTAAGCATAAAGCAGAGCTATTTTTTAACTACTTTGTGCTTCTCTACATCAAAAACAATGACTAAAATTATATAAATGTGCTATTTTCCCTGCTTCATATCATACAGAAAAGTAAGAAAAGCTAAGACAGAGTCAGGCTGCAGAGAGCAGAAAATCATCTGGTACTTTCAAACCAGGAAGGATACATTGGAAAGGAGGTAAGATCATATAATGAATAAAAGAACCAGATATCAATCACACAGGCCCTCAAAAGACTTTCTAAAAGACTTTCAACATGGCAAATTTCAGGTCATTTTATTTTTCACCCTTCTCCAATTTGAAACAAAACAAAAACCAAGCATAAAAATACTTCCCAGTTGCCTGCCTAAAAGTTGCCACTCAGACAAATTCAGGTCTTCCCAGTGCTTCAAACATAACTTTCTTTAATGGTCTCAAAAAACCAATGCAAGCAATGTAAAAAGCAAACCACACCTCATCACTTCTACAAACACATTTCAGTTAAACAAAGGAATATAAAATGTCCTTCCAACCTAGGAGAAGATGTTAAGCTGCCCAGGGTACCTTAAAACATTGTATTTACCAGCCTCTGAAGTTAGGCTCAGTCTAAACAATTCCTCTAATCTAGAATTTTGTTTGCTTCTACGTAGGAAAGTAGTTGCTAAGTATCTTTAGTCTACAATTTATGCTTCAAATTGGAACATAAAACATGTAAATGCCATATATATGTTTGCCAGTTTTATTAGTGTCTCATCTTGAGAGCTTCATTCAAGTAAGTAGCTATTCTGAAGCCACCAGAGACTCATACTAAGGACTACTCACATGAGTGAAAATCTGCATAAGAAAGCCCTTAGTTCATAGTCCAAGAATTTAAACTGTAGTTAAAGGTGTCATGGGAATTACACCACCATTTTAATTAAATGCTGTAAGATCTTGCAGACAGACTCAAGATTAGCACCATCTGTTTTGGTTACAGTGTCTCCTTTCACTGCATCATCCTCACACAGCAACGAAATATCATTGCACACTCCACTCCAGCCATTTAAATACCAGATAAAAGTTATGTCATGTTGATACACTTCACTAGGAAGGAAGGACAAAAGGATGAGGACAGGAGGACTGTAAACTACTCTGTAACAATGTGTTGCTTGTGGAAGAGGCAAACATCATCCCCTCTCACACTGAATTAAAGTGTTTAGTAACATCTGCCTAAGTCCCTGTCAAGTGAATTGAAGGAATAGAGGAGATTGCTTAACTAAAAAATTCGTTTTCTTCACAGCTTTACAGACTGTTTGTACACCCTGAGAGAGGCTCCTATTCCCACAGCACAACTGAGCAGTGCCAGCACCTGTCCACAGACATTCCCCATTTGTCTGCTGGGTCTGAAGATCTCTGGGGTTTGAAAACCCACAGCAGACTGACCAGCTCAGCCCTGCAGAGTCTCCTGAAATCAGATCGTTCCCTGAACTACATATTAACATTCTCCTCTTCATGCTTTCCATTTTAAAAAAGCAAGGAATGGTTTGTGTTCCCTTCCCTCAGGGCTTATCCCTTCTGCCCCTGTAGGAGGGAGGGATCACATGGCAGTGCAGAGGCCTTGCATGCACTGAATGAGCTTCAAAAGGACATTGCTGTGAGGCCAAGCATTGCCATAACTGCACTAAGTCCTCCAAACTTGCTCTGAAATCAAGAATAGACAAAAAATAGCACAACAAAAAATAGCTAATTCTGAAGTGGGTGTCCCATGGCAGAAAAAACACCCTGCCATGGTTTGTGCTTTGGAGCCCAGTGCTCAGCCTCAGCCCTCTTAGTATGCAACTGAGCAGCAGCAGAATGACATGTTTGACTTTAATCCTCTCCCTGCATAAGCACACAGTCAAGTGGCTGGAAAAAAAGGGATAAAGGGCAGCCACTAACAAGCTTTTAAAAATGAAGGATGAAAAAATTACCCTTTTTTTTTGTTGTTATTCCTTGGCTCTTAAAACCAACATGAAAGTGAGCATGCCAGTGCATGCAGCACATGTGCCTGGAACAGCTTTCTGCTGGATAAATCCCTGCAATCCATGATGCCTCCTTCCCTCATGCCCCCTGGAACAGATTATCTAAATGCTCCTACTCCAGAGCTGTTTGTGACAAGCAACAGTGTCAGGGCATTTGTGTGTCATCTTTTACCTTTGCAAGTCTCAGAGAAGGATTTAGCTGTAACCAAAATCCTATTATCAGATATCCCCTGATGGACTTCTGTACCTGGGGACATCTGAGATCCCGTATCACAGTATCCAAGACCAGCAAACCAAGGCATTTCCAAAATAATAGGTTTCACATTATTAAAAGGCACAAACTAACAGCATGAGCTCTTATGCCTAAAAAGTAAACAGGACTGACAGAAATGAGGTATTTTTTCCTCTTTCTCCCCAGTGTGAGGGTGACTTTGCCCATGTAGGAGAGGAGACAGCCAAAAAGATTAATTGCTTCTTTCAAAGAAACAAAAATCAGACTCATCTCAAAAAGAATTTGAGGTGGCAACCAAGTACCATCTTTCCCAGTGGAAAATATAAAAGGACTCCAATACTAATGCTCAAATTTCAGCAGCTCTGGCAGATGCAGGAGGTACCAACAAAGGCTTTTTGAGTGGAAAGCATAAAAGAAAGAGCAATCTGGTAAAAGCACCCAAATTACTGATATGGATCCAAACCCTCACAGAAATTCAAGGTTAAATACTAAAGTAGATGACTACAATCAAGCACAGCAGAAGGAAAATGAGCACACACCAACACACTGAAAGAGAAAGTATCTTCTTCCAGTCCACTGCAAAAACAGGTTGACAAAACAAAACCAAATGTGAGAAATTCTTATAAAAGAAACAGAAGGTGACACAGAAATTGAGGCCATTACAATTCATCTGCAGCTCTGCACATTCATCACAAACTGCAGCTCTTGTTTCACAACATCAAAACCAGAAGAATTACAGGAATGGCCAAAAAATATATATTCCATATAGTTAAAAAATCATCCATGGATTAAGTCTGGTTGGTTTACAAGAGGGAAACTGAGGTTCTCTAGAAAACGGCTGCTGTTTTTCTTCCAGATAACAAATTAAATTAGCAGAACACAGACTCAAACCAAAATGAGGTGGCTGAAATTTTTGTATCAGGATAAAAACTTATATACTAGTTTAGAATTTGTCTACAAAACATCTACCTGGTTCAAGAAACCTCTCAACCAAATACACAGAGAGCCTGGGAGATAATTCAAGGGAAGTGCAACTACATCCACTTCAGCAAATCCAGCAGGCCAAACAAACACTAGCCACCACTGAGACAGGACCCTTTGTTGAAATTGTGATTCCACAACACTGTTCCGTGCCCCTTCATTTAGCCAGGTACCAATAGGTACCTTGAAAATCTCATCAGCACACTGAGCACTCAATGGTCATCCTCAGAGCTGCCACCCCTCAGCCAGGACCCAATGTCCACCTAAAAAGCACTTATAGTCATTCAGGACTAACTGCAAAAACTCTTTAAGAATTATTTAAAAACAAAGAATTAAAGAGGAATTTTTTTATTAAAGACCTTTGAGTTACATCAACATATTTCACCTTCAGTGAAGGCTTTGGTTAGCAAATCTGCAGCCCTTAACCAATCCAGCAAATTCAGAACGTGGTCCCACCCTGGTGCCTGGCTCGGCAGCTTCCCCCACTGTAACCCAGTCCAGCAGAGATGGGAAAGGATAATGTGATAGGCATGGCTGGAAGCCAAAGGGCTGAGACTCAGCCATCACTTGAAAAGATACTTTCAAGCCTAAAATATTCAAGACATGAACATAAGGAAACAAAGATGGCAGCAGCACTGTCCCAGGTCAGCGTGGCACTGAGACTCACACAGGCACTTCCACACCCGTGTCCTGCTGGCTCTTGCACCAACACAGCCACACAACAGGGAAGCTGCTGTGCCAGAATCCCATCACCAGGAGTGAGACAGGGAAACAGGAAAGCCAATCTGCACAACAAAACTGAACAGGCAGAAATTTGGGGCTCAGAGGATGCACAAACCTCACCCATGTCCAAACACCTACCCACGGCAGCCAAAAGTAACAAGGCATGACTGGGTTTGCTTTGGTTTAGGTGTTATTACTGGGAAAAGGGGATGAAGAGGACTTGATCTTAGAGCTCTTTCCCAACCTTAATAATTCTACATGGAATGAAGTTTACCCAGGGCAGAGCTGAACATTTACCCCTGCAGGCTGTATGGAAGCACACACAATGCCTGGAAGAAAAATGCCATCTCCAAGACAAAAGACAGAAGCAATTGACGAAATTCTTTTCATATTACCAAACCCTGGGTTAAGGTAGTGACCCACCCCACAGCTCAAGTCACAGACTATTTTACAGAAAGGCATCTCTGAGTTCTCCATCACTTCAGACAGTTTCTTCACAAAAGGGAATCAATCATATTTTAACTTCTGAGTAGATGGTTGAGAACAGATAATAAAATGGAAACTACCACCGCAAACTTCAATAGCACACAAAAAAAAGCAAATAAAGATGCAACTTGCCAGCAGCCAGAGTATCCCTCCCTTGTTTTCAGACAGGGTGAATGATGAGGGTTCACTTCTTTCTTCAGAAAGAATCAGAACTTACTGCCTATTTTCCAAATTTTAAAAAGTCCTCTCTTGGAGAAAGCTGGACTACAGAAAAGCAGTCCAACACGTGAAAAAAAATTACAAATCAAATCTACAAGAAAACAAAAGAATCCTCTCAATTCTTCCCAAATTTAACTTTCTTTTCTAGATTTTTTTAACTGAAAGAGGAAGGAAATGTCAAACATCAGAGTCATACAATGGACTATCAGCTGTTTCCCAAACCAAGTAATTTGACATATGGGTAGAAAAAAGCAGGGGGGAGGGCGGGCTGGAGGAAGTAACAACCCGAGCAGAGTAAACTTTGGCACAGTGAGGTAAAGACTGTGGTTCCCCTTCTTCCATTACACAAAAAGCTGCACGGAGGACTCAGAACATTCCTGTGCCCCACATCTGAGCAGCACAGCAGCTCCCACGGGTTTACAGCTGTGTCCATCCCAGCCCTGCCCAGCAAAGCTCAGTTTTAACCCACGTCCATCCCTGCCCCGCACACCTCTCTCCCTTCCCAAAGGAGCCCAATCCAGGCTCCTGCTGTGGGACAGAGGGGCAGGAACAGCACAGGCATCCCATCCCCCAGCCCTGGTTCTTCACCCCTGTCCTCATCACTGACACCCAGCAATGCCCAGCTTGTCAGGAGCCACCAAAATCCCTCAGCCCTTCAAAACCCACACCTGGAGAATCCTGGTGTATGAATCTCCTGTAATATGGAAAGTAGTAAATAAAGCCACTGCATGACTGGTCATGTAGATTCACTTTGCCAGCTCTCTCACTGTCATTCCTGCAAAGACAAGAATCCAGCACCTCCTGCCAGAAGGGAATTATGGAAATTCACAGAGAGCTCCAGTCAAAATTTTATTAAAATACACATGGAAAATTAAATAACTAGAAACACTGGGCTAAAACTGAAAGCAGCTTTTTCAGAATAAAGTAATTTAACCAATTCACATTTTCTCTCAGCAAAGATAATACTTTTTTTTATAAAAATACTTGACATGGCCACTACAAAACATTCCTGGAATTAATTTTGTGTCATCAGAGCCGCCTACAAATCCAGTAACATTGTAGACATACATGAAGTGAGACTCATAAAAGTCCAACACTGAGAGACTGCAGATATGTTAAACTAGGTTTGAAAACTTCTTAGTAAATCAGAGACTCCTATAAGTAAAAAATCAGAAGTCTATAATGTACCTCTCATAGCTGTCAGCTATGAATGCATTGTTATCAAAAACTGGAAGTCTGCCAACGCCTGATCAATGGGTAAAGAAGAGTTTTCCTTTATATTTTGCTTTCAATCCTCTGTTCTCACAAAATATTGTATTTTATGGGCAAATATGGAGTCATAAGAACAGGCAACCACAAGGCCCTGACCACAGCATAGCTCTTTTAAAGCTAAAAGATGAATGAAATAAAGTTTTACTGAACAAGCTTTAAATTTCTTTCTCTAAGACAGGGATTGTGGTTACAAAGCCACTTTGATCTCCGTTCAATCCACGCCACTGCCAAAACGTGGTGGGGAGAGAGGAACGAGGGGAACAGAGCTGCCTTGGGAGAGAGAAGGGGGAAAAGATTTTCACTAGGTCAGCTCCACACTCCAGGCTTAAATATGAATTTATGGACCTTTCTGGAGCCACCAAGGCATGGAAGAAGAGTAAAGGGGGAGGAACAAAAATGTAAGGGAGGGGGCAACCCAAATTTTTTCCTCTGTAATTATAATTTTCACAAACAAGAATACACTAAGCTGCAACACTGATTAAAGAAAGCTGAGGTAACTGACTCACAAGAAGTGATACAGAAATACACGTGTCATAGCTAATTACTTTTGTAATAGAAGCCTGGCCATTTTTCTCTATTTTCATAAGCTGATTAAATACATTCCTTAATATAGGGACAAGGCCATTGTGTATGTTTGAGCTCATCTGTGTTAGTCACATAAATGTAAATATTGCCTCAGGGCACCTTATACAACAGCACCACACAATAAAATTCCCCATCTCAAAGAAACAAAAGTGAGGATGCCACTAAAAGCTCCAGCCACATGTCCACATGCACTACAGCAATTCTGCTCATGGATTAAGCCACACATGACTCAATGAGAAATAATGTATTTTTACAGATTAAGGTAGAAAGTGAGAGCCAGAATTCATCCAAATCAATGAATATTCAGAGCACAAGCCAAAGGAAAGACTGCTTAAATGTTTTACAACACTTGTGAGTAAGGCAGCTCCTTACTACAGGAGGAAATGCTGAGAACCCTTCCAATGTGAAAAGCTAAACTTCTTCCCTGGTATCAGAGCAGGTTCTGCTCAGCCCTCATTACCATTTCACAGTGCTGGGATCCCACTATTGCACAGCTCTGTGACGAGCTGGGCCACAGCAGGAAACAACACAGGCTGTCATTGCCAGTGTCCCAGTCCCCTTATCCTGCCCCATGTGCTCACTCCACTGCTGTGTGCACAGGGAGCCCAACACCAGCTTTTAGCCAGATTTTGAGGTCTGCAGAACAGAGTATTTTTATTAGCTGGTTTCTCTTTAAAACGATCAGTTGATGTCAGGGAACTCAAGAAAAGAGGATCTATTTTTAAAGCAATACTTTGAGCTCAAAATGAAAGCAGTGGAACAGCCTGGTCTGAGGAACAAAGATGCCCCCATGTAAACACACACTCCTTATAAGCAAATCTTCTGGATTTGGGTTGGGATCTTCTGTTGGAAACACTTGTGCACTTTTAAAACTGGCAAGTTAATACTAAAACAAGCATGTTTTTCAGTCAGAGCAGTATTTTTGCTTATTATTTGTGTTACTATGGCACCAACAAGATGCAAATGCCACTGTGACAGACTCTACACAACGAAGTACACGACTCACCCACAGATCAGTAAATGAACACGGACAGACTCCAAAGTTTTGTATAAACTACACTTGTCAGCCTTAACAACAGTGGGAACAGCCCAACCACCCACCCAGTGTTACTGGGTTGTCCAGAGGATCCCACATAAACTCAGGAAAAGGGGTTTTGTTGGTCTGTGGACATCTACTGTCACCTTCCACAGCTACCATAGAACAACTAGAAAAAACCAAAGGACATAAATCTATAATGAGGGGATCCTGGCATACACTGGGGCCAGCACTCAAGGAAAAATAAAAGCCAGAGGGAGCAGGTGTAACATCAGGGAGACAATGAAGGAATGCAGCAAGGTGCCAACCATTCCAGCCACGGGATGCAAGACAAAATTTCTAAGTTCCTGCTCCGATCAGAGCAAAACCCAAACCCTGATAAAAGTGTGCTGCCACAACTATGATGCAAAAAAAGTGGACTGGGGCAGGTGGGGAGGTGGGAGTAATTCCATAGAGAGATCAAGGAAAGGGGAGACAACAGGTGCATTCTCACTCAGTGAACAGGAAGGGCTTCAAACCAGCCCAGGTGTTCACCCCACCACAAAGTGCAACAGCCCCCTAACACTGCTGGGCTTTGGTATTTAAAAGCAATGCATCTGCATACACACATATCCTTTCATGTAATGCTTCTGAGAACTAGAGATGAAAAAATTAAAACAAAATCCATAAAGATTCCTTCTTCATCTAATGACCAAAGTTACTCAAGTTAACACATTCAGCAAATATATCTCATATGCACCACACTTATTTTTTTCCACCAAAGATCAAAACTTTCAGTTTCTTTAGATTTTCTTCAAAAGAACTGCATTGTCCATAAGGAAAATAATAGAAGAAAGGATTTAAAAGTTCTATCTGTAGATCTTTCTTTATTCTTTCATATGAGGAAGCGCTCTCAGAAGAAGGCAAAAAAATCCAAGATCAAATGAGTCGGGGGGGGGGGGGGGGGGGTGTTTGAGAACTGGGGTTATGATGTCAATTCTGTATTAAAAATGTAGAAAAATAGAAAAATCTATTTCCAGATAGTGTTACACCAAATTAAAATTCTTGTTCCTAAGGTGTAGTTACCTAGGATATTTTTTGATGCTTCACCCTGATATTTGGGTATTAATTTTTTTGTGCTGATGTTCCCAACAGCAGTCACACAACTGGACTCACAGTGCCACCAGAATCAGGACAGAACCTCTGGGGAAGGATTTCCAGCCCCAGGACATGTGCACATTCACAAGATACTCAGGATTTCAAGGAAACCTCACTCAAATATTTCTTCGTGATTAGCTTGGGCACACTTATTCTGAGCTGCAAATGTCACTCCTGCACCCCCCCCCCCCATTTTTTTGGGAATATTCCCAAAAGGTTGGTTATCCAACAGATCCCTCAATTCCCCTCCTGGAGCAGGGCACACTGGCTGAACGTCACTGTCCCAATCTCTTTGCAAATCTGGGTCTGTTCACTTCAAACCCTCTCCCTGGCATGTCCCATTAAACTGTCAAATACTCTGACAGGACATAATAAAAACCTACCACTGAAGTGATTTAAAACCTGAAATAATCTTTTATTAGCAAGAAGTGAACAAGCTTTCTAATGTCATCCCTCTACTTCTGTCTTGTTACCTAATAAAACTCAGGACAAAGATAACTAGAGAATCAAATACTTTTGCACAACTTGAGAGGTTAATCCATTTCTTAATTATTTATGCATGTAAATTCACACCTACATAAAATTCCAAACAAGCAAGATAGACACTGTGCAGTGCTGAACATTCAGCATGCCAAAATCCCAGCCCACTGCTCGGAGCACCGCATTTATGAAAACACAACAAGCAAGGACTACTGGTTAATTCACTACTACTGAAGGCATTGAGCAATCAACATTTACTATGAAGTCCTTTACTGACAATTATGCAACACCAAGGAATAGCTCACAGCAGCCTCTGCAACCTTCACTTTCTGATGCCATGAAGAACCTTTAGGAGAATAAGCCAAATGCCACCTCTGATTGCTTTAATTCCTTTCATTTTATGCTGGAAACATCAACAAAACTCACTGATCAAAGGGGACAACTTCTGTTCCTGGATGTGAACTGCAAAAAGCAACAGTAGTGACAGCCTTCACTGTTTTTAACTTTGCCTTTTAAACAAGAACAAACACAATTCCCACTGCCTGGACCCTTCTGGCAGCGGGCTTCTATAGGAATGCACTTCTACAAGAACATGGGACATCTTCCATAGCAGCTTCTCTAACCTGGTCTCACTTCCCCAGAACACAACCGTGTCTTTTCCAGCATGAAGACTCCTACAGTACCAAACCTTTCTACCCCATGAGAGCTCCTCCCAATTTCAGATCATTCCTGACACCCTTGGCCGTACTCTCCAGCTCCAGTATATCCAACATTATGCAACTTCACCCCAATTTCCCAAGACTGAGTTGTGCCTTTGGATCCACCATGGCACCAGAGCCTAGATAGTTGAAGAAACATCTTCATGAAAGCCCTCACTGTCATATGAGTAACCCTTACTCACAGGAAAAGTCAAATTAATTTCAGTAAGACTACTTTTATGATTAAGGATTATTCACAGGAAGACTGCTGCCAGCTGAGGCTGAAGTTTTAATACAAAGCATATTACCTCAGAACATTTTGTCTCTAAATAGTTATTAGACAGCTCTTAATTAGTATTTAAATAAACTGGCCCATACAATGGCTTATTAAATACTGTTTATCAAAACAGACATTCTTTTCAGAAGCAGCAGCAGCAGACATTTTGACTACAGCAAAAACAGAGTGAGGATAAATATCATTTGTCCTACTGCTGTGCTAGGAACAGCAATTTCAGACAGAAAGTGTATTTTTAATGAGCAAGGCTTTATACTGAGCAGATTAAACAAGTTATTATTTGAGGAGTACTCTGATAACAAAGATGCAAACCAACCCTTCCATCACCTTACTGGGAAAGGCTCCACGCTCAGAGCAGGATGGGGATGTGTCTGCAGGCTGGCTGGGGGCTCTGCCTCCCACATTAACCCGTGTTCCACAGCACACCAGCATGAACCCATCTTCCAGGGCGGCGCTGGATCCCCGCGCTGCCGGAGAACACCACACACACTCGGTGCTGCCAAGTGCTGCAATCCAGAGGGACATTCCATGGAATGCCAGCCCAGCACCACCCCCAGTACCTGCACAGCCAAAGGTAACTTTGAAACCTTCACTTCAGACCCTCAGGTGACACATTCTGAGCCCACACCACTGAGGGCCTCCACAGTGTCGGGACATCACTGATAAAAGAGAATCAGTTACTAAAAGCTTTAAGAAGACACTTCCCATCAAAAGATTCAGAAGCAGCAAAGGTTCCTAACCTCTCTAGCACGTCTACAGCTGACAGAAAATAGAAATCATGAATTGTTAAATCAACCCAAATCCACCACAGCAACCAGAGCTGACACAGAGCTCTGGCTTCTCCAGGGCAGGGAGACAGCGTTCCTGCTTCCACAAAACAAATGTCTGTGGCAAGGAATATTATTTAACCATGAACAAACAGTATCATGATAGACTATAATTATTTCAGAACTGTAATTCTCCAGTCACGAACATTTATTTGTGATTCACTCACAAAACAAAGCCTGCAGTTGAAAAACCCCCAACTTCTAATAGCAGAATCAATATTCAAAATATTTGTAATCTACTGCGCTGTTAAAAAATGAATGGATTCCCATCAGCTAGTGGTTTAGATTTTGTTCTGTTACACTGAAAAAGTAAATGATTAACAAAAGTTTCCCTAACTACTAATCCACACTACTGTAGCTTAAACACTTCATAAATTTTGAAATGAATATGACAATCTGAGATTAAAGGGTCAGTGGTGCTGGCCACATATTTTCAGTCAGTGTTTCCATTTTCAATACCTTTCTCTGCTACATAAATCCTAAAAAAACCTAACACAATATAAAATAAATCTTCTGAACAGTTTTCACATCGGCTGTATTTTAAAAATACTACTACTTGATCCCCTTTTTTATTTTTGTGGAGCCAGAATACAATAAAAACAGAGTTTCATACACAGCACCACATTAAGGCACAGATACCTCCCACAAAATTACAAGGGAGATTAAAGGGTTGCACATTAAACTCATTATTATTAAAGCCACTTGCAAAAGAATTTCGTTTAACTTATTTCAGTGATATTACACACCCATTTAAAATTGAACATTTCCCTAGCCTAGTCAGGTGGGAGAAAAAAGCAACCAAACCCCAATAACTATGAAATAGCTTCACTTTATAATTTATGCTAATTGCATGCCAACAATTATTTTTACCAGTGACAGATTTGCAGATTGCAACTGCAGGAGAAGTTCCGCCTCTCCAAACACACACTCCAGTCTGCATTAATGAACGGGGACTTCACAACTCTGTGAGGAGCAAACCCTCCACTGCCTCCCTTCTACAATCAGATACGATTGTTCCCTTCATGCTTCCCGATTTATTTTCCTCCCCGGCTAAGAGCAGCCGTAGTCAAAATCACCATAACAATCCCCCAAATCACCCTTCCTGCATCTCGATACACAGAGCACTGCTACATATTTATAAATATTACTACATGCCTTCAAACAGAAGCACCGATACAAACTTACATAACGTAACAATTCGATAAAAAGCCAAAGTTAGAAATGTATCATTCTCACAGAACAAGCTCTTGAGGCAGTTTCTAGCAGTGGAAGACTACAGGTCTTGTTCCAGATTCTTAAAAGGTACGAGCAAAATACACTCCAAATAAAAAAAAAAAAAAAAAAAAAAAAAAAAAACAAAAACAACAAACAAACCTGAGACAAAATAACAAATACACTACAATAACGTTAAAAAGCATAAAACAAAAAGCTTGATCATTTGCATTTCTAAGCAGTTTCCTTTTTTTCCCTCTCCTTATTTTCATAAGGGAGCTAAAAACAATCTCTTCCGTTCTATCAGAAGAAGAACATATGCACCCACCTCCAATTCTGGCAGAGCTCTGCTGCGTGGAGGGGGCACCCACCACAATCCTTTCGCACATGCTACCCCCCAAAGTTGCATCACAAGGTTTTAACTCCACCACACCACGCACTGAACAAGTCCCTCCTCCCCTCCGACATTATCCCTGTAGCACGGGAAGGCTCCCGACGATCCAGCAGCCCTCTCACTCACTCAGCTGTTGCCCAGCCAGAAGGGATAATGTTCCTGTGCGTGCCAGGTAAAATAAAGCAAAGTATTTCCAAATTACTTTGCCGTTACACACAAATTGTTGGCGTATTTTAAATTTAAATTGCCGGTCTATAGCCAGCCAAAATTGATATAATGATTTCTGCAACATTAAATCACGCCATCCACGTCGGAAGTTCCCAGTGAGATGGGCAGACGGCATCTATGCAAACAATCCGGCACACTACTGTCAGACGATGTTGTTGTTCAGAGAAGAAAAAATTAAAAGGTTTGGGGTTTTTTTAACCTCTTGCCCCCGAGCACGATGTATGCAAAGAGGAGAGCAGGCTGTAACAGCAGCTGACACGCCGTCACAGGAGCCCAGAGCTAAGTCCGACAGTCGATCACACTACATGAGCGTTCGTTGCTGCTGAAATGGCGTTTGTCATTGTGAGAGGAGAGAAAACCCCCCGGTTCGGTGGCACAAAGCGCACAGGGCACGGAGTGCCAAGGGAGGCGGGGAGAGGAGCCTGTTTACCCAGGGAAGATGGTCGTGCAGGGGACACAGAGCCGTCCCCTCCCCGCTCTCCAGCTGCGAGCGCGATACACAGACCCGCAGCAAACCACGCTAAGGAGCAAAATAAACACGGGGACCGGGCCGGGGGAGGGGCCAGCGCAGGAGCAGCCCCGGGCCCTGCCTATAAACCCCCGGCAGCTGCTCCCGACCGGCAAACCCGGCGCGGAGCCACCCGCGGGCGCCCACCCGCCCACCGCCCGCTCGCTCACTCACCAGCGAGAAGAGGTTGGAGTGACAGTCCTCCAGGCTGGCCCCGTTCGCCACCCAGTTCGCTGCCGCAGTCATGATCCTCGGCGAGCCGGGCCGCCACGGCGGGGCATGTCTGGGGGGACGGCCGGGGGGCGAGGGGCAAGGCGGGCGACCCCCGGGGCGACCCCCGTCACTGCCCGGGGCGGGCGCCGCGCTCCGGCCCCTCGGCCCCGCGGGGCCCCGCGGCCGGGAGGGGACGCGCCGAGGCCGGGGCGGGCGCGCTGCTCCTCGCTACCCGCCCCCGCGCCGATAATCCTCGAGCCGGGAGGCCCTTCTCCGGTGCAAGCGGGGGGGACGCGTCCCCCGCTCCTCCAGGCCGGGAGAAGAAGAGGAGGAAGGGGGGGCCCGGGGCCGCCCTTCCGCGTCCAGGTGCGGCCCCCCCCGGTCGGGGGTCGCGCGGAGGGCGGCGGGTCCGTGCGGGACGCGGGGCGGGCGAGACGAGGGGGGGTCCCGGTCCCGGCCCCGTGCGGAGGCGTCGGCGGGCGGGGGGCGCTGTGTCCCCTCCCCGCCCCGCCCGGCCGCCCCTCGCTGCTGCCGCCGCTGGCTGTGCGTGGACGGTGTTTTCCTCCTCCTCCCGCTCCTGCTGCCGGCGCCGCCGCCTCGTCGGCGCTGCCCGCGGGGTGACGGCGGTGCGGGCGCGGCCCGGCCCGGGCAGGGAGCGCTGTCCGCCCGCGCTGTGCCGGCCGTGCCCGCAGCGGCCGCAGCTCCGCGCCCGCTCTGCCTCCTGCGCTCTGACAGCAATGGCGCCCGGGCCCGCACCGCGCCGCCCCATTGGTCGCCGCCGCACCACGTGATACGGACCCGGGGGCGGGGCCCCGGCGCCGGGGCGCCTCCCGCCGCCGCTGCGCTGCGCCCGCCTCCCGCCGGGGGCGCTCGGGAGCGGCGGGGCCGGGGGGTCCCGGGTCGGGTCCCGACCCTCGGCCTGGGATCGCTGCCAGCGCCCGGAACGGCCCGGGCCGGGCAGGAGGCGGGACAGCAGCGCCAGGTTCTCCCCCAGGAGGATGCTCGGGCACTGAACGGGCTCCCCCGGGACCACTCGAAAGTCGCAAAGTGCCACAGGACATAAGAAAACCAATGTCTTACTGGAAAAGGTGAAACAGTTTCACATTGTGATGTTACAAGTTTACCAAAGGAGCTTCTTTTTTTTTCTTTTCCCAAATACCTAAAGAACCGGATAAGGAAAGTTACTATTTACTGTCTCTGAACCAGACAGAATTCTCTTATTACCCATCAAGGAAAAGCAAAAAGAGCAAACGGGCTACACAGACACTTGGGCAAGGTTTTCTTCGGGCACTGCCCAGGGTCCCCAGGCTGCCAGAGCTCCCGGCGCACGGAGAACGTTCAGGAATACGCAGGGGGGATTTTTGGGGTGGCCCTGGCAGGGCCAGGAGCTGCACTGGGTGCTCCTGGTGGGTCCCTTCCATCTCGGGATGTTCTGTGGCACGGGGACCGTGTCCCGCCCGCCGAAGGGAAGTCACTCAGGGTGCCCGTCACGGGGGAATCCTGATCCCGGCCATTCCGCGGTTCACCGGAGGGTTTCCCCAGCACCCGAGAGTGCTCAAAGTAATTTTTAAAAGGCCTCAAAACTCATCCGTGGTCACTGCGGTATCAAGGCACGCCGAGCTCCCCTTCACAGCCGAGTTTAACCCCACATTCTGCACAGCCCTGGAGCCAGCCCGTGCTCACCTGAAACAGCTTCCAAGACATTGGGTGGCTATAGCTTTTTATAAAGGGAGTTCGGGAACACCTGAGTTAGATAAACAAATAAAATTCATTCCCAAAATAATTATGGTCTGGAGAAGAGCCACAGATTATTCTGAGTTGCCAGGGGCCCACAAGGATTGTGGAGTCCAACTCTTAAGTCAGCACCTTGCAAGAAGAAGATACTCAGTTTAAAAGAGATAATTCATCACAAATAACGTTTTTACTGTTTGTAATGACCCGTTGATTTGAACCAGTGGGAGCAGATTTAGGCTCACCTGCCTGAGTTTCTCCTGACTGGAGAATTCCACAGGTGGCAGAAAGCAAATATTGTGTTTAACAGGTGAAGATATGGAGCATTTCAGATCAAGCTTTAATACAGAAATGCAGCACATTTTCAATGATGTGACTCAGTGGAAAAAGTTCTCACTCTGTGCTCAATGGCAGCTTTCCTTATTGTGATTTTAATCTCATTTAAGTGTCTTTTTTGCAATTTACTTTTCTTGGCAATAAATTAAGATTAGCATCTCTTGCAATGGCTGACTGGAGTTTGTTTGGATTTACCTCATGGTAACAAATCTCTCCCACAAACAGGCATCACATTTACCTGAATTACGTACACAGACTAAGACACAGAATTTAAGCCAAAAGAAAAGTTCCACACAGCTCGGAGTTCTTACTGTGTGTGTGTTTCCTCTGACAAATCCATCATCCATCCAATCCCTTCCTTGCCACACAGAGCAGGAATTCTGTCTTGCAAAGACTGGGCCTGTACTGTGAGGAAAAAATGTTTTCAAATACAAATTTTTTATGTTCAGTTACAATTGTAATTTATCCAGTCCAAGTGTCACAGCCTTGTAAACTGCTTGTTACATCCTGGCACCCTCAATCAGGGAAGTACTTTGGCCCATGTTACTCCCCTTCCTTTTGGCACAAGTCTTATAAACAGAGAACACAATCTGACACTTGTAAATATGTCAAGCAATGTGTATTAACCAACCCCAAACCACATCCTTCCGCATTAAAATAGTACAGCTTTTGTAACTCCGCTGCAGCACCACGCACCCATCCTATCACTACAGGAGGCCCAGGGACAACAAACTATTTGATGAAGTATCTAGCCTATTTCTGGTATAAAAGAACACCCATTACCATGAAAAAAAATTTTCCTATTATAGAAAATATTTTGAAATTGCGAATCGTTTTATTACTTATCCAGATAAATACTGTGCAGGATTGAACACTGCAAAATTCCTGGTTTTTCCATTTGCTACTTAGCCTTCAAATGGTGTTTCCAGTCAGCACCATTCCTCTTATCTGCATCTGTCAAGTAGTGGTGACTTATTATGCTTTATTTTGTCAGGAAAATGTGGGGTCTAAGAGATGATTCAGGTCCATTTTCGTGAGGAGAAATGTTAACATACTCACACTGTGCTGCTTTGGCCACCTTCCAGTACTCTTATGAATGTTAAATACTTTATACATTAAAAATTGTGAAATCACAGAATGGCCTGGGTTGGGAGGGGCCTTAAAGACCATATAGTGCCACGCTCTGCCATGGGCAGGGGCACCTTCCACTACCCCAGGCTGCTCCCAGCCCCATCCAACCTAGCCTTGGACACTTCCAGGGATGGGACAGACACTGCTTTTCTGGGCACGCTGTGCCAGGGCCTCACCACCCTCACTATAAGCAATTTCCTCCTACCATCTAATCTAAATCTCCCCTCCTTTAGTTTTACTAAAAATCATGTAATGTAATTCAATTACCTGTTTTGTGGTAATGTTCTGAGGTTGAGTGGCTAGTTCTTGCATTTTGGAATTGGTACTGGTCACACATTTTGACCACGGCCCTGCGCTGCCAAGTCAATTTTGGCTTTAAACTGAAAGAAAGGTAAAATTTCTTTTCAAGTACCCTTTGTCAGGTACTTGACTTTATATTGCATTCAGTTATCACAGAGAAGGGAAATCATTACAGTCTAATCCTTCTCTTCCCAGTACCAAACTAGGGAATTTCCCTTGTTGTCTCTGACAGCAGCATTATTTCAAACAGACACTGCTTCACTTACAGATATCACACACAAGTGACACTTCCTCCTGCATAATTACCTGAGATGGTATGTGGTGAAACGTGTTCCTCAACTCAGGGCATTCCAGTTTTATTCCCTGTTTTCTTTTACCTCTTTTCAAAAATCAATTCACATGAACAATAACATTGGGGTTTCTACTATACAAAATAACCATTTTTCTAGTGGGAAGATACAGTCCTAACTAATTCTGTCAACGGATTTATCTGCAAGTCCAAAGTCTAGCCACTGAAAGTTCCCAAACTCGTGGAGATCAGTTGGGTCACACTCAGCCTTCAGAGCTGGGAATGAGCCAGCCCTCACCTTGACAAAATTACTCCAAACAGTGATAGCCCAGCTTATTCCATTCTAGAACAGCTTACCCAGAGCTCAGAGTAATGATGAAACCTGTTCTTCCAGGAGGATGGCTCAGCACTTCCATGGCCTTTGTTTTCACCAGCAGGTGCTGCTTAAACTTCAAACTAGACATGGGGGAAGATACAGAGGTGTCACAGGAGGCTCCAGCAAAGATGGAATAGTGAACAGGGGCTTGGCTTTGTTTTGTCCCAGAGTCTGGCCCCTTTGCTGTACATCCAATCCATGGGAAGAGCATTTCCTGGAGGAACACAGCTGGCTGGAGCAGCGGGCTCAGACAGGGCTCTCCTGGCTCTGAGTGTAGAATTTGGCCCTTCTCACACCAGGAGCAGAACTGGAGTTCAGCCAAGTTTTGTCCATGTCAAATCTCAGCAGCATTGAATATTCCATGACAAAGACAACTCATCTCCAGGTGTAACATATTTTTCTATGTATTTTAGCTGAACATTATGGTTTCTCACTAGAACAAAATCCAGTGGCTGCAGTGCCACTAAGGATTGTCTTGTGTCTTATTCAATCAAGAGTTATTTTTACTGTTTTCTGTGTTTTCCTCCCCAGTAATAGAAATAACAGGGAGGGAAGGGTGAGATGATGCCCAAATTATGAAAACTACACAAGCAAGTGATCTCCAACTGTTCTATGTAGCAAAACCCAAAATATAAAACAATTCTGTTTGCCCCCACTCTTGGGTTGCCCTTAAATAAATTGTATTCAAGTGAGCAAGTTCATTGGCAAGGATTAAAGGTCACAGAATTTTAGAAGATTATGACCACGATTTATGTAATTTCGTTTTGAATGTTCTTGTGATACAGCACAGCTGAGCAGCCTCACTCCAGGTATGTCCTCAGTGGTCTCGTTGTCCACTTTTTATGAGATTGCACGAATTTCTTAAGTGTTTTTCAATTTATTCAATACTTATGTATTTTTTTCAAGTGTTTATAAACAACAACTCAAAATTATTTTGTTCTTAAATAAAAAAAAAAAATTACTCACACAAATTGGAGACTTAAAAGGGAAAAAATCCAAAACCAAACCAGCCAAACTAATTCACTGGCTTAATTAACAACAACTAATTTTAACATCAAAATAACTTTAAAATTCACAAAACAAACCAATACCCAATAGTTCTTTTTTTAAACACTGATACAGATTGCCTGTAAACTCACATTTTCATTTTAATTTTGTTAAGATACAGGAATAGCTGCATTACCAAGTTTATTTAATCCTGGTAAGAATAAAAAAGTTATCTGAGTTTTAAAACAAGATATTGATTTTCTGAAGGGATGAGTATTTCTAGAAGAAAATTAAAAACATCAGTAAAAGGTTTGTTTGTAGAGCAGTTGTTCATAGATCCATAGTTTATGTCCTGCCAGTGATCAGACTGTGGTCATTGAATCAGCCAACCTTGCCAAGGGTTCCACATCCCCCTGAGAGTCCTAGACATGAAAATTCCCTGAAAATTATTTTATTTGCTTGTCTCAATCCTATACTAACAGTGCCTATTACAGAGCAGTTTGAGGAAAGATTAATGACCTGGAAAGTCAGTTTAGGGAAGTTTTTCCACCTCCAAGATAATGTTGAAAGAAATCTGCAAACAGTTGTAGAGGACTTCCATTAACCGAAGGTCACATCATTAGGAAAGTGAGAAGAGAAAAAGTTCAAATTAATACTCGAGTTCTAATGACAAGAATGAGACGTCTAAGCTGACTCAGGAGCAGATGTGCTCCCATATTTTTATCAAAAAACAGACAAATTATCTTAGAAGCCGCTTGTTCTCTGGCTTGTATAAGATAGAAGAGAGGCAGGAAAGGAAGCAGTGGCAGGCAAGGGAAGATAAACAATCTTGTGCTTTCTAGAAAGAGAAAAGATCATCTCTGACTGCTACAGATGGAGGAGCAGGAGGAGCTCAGAGAGAGCAGGGAGGAATGGGATGGACAGAGAAGGAACAATGAAAGAAAGGAAGGTACCAAAGGTGCCCAACTCATTCTGAAGAGCAGTGCTTGTAGCTGGGTGCCTGTACTGGTGATGGAAGTGTGAGGCAGCCAGGGAAAAAGGATGGCTAAATTTGTCTGTGTGAAGTTTAAACTGCCAGCAATGAATCCGAGAAAATCTCTAGAAATGTGGCTGTGGATGAAAGGATAAAAACAGTTCAGGAGCAGAGTAGATTGATTCCTTCCCTACATCACAGTGATATTTAGATGACATTTCAGGTATAACTGGTAGGGATGAAGCAAGTAGTAAATGCAAACTGTTACTTTCAAGCAAGTGTAATGTTAAAAAATAGAAGTTGTTGGAAATAGAGATAAGATTTAAAAATCAAGCTTCAGGCATTCCCATATATGCTGACCCATTTGACAGTCAAAATGTGTCAAAACCTGTGAGCAGGTTTTCACTTGTTTTTTTCTTTTTAAAGAAAGAATGAGAATAGTCTGTGTTTCACAGGGGCTTTGGGAGCTTCAGGTGCAAGTGGGACAGAGAACTGGCCAGAAGACCTTGCAAGGAGGGCAGAGGAAGGAATTTATTTTCAAGTGGAAGTGAGGAGCACTTTTGTGCTCCAGCTTGTCCTGTTGGTTTCTGTGAGACATCATTGCAACTTGACATTTAAATATTCTGTAGAACCAAAGCAAATGAGCTGCTTGGAAAAACAGAGAGAAGCAAATGACAACTGAAACTACTCAGGAGTAAAAGGGAAGTGTGATTTAGGCAGAGCAAAACTGCAAATACTTTTAAATTGTAAATTATTTTTGCACTCAAAAGAGGAAAGAATGGTGATTTGGCAAGGTACCTTGCATTAGGAATAAACATACCTGAGTTTCTGAAGGATTTAATAATCTAATATGAAGCTCCCAGTAGCCCTGCAGGCAGAGGATGGGCCTGTTGGGTCATGGTTTCATACCATCAAAGAGAGAGATTTCATCTTTCAGATGTTGTTGTGCTCGCTTGGTAAGAATTCAGCTTATTAAAAGGTGTTAAATAAGATACAGGATAAAAATACTACAAGAGAAAAAAAATATTTAAGTCTAAAAGGCAAAGTAAATATGGAAATAACATTTGGCAAACACATTCTGAGAACAAAACTCAGAGTTTATATGTTGGAATAGGTTGTGGGGTAACTCTGGATGGGTGATGCAGCTTGGTGTGCCATGACTCTGGAATCAGCCAGGCAGGCAACACCCCGTGCTGCACAAGTGGAATGTGCAGCTTTTGGCATGGGAGCCCAAATATTCAAATTGCTCCATAAATCTGAGTACAGTTTTCAGGGTTTAAGAATCTTATTTTATCTGGATTAAAGTCCTCTTCCCCTCTGGCATTAGAAGGTGTTTATGACTGTAAAAACAAGAATTGAGAAGTATTGCACTGAAATATCTAAGGACTTCTCCTGCCAAACTTACAAGGTTTACTTTGCAGTTTAAAATTAAAACAAACAAAAAATTAATCTGCCAGTATGGCCTTTGTGGACAAAGTGCAGGAAAAGAATGGGCAAATGCAATTCATCACTCCAAATATTTTTTTGGAATTCTAAAAATAATTTTCCTTTCCTGTGGTGGGAAAAGATAAGGTGAAGTTTTTCTTTTAAGTCCTAAGAAATCTTTGGGGTTTTTGAAAGTCATGCTCAAATAATGTTACAAAAAAGATGAATAAAAACTGTGACTCCTGTCCGTGATCAGTGACCACATCAGAGCCTGGATTAATGCAGCTCTTTGGCTTCTCTTATCTTCCAACAATTCCTCTTTCAAATATCCATAGGTGAAAACAGTTACCACAATCTGGAAAGGTATAAAAAGCACTTTCTAGGCAGCAGCTCTGGAACTTCAGGCCACCATCAACCACTGTGCAGATTCTTTTGTTCAAATTCAGATCCTTATAGGCACTATTTAATAGAAGTTGCCAATTTCTCCTCTTCTTTTCCCTCTAGATTTATTTTTCTTGTCATTAAAACATGTTTTATTGTTGTGCTCTCAAATTTTGTACATCTTGATTTCTGGGAGCACAAGGCTATGTTGAAAACTGAAAAGAGAACAAACCATTCCACAGGTTTGGGATCTGAAGAGGGGAGAGCAGCTGTGCAGTCAGCGAGCATTTATGGGATGGAGAGCAGAGGGTTTGCAGTAGATGTCCCTGCCATGGACTTCATCATTTAAGAGAGATTGAGGTTCAGGTCATCCCCCTGAAGGAGCTCATCCACAGACTAAACCAGCTGCTCAGTGCCAGGCGCACTCACCAAAATGGAAAGGTGATATCACTGTATTTCACTCAGACACACACAATTGTAATAATTTCTGTATTATTCACATTTAGGTCTGTTCTTCCTTCTGTCTTTGCTTCCTCTCACCCCATTCTGAACTGGAGCCTGAACAACCCAGTGGAGGCTCATCAGTAATAATGAGATTGAATAAGAAATGTTCTGTTTTACATTCTGTTACCGCTGTGACCTCATTAAGGCCCTTTTGTTCTGGAACCTCGGTATCAGGACTTCCCTTCGGCCATGGAGCTGTCAAGTTCACTCACAGCTCACTTACAAGAAATGTAAATCAAAGCAAATAGTCAGCTCTGGCTAAATTCTGCCTTCAGAACATATATGAACTGTGTTTTTATGGGAAACAAAACATGCAAAAGATGAAGCTCACTCTGGTAAAGATCCAACCATTAAAATAATTTACTGGATATCTTTGATGTTCATTTTCTTCAGCTGTAAGCATTCAGTGATCCCTCAACTGCAGATAAATGTTGTGCTGAAAGCTTTCTCTAAAATTATGAGAAGGAATAAAGGAATTAGAGCCATAAGACTTCCAGAGATGCCCGTGTTGACATCCCTGTTTCCAAGCCCTATTAAATGAAACAATGCATTTTTCTGAGGTTTTAAGGTTGCACATGCCCTAATTTACAATGGAATTACAGAGCAAATCCTATTTTGCTACCACTCCTACTATCAAAAATTTAAAATATTCACCTTACAAGATAATATACTTGTATACAATGAAATGTTTCAACTGCTTTTAATTTAATCAACTGCTTTCTTGATTACTCAAGAAACTATCCATGCCTTGAAATGTTTGTGTAAAGGGAACCTTTCTTTCAGCTCAGAGATATCTGTTCAGCCTTCTGTTTTCCTGCAGCCCAGTGAATATTGCTTTTTTGGATTTTTCTGACACTTGTTTCAGGAAGAAATGGAAATGTTCATCTTTCCTTGACATACAAAGAAAGGAATTACACAGGGATATTTATTATTTTCCTGTGTGGAGCCTGCTGCCTTTTGGCCTCGTCACACACAGAACTAATACCTGCATTCCCTCTCAGCCAATCATTTTGGCTGACAACCCTTTGACTGAGATTTTATGCAGAAGAAATATAAAAAATTTGAGTGGGTTTGCAAAGGAGATGGAAAGAGTAACACTGACCCAATCCTGGAAAGTGTTCCCTGCTCCAAACCAAGGAGCTGTCCCTGCCTCCCCAAGGTTCACCTCTTGATCTGACATGGAATGGCTCACATGAGCCCCTGTATTTTCTGAAATCACAGAGGATCCTGGTCCAGTCTAATCAGAGGTGACCTTCAGTTTTCTGGCACATGGACCTAAAATGGACAAAGACCAGCTCTGCTGATTTAAACAAACCCTCCTCCTCATATTCAGAAACAAGTGCTGTTTGCACTTGCTGATCTGGAGCTTGATGGATACAAACTTATTCTGAAATGTGCTTGTTTTTTCCAAAGAGATTTTTTAAAATGATTGACAAAGCTACAAGTCACAGCGCTCTGCAGAGCCTAAATTCTATTCTACACCTTCAAGCTAATACAGTATTTTGACAAAACACAGTTGGTGTTCCAAATCTGTATTTGGAAGAAATGTGTTTGTGTAAAATCTAAACTCACATTAGAGCTGCAGAGTTTGAGTAAAAGGAGAAACTTAGGAGTAGAAATTCTACTGAATTTTTAGGTCTCAATATTAAGCCACTAAGATGGACAGGATGAAGGCACACAAATCATTGCTTTGTTGTTGTTTACATTGTAGCTACACAAAATCTTTGCTAAGATTCAACTAAGTGCAAGCCCCTTGGCTGCAGGAGGAGCACATTCCCAGTCTACATCCTGCATTGGAATTATTTGCAGCTGAAGGTCAGACTCACCCCTTGTGCTCCTGTGGTACCTGCCAGGGAGGACCTCCTCATCCTATCCCTCAGAGTGAACTATTCCAATCACTTATCAGAACACTGAAAACTTGGACCAGGTCAAAATGGAAGGAAGGATTTGGAAGCATGAGAGCAGGGTAACAATTCCAGCACAACCCTCAGCTCACTTTGTGGTTTCAGGCAATACTCCTGGCTGCCTGTCTGTGATACAGGTCAAATATTTTAGGTGCTACTCACAGATGTTACATGAAGGATTACATTATTACTGTAATAAGTTGCTCTAGAATACTATTTTTGAGGTAATTACACCATTTATGAGCCAAAATCCAATTTGTACCCTTAGAGCCAACTTGTCCCTTTGGAGCCAACTGTCATAAATTTTCAGCCCCTGTGTCACAGTGTCACACTTCTGTCCCAAGTTCCTTCTTGAGGTCAAAATCTCCCATCACCAGTGCTGCCTGCTCACTGTGTGTGCTCTGGCTCCAGCCTGGGATTAACCAGCTATCTGTCCACCCAGGACAGTCTGGAAATCACTGCTCTCAGGCAAGAAGGGTACAATCCATGGGAGTTTCTGACCTGTGAGCCCTCAGTGTTCCTTCAGGAGGTACCACACTCAATGGTGCCCCTTTAAATCCACTTTTCATATATAATATGAGCTGTGGTGCTTTGACCTGAACACAAAATTTGCATTGTAGCAGTTGAAAAATCACTCTGGTCCACGTGCCCCTTATAATGGAATCTCCAGAAAATACAGACATAATCCACAGGCTGGAATAAGGGAGGTGATGTTCCACCTCACCTAAAGAGAACCTAAAGAGAACCTTTTAATGAAGCAACGTTTTCACATTTAATTTAAACAAAGCAGCACAGCCCAGAAGTATGTCTGTATTATACCCAGTGCTTGGTGAGCTGCACTCCCTCTCTGGGAGCAGTAGGCAGGGAGCTGGGCAGTGCAGAAATAACTCCCAAACTCTGCTCTCTGGACTGCTTCTGTCTCTTGTAATTACTTCTATTTGGAGATGTCTGCCAAATTCTTCCCAGTGGACATATGGCCTCAGCAGGTAGGAACAGGCCGAAAGTGCTTTTCTTGCACTGACGTCAGTGGGGGAAGCGTGACTGAATGCAGCTCCCATGAAAATTAAATATTACCTGACTCCTGCCCTTTTATCGAGACAGCAGCATGGCCTAGTTATTCCTACAGCTTCTTGAGAAATCTTCAGGCTCCTGCTTTCATATAGAAAGTGTCTTTACACTTAATTAGACGATAATGCCAGTCAGCTTCTGCTAATTATTTGTATTTTTGCTTAACGCTTATAAATCTACTTGTTCAGGTATTATTACAAGCTAATATTTGTCTTGTAACACACATTAGTCATTACAATTAGCAAGTAGAAATAGATTAGTCATGCGTAAACAATCTCATAAATGAAGTATTTATGCCCCCTTTGGGGATGGAAAGGAAGGTAATTTGAGCCCTTTATGATTATCAGGGGAAACCTGACTGCTATCTTCTATTCATACTGTTGTTTCAAGATTTCTTTTGGGGCAAACTCACTGGCTGGGGGCTTCCTTTAAAGTCCAGTAGCACCACAAGAAGTGTTATGGATTTAATGAAAACCATCAAGTGTTACCTTATCCTAAACTGCTGGTCTGCATTGTTCCAAACTCATCACTTTTTTCTTTCAAAAATCTGTTCAGTTAATATTTCAGCTTTTCCTATGGCTGCAGGAAAGCTTCCTTTCCCATCTCTGAATTTAGATGTTTTGTTCAGTGAACAAGAACATTTATCCTCAGATTTAGGGCTTCTGTCACCTCTCTGAGAAAGACAGACTGGAGATAACAAAACTGTCACCCTAATCTGTGTGAGTGTTACCTGTGGCATGGAGAGCTCCCTGCTCAAAGCCAATCCAAGCCATTATCATGAACTTCAAGAGGTACCTTCCAAGATAAAGGTTATGTAATGAGTTGATCAAAAATATGAGTTACCAAGTTTACTTTGAGCAATTGTAAAAGGAAAGAGTCTGCAGAATTCCATACTTTTTATTCCATTTCCCATTGACTTTTCTGTGTCTCCTTTACATAAAATTTCATACTATTTCTTTCCAGTTTGGTGACCCACTCATAGTCACTCTTTGTGTGTGTATATAAAATCTCCTAAAATGTCACTTTTAAAATAATTGGCCTAAGCCAATCCATAATGCCATTTTAAAATGAAAATTCCAAGTCATTTCACCTAAGTTAATTTACAGCTGTGGATTTTTCCCACTGGTTCCCTGCACTGTCCACTGGTGAGGGCATTGTCCCTGCTTGTAACAAACCATCCTATTCCCATTCAGACCTTCCTTTTTCCCTTTGCTCTCTTTAATTTCATCTAATATTTCAATGCAAAATCAAGCAGCTCACAGCTCTTCCTCAAGGAAACATTTTTCTCCAACTAAAGAAGTTGTCAAGCTTCCCGAAGGAAGGTGGGAAGAAGGGAATATTTGTTGCTATGTTTAGCACAATTACAGAAATAGGTCACATACTGTTTCTGAAGGAAATGGATCACCAGCATAGAGGCCCCCACAACTCATCCTGGTCTCCCTCCCTCCACCCCCGTACACAGTGCTTGAAGGATTCCAACCTCCTTGCCAAATTCCCTCACAAATACTTTAATTCTTTACGTGCATGTCTCATTCCATCTGTTCCACATGCTCTCTATGCCATTTACATTCACTGGCAGGGGCTGTGAGATGACACCACACAGTGTAAATTTGCCGGGGTTTGAAGCAGTTTTGGGATCGCACAAGGGAAAAGAGGAGCAGCTCCAGGTCTGGGGTTTGCTCCCTGAGCCCAGGGTTCATCCAGCTCAGGGCATAGTTGTGGGAGTGTCACCAGCAGGTTCTCACAGCAGTGCATCCAGGATCAAGAGGAAAAAAACACTTTCCTGCAGAGGATTTGTGATGGGACTGCAGGTGCAGGAGACTTTGTGCCCAAATAAACAACAACAACAAGGCAAGTGTGATGTAAAGGAGGAATAAAGGAATGCGGCACTCAATGGGGAAGGTGGAATCACAAATGCTCTCCATGTGCTTCTCCACCACAGGAGCAAACCACAGCCTGGGAGCCTTCAGGCTCTGCCTTTGGGAAGTATCCACTGGCTTTGGGGTTTGGCAGTGTCGTCACCCCAGCTCAGAGTCAGCTGTAAAGTCTGGAATGCACAGAGAGACCATTGCAAATGTCTGTGGGACACGGATTTAAGGGTATTTTCCAGGATAAGAATAGGGGAAACCCCCCAGCTCTTCAGGTTTCACTACAGGGACATCCACACCACAAACCCACAGATCAGCTGTGCGTGCTTGGCCGCAGGCCTTCAACTCCTTGAACCAATTATATGACAGCCTCCAGCCCTGAAATTTCAATTATGTCATGACTGCTGAACACCAAACTCAGTCACCAAACTTTTCTTTCACCTCCATAAGAGAACTCAGATGAAAGAAACATTCATTTAAGTGACATGTAGGAGTCCAACAGAGATTCCAGGAAAAAACACCGAAACTGTGAAGTGTGGGCACAGCCTGCCTTGTGGAAGGTTCCTGCAGCAGCCCCCCAGGACCCCCAGTGTACCCAGTACAAGGAGTTTGGTGTCCTGGCAGTGACAGCACAGCTGGAGTGCTGGAATGTGTTACAAGTATCCATTTCTCAGACCATTATGCAATACAACTACTTTACTGCTCTTATTAAGAGGTTGTGAAAGTACATGCTAGATTTCATCAGAGGTCAGTCAACAGTTCTAACCTTCCCTTTTCCCAAAGTGAGACAGCTCAGCTTGCTTACCTGGCAAGACAGATTTCTCAATCTTTACCTCTCCATTTTTCCACATTCCTTTCCTCATCTTAATTTTCCTGCTTAACTTGTGTGCTCTACCCTATACCCTGTTATCTTCTACCCCATCTCTCTCTTTGCTCCCTGCCTTTTATTGCTACACTGTCTTTAATGTTTGCCTGCTCCTTTTTTCTGCCAAGCTCCAGTTTTCAACTGCTATGAAAACGTTTGATTCACACAGTTCATTGTTTCTTCTTCAAAGGAATCGTCCTCCAAAATAACCTGCATGTGCTGGAGTAAAGGCAGGGAAGGAAAGCCTGGCATTCCCTGCTGACTCTCAGTTTGAAGCCTTGTAGGCAACTGCCCAGCAAATGAGGAAAATAAGGAAAATAACAGCCACTGTCCTGGAGAGGAAGGGAATTGAGTCTTTGCAGCACAACATTGGATTTTTGGTCCAGAATTTTCTCAGGCAGAGGAAGAAAAACAGCTAGATTCTCCATTGTCCAAACTCTCTGTCCTTTACACATGTCCCAGATTAACCTGGAATAATACATCTTGGATTCTAGATCAGTTCATACCTGCCTGATAAATTGTAGCAAAGGGTCAAGAGTTTGAGGTGATTGCATGAACCTGATGGTTGGTTAGGTCTGAGGCTGAGGGCTCCCAGAGATGTTAATCTGTCTGGGAAAGAGCTGAGGGAGAACTTGCAGTGGGGTCAGGCTTGTGCATCACTCTGCCCAAGGGAAAGCGCGGCCCTCTCAGGATTTCCTTGGCACACACGTTCATGGGGAAAGTTTGTTCCTCAGCAGATGGACACAGAGACAAAATGTCAGTGTAAACCCTGAAGCAAGGGAGGTGTTTGAAGTGTCTTCCTCCAGCAAGGTTTAAACCTTGTGATCCTCAGGTACAAAGTGCTGACCTCTGTGGCCACCTGTGCTCAGCTCCCACAGAACTGGAGCTCCATGCAAGATCATTCCCCTCGAGTTTAGGTACCTGAGTTGATCCTTTTGGAAAACAGGCTCTGCAGACACTGGGGCAATGTCCCCTGTCACTGCAGTAGCAGGGAAATGGGAGACATCTCCCTAAGGAGGGTCAAGCCCACATGTCCCATGGAAATGACCTCAGTACTGAATTATAGGGTGTTTGTTCCAGGTGGAGCATTCCCCACCCTTGCTTTGATGATAGCCCAGTGTGCAGCACTGTGAGAGATACATTGGGCAAAAGAGAAGAATTATTAAAGTCTAATGAGTAAAGCACAGATTTATTTTGCCTTCTTTTGCCCCTGACTGTTTTACCTAATGATAGGTAAGGCCTTGTGCAAACACATCTCTTCAAACCACAGAACCACTGAAACCATGGGGAACAGACTCATCCCATGAATTCCACTCGCCTGCAAGGATATTTTCCTTCTAAGGTTGTTAATGCACCGTCTAGATTTTTCTTCTCTTTTTAGGTATCTATTGTCTTTGCTAATTACTGCATTATCTTTACCTTTGGACATTTCATCCTTAGCATGTGCTGCTTGCAGAATTGTGGAGAGAAAGAAATTCCATTGTCAGCTCATTTAGTGTCCTGTTGGGGGGAAGAAAACCAGGAGAGTGGGATTCAATAAATGTTCAGTGAAACCATCCAGGTAAGTGTGTCCCACTGGCTCCATTTCACCAAATTTAAGTGATTCTACAAGTGATTTCCCTATTTTACCTTTTGTCTTCTTTGCAGACAGATTTGAAATTTTCACTTCTTCTCATTATAAAATATCACAGAACCATGTGTTATACGCAGTATATATAATTTATGGCTTCTTATACTATTTTTGTGACCTTATAGTTGGAAGCCAGCACCACTTGAGAATGACAACTATGAGAAATATTTCCTATTCTCCATCTGGGTTGCCAAGTACAAAACTAGAAAGATAGGTGAAAAAAATTCCTAATTCAAAATAGGTGAAAAAATTTCCTAATTCAAACATGTCAATAAAATCATCTGTGTCCATAGCAAAATAATTCTCATTAAGAAATAAGTATGGAATAAAATCACCACCCAAATAATTTACAAGTGAAATATCAGGAACAAGGACACTGGGAACAGCAAGGCCACTTATTGTTTAGGGTAGAATTCTGTGTCTCCTGTGGTTTAGGTACAAAAAAAGTCTTCTGAGTGGAGGGGGGAAACTGTTAAAGTGCAGAAGAAGTAGAGGAGAAACAAGAGTAGCCAGTTAAGGCATGAAGAGAAGCTCCAGCCTTTGGAAAACACAGTGTGTAATCACACCAAGCACCAGGCACAGAGTGAATTGAATAAAATAGTTCTGAGTAGTAATCCCAGTGGGACTTGGGCCAAAGGGTGAAAGGGAACACATTTGAGTTGTGATTCAAGATGTCCTGGAATCCTTCCTGACCCGCTGGGTTGGAATTTCTGACTCGACACCCTGCCTTTCCTATTCTGCCTTTACAGAATAGGAAACTGGATCCTAACTGCAGGTTTCTTTTTATAGAGCAAACTTTATTGCCAACTTCCTTTGGAGCACAAGTTTATCCCTCCTGGTCTTTAGGCACTACACCACTCACAAGACCCAAGTGCAAGAGAACGTGAGCTCTGTTCCCCAACAT
This sequence comes from Ammospiza caudacuta, assembly GCF_027887145.1. Lineage (NCBI taxonomy): Eukaryota > Metazoa > Chordata > Aves > Passeriformes > Passerellidae > Ammospiza > Ammospiza caudacuta. The sequence continues at coordinate 7,165,589 of NC_080610.1, forward strand.
GACCCAGCCATTCTCCAGAAGGCAAACAAGAGGCCCAGAGCTTGTCTTTATTCCCCGTGTAGGGAACACAGAATGCACTGAAGGGTTTAAAACCAGCTGGCTCATCTTCAGCATCCTCCTTCTCCCCCTCTAAACTTGGCCAACATGAAAGGACAGCGACGTGGGCCAAGAAATGCTTGCCAGGATTAGAGGCTAAATTGGAGATTTCTTGTGTAATGCAGTAACAGGCAGGGGATGGGAAATCATGCTCTGGGAGAGACCTTGATCACAGGATTTTCACTGAATTTGTCCCACAGGACAGAGTCTGTCCTGGAGGATCAGACAAGACCTCTCTGAGTTGGTTTGGGACACTGCAGCTGATAAGTTTGCACACCACAGTCTGGGGTGTGTTCTAGTTCTGGTGTTGATTAAAACTTAGGAAGGGAAAGCTTTGAAATAATTGTGGTCTCTTTTGTATTATTTTACAATTTGAAAGGAGAATTTTATCCCTTCATTTCCACTGAATGGCAAAGATTAATACTGCATTTAAAATATATGAATCATGTAAGCAAGACAAAACCTCTCAGAAACATTTTTGATGTTGAGACAGCACCTCCTCTTCTAAAATCATCCACGTACTTAAAACAATATTGATCATTTATTCCTATTGTGTCTCACTTGAAATTTTTGGAGTTAATTAATCCCAGAACTCATTAATTAATCTTGCAATTTCCTTCTTATTGAGGTAACTCCTCAAGTCTGTGATGAAGGCAGACTTAGCAGGCAGGTTCTAGCTCTTGGCACCCAGTTTGGGTTTGAATGAAATGCAGGTATTAAGTGACTTGCCCAAGGTTATGAAAAAAATTATAGAGGAGCAACCTAACACAAAAACCACAGAACCAAGTGAGGCACTTAAACAGAAAGGCCTCTTGTCTCATCCAAGAAATTTAAAAATAACATCTCTATAAAGAACAAAATTCCAGACAAAGGTGTATGCGATACCACATTTTACATTTGCTGTCCTATAAAGGAGATTCATTTTAAGAAGTCAGACATTTTAAGTAGTAAGCCAGTAATAAGATACAAAGAAAATATTCCTATTCTCCCACATAACCCAAACTCTCTGGATTTATGTTATGTTTTCCAGAGGTAAGATCTTGGTTTTGGAAAACTGGAAGGAACTGCACCAGGACCATTTTCAGCACCAGTTCCCTCAATGGCTTTAGCCCCTTCTGTTCACTGCACAGGAAGAGTTTGAATGTCAGGGATCTGTTTCATGAGCTCCCCTGGACTGACTTCAGTCCTTGCACCAGGAGGAATAACATTTCAAAACTACCAAAACAACAGCTTCTAAAAAAAGTTAATGTGTCCAGGCCCTACTCATTTTTAGTAGGATGGCTCTGATCTCATTTTAACAAAAACTATTTTCCAAAAGTTCCCCCTTCAATTATTTGCCAAATGTGCCACAGAAACCTGGACTAGGTGACTTTCTTTTCCCTCTTTTCCACAAATACAATGATTTAGAGAGAAGAAGGAAATTGATTTCAACATGTCTAAACAAATATTTCTGCTGGAAATTTCTACCAAAATAAATTTTCACTAGTGTCTCTGATTTTTTTGGTTTTTCACACTTTCCCAGACATAGATGTTCATATACAAATTTATTTGTATGACTTTATAGCCAAAAAAAACCAGAAAAAATCAAATTTCATCTAGGTGAGATTTGGGGGGTTATTTCAATTAATATTCACTGTTGCTATTTCATTAGATTTATTCATTCTAATTAGCATTGTTTTAAAGAGAAAATCCTGCTTTCATTGCCTCAAGGCACACAGAGCCAGCAAGTGGGGCTGGCTTTAACACATTCCCCCTCCACAGGGGAAGGGACCTTCCCCAGTACAAATACCAAAAGGATTCAGATCCACGTCATCCCGAGGGGTGCTCCTGTAGGACTTTTCCATCTTATCTTAGGCATGTGACAGATGGGATGTGTTGGAGGGACAGTGGTCAGATGGAAGAAATGGAAGGACAAGGAATTTAAGGGCAACACTGTGGGGAAATTAATTCTTCCTGCACACAACACAGACTGGCAGGATTTGGGTTTGATGGCAAATTTTTACTTGTAGGTTTGCAGAGCTGTCACCTCAATTCAGGAAGGGAAACCACTCACAGACTTGTGCAAAGCCTCGCCAAAATCCCCGCTTCTCCACCAGATTCTGCTCAGTTATTCCAAGGAAATCTGATTGCAGAAGAACCAGCTTAAAATGGCTCCTCCCAGCAGGAATTCAGTGCTTGTCCTGATTTGGTTCTGGACATGGGAGGTACATCAGGGAAATATTCTCCCCTGTGGCCCATTCCATGGAGCTCCCATGGAGGTCAGGCAAGTTTTCTGCATGAGTTGAATGCAGGAAGGCGCTGGGAATCTGCTCTGTGGTGACAGCATCTGCATTGCAGATTGGAGAGGGGAATTTTGCCCTAAGTGCCAAATCTCATCTTTTAGAGCAAAACTATTTTTGTTTCATACAAGTGCAGAAAATTATCATCTGGGTAATACAGAACTGAGGAGTTAGAAGTGAAAAAAAAAAGAAGTAACTGCCCTGCCATTTAAAAAATACTTTTTTCTAAGTCATTTTTAAAAAATATTTTTGTTCCCACACATTTCTAAGACTAGCAGTGGTGACACAGGGCATATATATTTATTTTGTTGCTAATTTTCAAAACTACTTGGGAAGCTTGACCTTATGTGTAGAGATACCTCTTCACTATTGATATGGTTAAAAGCCAACACCATTCAGGAGCAAACTATAATCAACAAAGTTAGAAGAGATTTTAATCTGATAGGAACAGTGTGCAGTCATATCAGTACAACATTTCCTGTCAGTTTAGAACAAGAAGAGAATGCAGTATAAAATTTAAATGCTGAAATTACAGCAAGAATTAAGTTTGGGTACACACATTCTCCCTCACTCATATTTTGGGGTAAATTTCAGAATTAACACATTTGGTCAAGACTAGCATAAGGACCATGGAACCTTCCATTCCACATTTACAGCAACAGCCAGTGTTTGAGAAATAAAACCCTTCCTTTTTCTTTTTTCCTATTCCAGACAGTGCTTTGTCCTCCTCTCCCCCAGCACCCCCTTAATGATAAACCCAACATGTAATTTTCTGCCATTTCAAAGCCCACTTTAAGTATAGGTTTAACAAACACTGACAAGGAGTAGGTACATTTACTGATACACCTGATGATCTGAAAAATAGTTACTTCTGCTTTCCCAGGAAGTGTGGTGAAAGCTTTGAGTTGTGTTTCAGCTGGAAATTCATTCCTTCAGTACAAATGTGTTTTGCAGCAATGGCCTGGAGTGAGGAGTGTGGTGGTGGAGCAGTAAGAGGGGCAGCTTTGGTGGTGTCAATGTCCAAAAATACAAAAAGAATTTGCTTTGGCATACAAACTGCCTTTGAAAATTGAGTACAGTGAGTCCATGAAAGAGGCTTCAGCCTCAAGTGCACTATGAAACAATCTGTGGGGAGAGTGGCAAAGGACCGCCTGGACAACACTTGGAGCAGTCCTTCTCCTCCTTTTCCATTGGTTTGAAGATGGTGATTCCTTTAACCTGCACCAGTGATATTGTTCATATATTTGTAAAATCCTGTGTGTGAGCAGCCAGCTCTGACCTGCTCCCCCCTGCCTGACCTCAAGAAATCTCAACAAATTTTTATGTGGGCACTTGAGTCTGTGAATTGCAACCTATCCTGGCATCCACTGAGCAAACCAGTGTACCCAGCAAAGAGGTGAATAAGACCACAGACCCAGATAATTCTGCTCAAAGATGCTGGGTTTCACCATTGGGTTTTTCTTTCTCTGTTGGTATATATGCCCTTTAGGCTGACACTCCTCCCAACAACCCCTGTATTAATCCAGACTTTCTGTGGCTTGGATGAAGTAGATAATGACTTAATCTGAGATTTGATGTAACAGCAAATAAAATTTAGTTTTGACATCAAAAGCATTTGAGGGAAGGGACAGTCTTAATAATTGCCTGTAGACAATACATCAATCCACCTGAAAAAAGGCTTTTACACTGTTTTCAGCGTCCAATTTCACAAGATTGCTTTCTGTGATGTGTTCTGTATGAGGTGACTCTTCCTCATCCCTGTTATACATACCCTGAACTGTCAATTAATGAGCAAAGAAGTAAAATCCACCTACCCACTAGGCACTGCCTGCACTTTCCTATCAGAGAAACAATTACCTCACTCTGCCTCAGAAAATGAAAACAGGGGAAGAAGGAGCTCTTCCTGACATACTTGTTTTGAACACGGTGTGCATTTCTCCTGTCCTGTATCAATACAGTTAGATCATGTTCTGTTTTCATCAGGTTACAGAACATTTCACTCTGTCAGCATGAGATAATTTGCAAGCGAGGTGATAGATCTCCCTTGCTGAAATAAAGGATCTTGTCATGCTACTTAACAAAGCTCTGATTCTAATCACGTCTATCACTATTTGGTTCTGAAATTTGCTGGAGTATTTACATTAAGTAAAACAAAGTGATCTGCACAGACAATCGGAAAGGGAAAAAGAGGCTTTCAAGATTAAAAAAAAATGAGCTACAGACAAACCCTTCAGAAGAGAACCCGATAGGACTTTGAAAGTTCCATTTAAACTCTTGTAGCAATCTCTCTTTCTAAGATTTAGCGAGGAAAAAAGGGTTTTGAAAGAGACAAATCAAAATTTAATTATGCTAAAATGACTTAAGAAATACTACACACTTCTCCTTTCATTTGGTCCAGGAATGATGGATGTCTTGCAAGAGCAGTGAGTCATGAGGCAGGCGATGAATAAGATGTGGGAAACTCTTCTTTCAGTTAATACTGATTAGTTCTGAATGGGCTCACTCTTTGCCTTTCTTACATGCAAATATTCATATTTCAGAGCCAAGAGAATTTTGGGTGTGCATGCTGGGAATTATGCACATGACCAAATTTGCAGTTGATGTCTCTAACTGATACCTGTATTTTGTAAGAAAATCCATTTGTGGATGAGAATGACCAAACTATTCCCAAGTCACCTGTATTCATCCCTGTGAATTAATTTACAAGCAGCCTTTGGAATGTTACAACAACAACTTTTCTGTGTAATAGTCCTTAAATTCTTTACAAGCACCAATTATGGTGTGGAGAGTGTTGCCCTCATTTCACATGCATACAAATGGAAGAGCAAAGCCAGGCTAGGACTCTGCATCAGTGACAAAACCTGGACTAACTCATTATTTTCAGCTCAGAGAAGAGAAAATGAAGACAGAGATGTAAATCCCAAGTGCCATGGATAAAATGGATGAAATATTATTATTTGCTGTTTCTCACATTACAGTGATTAAGGAGCCATGGTGAAGAAATCTGCTAAATCCGTTTTAAACCAGACAAAAGATGGGCTTTTCTTCATAATTGAAACTGTGGGATTCACTGATGCAGGATGTTGTGGAGGCACTAGGATCTGAAAGGACTTAAGCTATTTCATGGAGGAGTGATCCACTGACAGTTATTAAACATGATGGTTTATGTGCATCCCTCCTGTAGGGACACACATAAACCACCACCTGTCAGGAGCCAGGAGGATTCAGCAGTAGGATCTTATGCTATGCAGAGCCCTGCCACAGCTTGAGCTTTCCCAGTTACTGGGTTTATGTCATTTGTGTGCCATAGACACCAGGGTCAGAGGAGAGTCCTGGTGTTCTCAGGGAGTTTTTTCAAAGAGTTTCTGCTTTGAAAGGAGTAGAGAAGACATGGAGCTGTTGGAGTGAATCCAGATGGAGCATCTCTCCTACAAGGAAAGGCTGAAACAATTGGAATTCTTCAGCCTGGGAAAGAGAAGCTTTGGGGTGACCTGATTGTGGCCTTTTAGTGCCTGAAGGGATGAAGAAGAAACATGATGACCATTTACAAGGGCTTGGAAAGGCAGGGTACAGGGAATGGCTTCCCACTGCCAGTGGGCAGGGATGGAACCCTTCTCTGTGAGGGTGGTGAGGCCCTGGCACAGGGTGCCCAGGGAAGCTGTGGCTGCCCCTTTGCTGTAAGTGTTCAAAGTCAGATTGGACAGGGCTTGGAGCAGCTTGGGATAGTGGAAGGTGTCCCTGCCCATGGCAGGGGGTTTGGAAATAGATGACCTTTAAAGGTCCTTCCAACCCAGCCATTCTGTTATTCTGATTATATAACCAATGATACAAATGCCTGTATCAAAATATCAGAAAGATATCTGAATTTGAATCAAGTCCACAGGATGGATTTGGATTCTATGTCCTTGTCCTGGGGACAAGGGCAGCCAAAATATCACAGGAATATCCCACTTGAAATTCAAAGACAATTTAACTTGTAAGTAAAAAAAAAGAGTTAAAAAAAATTACACCCACAGCTTCTAATCCCAAGTTCATCTTAAACTTGACCTTCATCCAATTTTCTCCTTTCTCCTCATCCTGTGTATAAATTCTTTAACTGGGAATGAGCAAACCATCACAGAGCTGTCCAGAAACCTGGATGTATTTCCAGTACGTAGGACTTGCACATCTGAATATAGAGACCTTACACGTTTTTTCTGCCCACTCTGCTCCAAACAACTTCAGAGAGGAAGGAAGACACCAAGTTCCTGGGAAGAAATGGTTCTGTAAATTTTGCATTTTTTATCAAGCCTGGCTGATGGCTACATCCCACTTAGGAGAAATCATCCTCCCACAGCCCCTCAGAGAGAGCACCTCATGTCCAGCACTCAGGCAGAAGAAACTCTCTTGCATTCCCCAGCTCCCTCTGAACTTTCAATCTCATTGTATACTGGAACCAGCAGGATTATTTCTACGACCTACTTTCCAATGTTTTCCTCTGCAGAGTGACATGGCCCAAGTGCTACTCAATGCTGGGGTTTTAACAGGGCAGGAGCTGCTCAAGTGCCACTGCCCAGGCTCCCCAGGGAATGGGCACAGCCCCAAAGCTGCCAGAGCTCTGGGAGCATTTGGACAATGCTCTCAGGCACAGGATGGGATTGTTGGGGTGTCTGTGCAGGGCAAGGGCTGGACTCAATGATCCTTTGGATCCCTTCAAGCTCAGCATATCATGTGATTCTTTTGAACCTGTATGGCATAGCACAGTGCTCGTGAACTCTGTACAGATGCAAAACTATTATTTCCTACAAAAGAGCCATTAAAAAGTATGTTCTCTGCTGCTGGAAGGTCCCAAGACATTGCAGCAAACAGATTCTGTGTAGTCCTCTGTTCCTCAGTCTCATCAACTCTGAAGTCAGAAAAGCAAGAAAAAAAGCCAGACAGAATTTTCCTCATGGCTTTATTAATTAAGCAGCAGCTCCTGTGGGATTAGCACGTGCACGTCCTCCTCCAGAGGCAAATGTGTGCTCTGCCCTTGAAGCACAGCAAGGTATTGGCTGTACCACATGCAGCTGCCAGAAGAATGACTTGGTAAAGTGTCTTCTGTCCTTCCTCTGGTTCAGGGATGATCTCTGATCCTTCCCATCGTCTATGGATACGCTTTTTCAAGGTAGGCTATACTCAAATTGCCCTGAGCTCTGATGTTCATTGTTCCAGACACCCCAAAAACCTCTAAGGAGTGGTGCCATTTCCTGTGGCCCTGCCTTTGGCCATGCAGAGCAATGGATCAGGTGTGTTGGCCCCTTGGAAGGCTGAACTTTCCCAGGAAGATACACTACTGGAAAGGTGGGAGTTTCACCCTTCTGCAGTGCTTTAATTCTGCCAGCCTCACTCTTGAATCCATTTCACACACCAAGCTGTAGGTAATAGATTGTATCAAAATTCCCAGAGAGAGATTAGAGAAGCCTCTTGTGATTCAGACAGGGCCTAGAGACACCTCACAGCAGATCCCTTTGCCACACACGATGCAGGCAGAGAACAGAGGACCTGTGCTCCTTTACAAGTTTGTGCTGGAGCCAAGAGCATTCCTGCTGAAATGGTGAATTAACAGTGGTGGGATGGAAAGATCAGCCACACACTGCTTTGTCTGAGGGCTGGCTTTGGTTACCTTATGCAGTGAGTGGATTCTCCTGGTCCAGCCATGTCTTTATTGGACATTTTAATAGGTCTGTAAGTCAGGCAGGAGCTGGCCCAGCATTGCTGTTTGACTGACACATTTGAACTGAATTTTCTTCTATTTTGAGTTCCTTTTTGAGATCAGAATAGCTGAGTTTTTCCTTGTAATTGTCAGTACAGCTTTAATTACTGTCTGAACAGCTCCCAGCAGCTTCTCTACACTACTGCTGCTGGACAAGACTGTAAAAGCAGAGATATACCCAAGAGCAGGAGGTCCCTGCCTTTGTGCCCATTGGCCTCAACATTTAACAAGAGGGAAAAGAGGAACAAATCCCAACCACCTGGCCAGGCTGGAGCCTTCCCTGGGCTTCAGTCACACAGTTTCCATCTTGTTTCATGTGATGCCTCTTTGTTCCCCAGACATTGCTCCAGTCTCTAATATTACACAGTCCCTGTATTTCCTGATGGAGTCCTGAGTCCTTCTGCAGCCCCCTGATCCCAGCCTGAATGCAGCCACTGTCCTTTAGCCCATGCTCTTCCCCTGTGCTTTCTTTTGCCACAGTTCAAACAGGTAACACCAGTGACATTCAGTCCCTGCAATTCCCACCCCTCCACTGTCACCACTGCTCTCCATCTCTTTGTCCTCTCAGCACCAAAAAGTCTACACTGCTCTTCATGAGAGAAAGAAGTCATCCTAGCATCTGTAAAAATGGCAAATGTCATGTAGGGATGCCCCCAAAAATAATCAGATGTACATTTTTAAAAAGATTATAAATTATTGAAATACTTGGTTTGTCCACAGGCAGTAACTTTTCATGTTCCTTTATGGTTTATGTTGAATAAACACTCAAGGAACTAAAAGTTATGTAAACTTAAAGGAATAATCTACACAACTTTTTTCAAGAGAAGCCAAAAAGCAAGGACAAGCCATAAAGAAATTCCTGCATAAGGCAAACATCTTGAGGTTGTAACAAAACCAAGAATTGCTACAAAGTGAAATTCATCCCCAAGTTTACACTAAGTTTTTGCATTGTTTAAGCACAAGTACAGGAGATTCATTCACCCCCAGAAGGTACAACGCAACCCCAACACTCCTACTCCAAAGAACAGGTAGGGAAGTTGCCAGGATGAGAATTGTTAGCTTGGAAAACATCTCCAAGGTCATCACATCCAACCTTTGACCCCCATACTCACTAAAACACATCATGAAGAGACCACAAGTCTCCACTTACTTTTTGAATATTTCCAGGGATGCTGACTCCACCCCTGCCCTATAGAGTCTGTTCCAAAGTTTAACCACTCTTCCAGTGAAGAAAGTTTTCCTGATATCCAGCCTGAACAACCCCTAGTGCAACTTGAGACCATTTCCCAATGATGGGGATTTGAGGATGGCTGTGTCCTGAAGAAACATTTCCCAGGCTTTGTCTGAACCAGAGAATGAAATTGCTGGAATAACTCTGAAGCTTAATACTGGTTTACATTCAAAGACTTGTGTGTTTGCAGAGGCTAAAGCATTTCCAAGCCTGGCTCATCTCCACAGTCAGGCCTTTTTGGAGCAAGTTTGGAGCCTTCTGTGCACCCCTGATAGACCCCCTGGCCAAGGCTGAGGAAGACCCCCCCCTTGGAAAACATGGGAATCCAGGGGAGAACAGGTAAGCTGTTTCAGCTATGTCACATCCCCACAAACAGAGCAGGATAAAACAACAGCCAGAAAGTGAAACTATTTTGAAAATTCTGAGGCAATACTGTAAACAGTTCAGAGCACTTCCCTAGAGCACAAGGAAACCCAGTAGCAGGATCTGTTTGTTCTTCCCTGGTAAATTTCTCTCCTGTGGAAATCCATAACAAACACTGTTTAAAGAGTTATAGCCCTGAGTAATCTCGATGGCACCCAGCCAGTATCACTGATTCTGTAGGAGGCCTCGTTGGAGACATATTTGGAGCTAGTCTTGACTGACACTTATCCTTCTCTCTCCTGCTATAAAAAGAGTGCATTTGCTGTGTTGTTTTTAAATGAACTATTCTTGTTCATGTTATGGAGGAAAATCCAACGTACACATCATTAACGAGCCACTGAAAATAAGACAGTGGGACTGGAGTATCTACATTTCAAGTTTTTCATAACCCAAAGGGAAACACTAAAGTGGTTGGTTTATTGACATGTAGAAAACACCAGAATTCATCACCAACTTTTGACTTGTGTTGTTCTTTACAAAAATAGATGAGAAAAAAGAATTCTCACAGATGTTTTCTAGAGGCAGAGCACAGACTGAGCACAGACCCCCACACTACAGGAAAAGCTGCCTTGGCAGGGTGAAGTGTCTGGGGGAGATCTGTACCTCAGGACTAGGCAGTGAATTGCACTTCTTCAAATTCTTACCTCTCTAACCCTGCTTTTCCAAACCTTCCATCACCAAATATACGCACAAAGTGTCTTCCTTGTTTGTGAAGCAGAAAAATCAAATCTTTCTTGCAGTATCAGCTTTTTGTACTCCATAACAGGAGCATTTTCAGCACCCAGAAACCGGAAAATCTGTCATGAATTAAATGTGTTTGGAAGACTTAAATTATTTTAAAACACTCATTCCCTATAAAACTATTGTAGTAGTACAATTTTATGGTATGTACAATTAACTCACATTGTAAGTTCCTTGAATGTTTTAATAAACGTGGCATTTTGCTGGGCTTTCTCCTTCTGCTCCAGCTCCAGCCCAGCTCCAAAGTAGCCATTCCTGCGCAAAGGGAAATGAAATGTTCAGAGTCTGGGGTTGCAGGTACATCAGAGAACACTATGGGAATCACAGTGCAGAGAAATTGCTGTTTTGTTCAGAGATCTGTCATGGCTCCAAATTCAATGCTCGGAGGAAGAACTGCCAAGCAGAAGTTGGTAGAGGAGAAGGGTGAGTAGGAGCTCTGAGCTGGAGTAGAAATCCCGGAGTGACATAACCAGGGACGTCAGTCCTTACTGTTTCAGTAAAACAGGCACAAAATTTGTCTTCTTGAAACTCACTTTGTATTGCTGGGCTGTAAATAAATTCTTTTTCCCACAACCTGATTTTGCTTACTGAATGTGAAGGGACAGGGGATTCCCTCTGCTCCCCACTACACTGGGACTTTCTCAGCATTACCTCTACTGGTGCTGGAGAACTCAAGAGCAGGAGATCCAAAATAAGGATGTCAGGGGATAGAGAGTCTCATGCATCTCTCTTGGAGGAGAACTCACTGATAAACCAACAGTCTCAAGGGAATTTGCTTTTCCATCTATGTTGCTACTTTTAGGCCTGAAAATTGTAACTTTATTAGAAGACTGGCCTGCAAAGACTGAGAGATTTAGGAACACCTGCATCAAATTCTTACTCAGAATTCAAACAACAGAAGAAAAGTAATAAAACCCCTAAACAAACATGGCTTTAGTCCACCTTCTTCCATTCCCCTGGGAATAGGAAATCCATCCCTAAGTTTCCCTCTCTAAGCTGCTGATGCCAGGTTTTTCTCCTTTTACTTGATTCTACTGGCATTTCCATCATTCAAGAGCAGTTAATTTATGGCCCTTGAGTTTCCTTTCTTTCAGAGACAATAATTTCAGCCGGGAAGGTTCAGCACCAGGTACTGCTGCCATCACTGCCATCGGTCTGTGCTGACCTTTGGCAAGTTATTTAACCTCCTGATGTCTCCATTTGCCAGCCTGATGAATGGTGATGAAAACCACCTCACAATAATGTACCTTTTAAAAAAGTTATTAAATACTTGGCAATTACTGGATAAAGATGATTCTTAGCCCTTCAATACAGCTCCATCTCTTCGTAGATATTCAAAGTAGCTTTTGTCCATGCTTGGTGCCCAGCCACTTTTGAAGTGACAAGTTAATTTTCGCAGGAGAACAACACCTTGTGCTCATCTCAGTTGCCTGTCCTCCTTTCCCAGACACACAGCCTCTGCTGCAAGTATTTCTCAAGCACAGTGAAATACACACAGTACTTGTTTCTAGGTCAGCTAACCATGACAGCTGATTTGAAATGGGAATAAAACAAAAGATGGTGGATTTAATCTTTTAATGTATCAGTGTTCCATTCATTCATCTTTTTACTTATCATTCACCTCCAAGAATCATCTTTGACTTCACTTGCTCTTGTGTAATGCTCAAATTACCAACAGCTGGTCAAATAGCAGTTTCTAAGCAGTGACCCCAAATTCCTGGAGAACCACAGAAGACACAGAAATGTGACCTGACCTGCTTAACCCTGTCTGACCTCCCTGGCCATGCAGCCTGACCTGACCTCACTCCTTTTATTCCTCACAACATGCTTTAATAGATTCCACCAGAGGAAAGCAATGGGGGGAGAAGGAGTCAGTCTGCCTTAATGTCTTATTTCAGAGAAGTGTTTCCTCAGCTAAACATCATAACTCTTAACAGTGATTTCCAAATTGCTGGAACATTACCTCCCACCTTGCCACTGCAATCACTGCTTTGCCTGGGATATTCAGGAGTATTCCAGAGCCACTGTGCCTTTGCCAGCAGCACCTCGGAGAAAGCACAACACATTCCTCATCAAAGATTTCTTGCTATCAAAGAAAACTTGTTCTGCAGAAGAGTGTTTGGGAACTTTATTCATCAGTCTGATAGACACTGCCACTTCTGCATTGATTTGATGAGAGAGGACAGGGAGGTGTCAGTTTGCTGCCATATAATCCCCATCATAACATAATAATAAATAGTCCCAGAGAGTTGTAAGAGCAAACCATCCCTCACAAGACAGAGCCAGAATTAGCATTGACCACACCTCTGGATTTCAGCCAGTGACTCCTCATCACTTACTCTCTGTTTCCAGAGCATGGAGATCCTCCTGTCTTTCCAGGAGACCTGTATTTGCAGGCAGCCTTGGAAACTCAAAGACATAACAGATGTCTCCCTCCCCTTAAAATTTCTGCTTTTTCTCCACTTACATAATGCTAATTAATTTGGGCTGAAATCTCTCTGATTCCTTGCTTGCACAGCACACATTCCAGACTTGCTGCTCTCATAGGCAGTCTGAGCAGCATTACACTGAATATCCCTGCCAAATTCACTGTGCTCTTGTAACTAAACCCCTGGTCTCCTCTTGTCTCCAGAATATTAAATATCCCTGGTTTTCAGTAAGGAAGTAGTGTAGCATAGTCATTTCCACTGAGAGGTAAATGCTGTTTTCCAAAATAATAATTCAAAAGCATTTCTTAATTACTATTAAAAAAGTACTCTATCATCCCAAGGAGAAAGGTCTTTAAAATTAGGTGCACACACAAGGGAAATAAAACCACTGAAATGGAAGGAATCCATGCCAAGGAGATCCTATGTATGGAAATTCCATCACCCAATGAAGTTCTGCTGAAGGGTAGAGAGAAGCTCATGGGAATGTCAAACATGTAATCTGAAAAAATGGGTTATCCCATGTCACTCTGCTGATCAGGATGATTCTATAGTTTTGGCACCATAAGATGTGTGGGAAGAGCTGGCAACATGAAGCTCTACTGCTCTTCAGGCTCAGCTGGCAGCAGTCAGGCCATGTCTGATGGGCAAAACGGATGCTGGAAAATCCCAGTACAAGATGACCAGAGACTTCAGCACATCCAGAGAGACAGAGCTGGGCTGAGGGAATCCAGCACCCAACACTACCGTCAGCACTGTGGAAACTCATGTTAATTTTTAAGTGGGCCCCCAGGGGAGGTTTGGAAAACAATGCAGCCCTCCCAGCAATTAGAAGCAGACTTCTTTAAAAGAATACGAGAAAGCAAACCAGCTAGCCAAAAGACGGCTTCCAATGCCCAAGACTTTTACAAAATTTGTCCCAGTAGTCCTGTAATAGAAGGGAAAAAAGTCATGGCATTGGACTGGATATCTGATTTTGAAATTCTCAATGCCCACAGCTTTGTGTTTGCCTTGCAACAGTTCTAAGTCCAAGATAACGAACAAATACCTATAATCAGCAAGAGTCTGAATATCTGTTTGACTGCTGAACTTGTGCACTGGGCTTCCCTTTATTTTGTACACCCATTTGTTTCACATTGGAAATCTTCCAAGACAGCTTGGTTTCTTGTTTGGAAAGCATAGGGCACAGGAATAGTGTCTTACTCCCACCAAGCCTTTTTTTTTTTCTGTGAAGAAAATCAATTTTAGCCCAGTCACAACACATATCCAGCCCTAAAGAACAAATTTCCACAGCTTCTCTTTTCCTGAAGTGCCTTTTCTTACTGATCCCTGGGCTGTTGTTCACTCAGAGCCTTTAGACCTTTAGAATCTCCTCACAAGTGCCTGGTTCTTCACATTAAATAGACATAGGCTGAAATTAAAATTATACTTCCTGAATCATTTAATAATTTGATGTCAGAACTGTGGAGACAGCCTCCCTCCTTAAGACTCCATCCAAAGCTGGCAGCAGCAGGGCACAAATGCACCTTCCTAATCACTCAATCAGCTGGGAGAAAATAATTTATTGTTTGGAACTGATACGATCCTTGCTTCAAAAGGGAAGGGTTGCCCTCACATTCCAGGCAGAGCTAGTGTGGGAGAAGGGGAGGATATGTTTTTCTTCTCCATCACCCATTGTTTACACATGTGTACACTCAGAGAGGGCTTTACTGCTGCAGTGCATCCCTTTTGGAACAGGTTAAACAGTTGCTGTATCTCTGTTAACAATTGGATTGGGATATCCCAAGAGATCATCAGTCCAACTCCTGGCCCTGTACAGACACCTCAACAATCTCACCCTGTCTCTGAGAATGTTATCCAAACACTCCTGGAGCTTTGGCATCCTCAGGGCTGTGCCCATTCTCTGGGAAGCCTGGGCACTGCCCAGCACCCCCTGGGGGAAGAACCTTTTGTTGATATCCAACCTAAATCTCCCTGACACAGCTCCAGCCTTTCCTGTGTCCTGTTCCTGAGCAGAGATTGGACTTGCCCTTGGGAAGAAAGTACAGACTGATTTGAGGTCTCCCCTTCCCCAGGATAATGAGAGTTGGGAACTCTGTGTCCCTGAAACTGCAGAGGGAATCTCAGCAGGCAAAATATAAGAACTTACTGCAGGCTGGAATATGGCCAGCTACCAAATTTCTCATCCCTTGCAGAAAGTACTAACACACAATGGGAGGTCAGAGCTCCAGTCTTAAGTCTCATTAGAAAAAAATGGCCCTGTCAGCAGCACGGGACCCTGTAAGTCATCAGTGACCTGTCTGGTTCCATCAGATGTTTCCCTTTGCCACCATAACTCCCACACTGAACAGCACAGGCTCCTGGCACCAGCTGAGCTCAGATCTCCCTTTCCTGGGCTCCTGTGGCTTTTCCAGCACAGAGGCAAAGGCTTAAAGAGCACTGCTGGAGCAGTCAGGCTCAGTTTGTCGGGAGGAATAGGCTGTGCCCAATCCACCCTGCGCAAATCAGATGAATAATTACAGCAAAGGGCTTCAGGCAGTTCACAAAGAACCTGGTGCGTAAGGCTTTGTTCAGAGATGAAATTTCCTCCTTACCAAAGCTCATAAATATCTTTCAAACCTTAAGCAAATAAATATGCCATTTTTCTCATCATACAGAACCAGTTTTTCTCAGGGCAAAGCAACGGTGGCTCAGTTCATACAGAAATGTGAGGTTTGTACTGTTCCAACTCAGGGCTTATCAATGGGTAGAGAGGAGGAGAACACACAGCATTCCATGTTGGCATATCTGGTTCACTTGCTCTGTGCCTGTGGTTATTCTGGCACTGCAGAACAGTTTAGATCTCTGGGACTGCTCCCTGAACACACTGAAGGGCAGTGTCCTTGTCAGGCCTGTAAGAGAATCATGGAATAGTTTGGGTGGGATTAGTCCCTAAAATCCACCTTGTTCCCCACCCTGCCATGGATGGGGACATTTCCCACTAGCCCAGATTGCTCCAAGCCCCATCTAAACTGGCCACATTTCTAGGGATGGGTGCCACAGCTTCTCTGGGCAACCTGTGCCAGGGCTTCTCCACCCACACAGAGAACAATTTTTTCCTAATAGCCAACCTCTCCACCTTCTGCCAGGAGAAAGTCATTCCCCTTTGCCCTGGCACTCCAGGCCCTTGTCCCAAGCTTCTCTTCTCTAGCTGAACAATCTCAACTGTCCCAGCCTTTTCTCCCAGCAGAGTTACTCCATCCCTCTGACCATCCTGGTGACTCCTCTAGATTTGCTCCAGCAGCTCCAGGTCCTTCCTGTGCTGAGCTCCAGGGCTGGGGCAGCTCTGCAGGTGGGGTCTCACCTGAGGGGGCTGAGGGGCAGAAAGGAAGGTACCAAAGCTGCTCAGCAATAACACCACAGGTGCTTTCATACAAGCATTGAGCAGAAATTTGGATATTTCTAGGCACTGCCAGCCATCCAGGAAGATTTTATTGGGGCTGGAGCTGCTCCTGGCTCACACTGCAGTCTCCAGCAACAGCCAGGCCATCCTTCTCCCAGTTTGCCACAAAACACTTACTGTACACTCACAAAATAAATTTTAAAATATGAATAATTAAAAAGCAAAATATGTCTTAGAGTTTAACAGCTATGAGGGAGAACGTTCAGCCACAAAAGGTATGGTTTTAATAATTAATTGCTGCTTTATTTAGCACAGAAGCAAATGTCTTAGATCAGAATTAAAGCCTTGTAAGTGAGTTCCTTGAAAATGGCCAAGCAAAAAATGGGATAAAATTTAGTCACAAAAAGCAAAAGAAGAAGGTAGAAAAGAGTTCTATAAAAGCCTAAAATGAACAAAATTTTTAAAGGCTTATTAAAAAAATAAATTAATATTTTCTTCTCAGTTCCAAAGAATGGATGCAACCCTCCTGGATTTATGCCATGTGTCATGCTCCTGTTTCCATCTCCCTGCTGGAATGCCATTTCCTGGGCAGGCAGCACTGCAGGAACACAAAGCTTTGCCTGCCAGGACCCCTGAGGTGAGCACAGAGCCCAGGCTGTGCCCACCCTGCTCCTCCCCAGCCCTTCCTCTCCCTCACCCAGCCATGTTTCACTGGAAAAAAGCAGCTTTTGGGGCTGGAAGGAGACAAGGCAGCAGAACATCTCTCACAGCAGGAAGCTGCAGGGAGGAGAATGGGGCAGAGCACACAATAAATAGCATAGAAAGAGGAAGAAAATTTATTTTTTCTTGATTACTTTCCAGTACATTAATAAAACCTGCTTACTTCATGTACCCCTGAGAACAGTAACATCTCAGTGGTAACCCAGTTACCACAACACTGAATTAGTGCATGGGACTGAGAAAGAGAAAACGTGTTAAAAAAACCCTAATCCTGCTTTCTAGCTCCCTTAACCACTTCACAGGCTAAACTACACGAGTGTAGAGAAGAGAAACATCAGTAGCTACCAGTTTGTAGCAATAATTTATTTTGTATAACAATTTGCAGCATGGCTACAAATTTTCACTGTTTATTTCTGTGTTTTTAGTTTCCAAGACTGAGCATGGAAGCACAATAACCTTTTTGTTTCGAGGATTCCTGCAAACTAATGGAGGAGATGCCTTTTCCACTGCAGTCTATTCACAGCTAAAATGTAAAATATATTCTGCAAGCCCTCCAAAATTAAAAGGGAATATGAAAAATATGAATGTATTTTCAGGACTGGATTCTCCCACTCCTGAGCTTCATGTGAAAGGATGTTCAAGCAGGAGTGGAGTCACAAAGTGGAATCATAGTCCAGCCTAGGGACATCCTTTTCAAACTATAATTTCACCTAAGTATTCATGGAAATAGTTTTATGGTATTTTTGAGTAATTTTATTTGCTTAACCAATCTTCAGAATTTTGAGTTGTCTTTTCTCCTACATTTTCAATTTTCATTTAGTCATCACCGCCCATCATTTGCTGCACTCTCAAAACCAATTCATGAGTCAATATAGATGGTAATCAAGTGGAAAAAAGTATTGGAAAAACAAAGATATCCCTTAACAGAGGAGAACTGAAGGCCTCTAACAATGCTTCTGCCTTAATGTTAAGAAAACACAGAACTGGCTGCTTCCTCCATGTTTTGCTGTTTCACAGGAGAAGCTTTGTGGCTGATGCAAAAGGCAAGTTGCAAATCCTGCTCCAGGTGCACATGACAGAGGTGGGACTGGAATAACAGGGATATCCCAGTCAGGCTCACAGAGAAAAGCAGGAGCTGTATGAGAACCACAAGATGGGATTATAAGGGATGAAATCTCTCTGGAGACTTGCAGGCAGCATTGCATGCAGGATTAGGGCTTGGGAAGAGGAATTCCAGAGCTCCAAACCAGAAAGGAGAATAACTTGAGGAGTTTGAATGTGCTCTCCTCCAGGAGTTCACAGTGAGCAGGAGATCCCTAAGCTTTTCCCTTGACTGGTCACCTCGTTTGTGGCAGCTGGAAAAGAAGAGACAGGGACTGGTTGCAAAGGGGAGGAGTTTTCCTTATGAGATAATTCTGCTCATGAGAAATAAATTAGAAACATTTGGAAAATAGGGTGTGTAAGTTATTACTGCCTGAGGGCAGCAGGAAATTATGAGAATAATAGTGTATGCATGTCTTTGGCTATTATTTACCTTGGCATTCAATAAGCCATGGGGAGTTGCCAGAGCAGCTTCTACACCAATGGTACAAAAGCTCCATGAATGTTATTTCTCCATCACAGAGACCAACACCCACACACCCCAAAAAATTGAAATGACAGGGTGATTTTGAGAAGGAATCCTGGAAGTAGCAGCCTCAGGAGGATCTCCTTCTTTTGCTGGAGTAAATAAATGACTTCAAGGGATTCCTTTGGCTGAAAAAATGTTCCCTTCTAACCCAGTTGTGAATGCTGTAAGTGCCTTTAGCTGGAGCCTGAGAATGGCCGTGGTGCCACAGAATATCTACGTTATCACACACTGTTAACGAACCTTTCCCAGCAGTAACTTATTACAAGAGAATCCTGTACTGGATACTGAATCCTCAGTAAATCCTATTTCAATCAGACATCTCCTCTATCCTCTGCTTTCAGCCAATGATGACCCAAAGTTTTCAAAGTCCAAACCAAAAAATATATTGAAAATCATGAAAAGGGGGAAAGCACAGCAGCCAAGGATAGGGGCAGAACTGAACTGAGCAGCCCCTGATTTACACTCCACTGCAGGCACCAAAGGGCCTGGCACCTCCACCTTAAAGGTCACACATGGTTATTAACTTGATTTAGGAACCAAAAGGCTGAAGGGAGACTTGGAACTTGATTCACTTTTCATTAATTTATTTTGAAAATTTATGGACAAGTAAAACATAATGATTCAGACAGGACACCCTTCCCAAACTCAGATCCTTGTACACACTTTACATAGTTGGAGATTTTGAGGGTGCTCCTGCAAACTGCTTTTGCAGGACAAAGCCACTCTCTGGGGGAACTTTGAATAGAAAGAAAAAAAGCAGGGAAATATATTAAAAATTAAGCAGGATGCAGAAGAAGGCCAAAAGGAAAAAGAGACAACAAAAGTAGTTGCTGAAGATGGAACAGTTTTACCTCTAACAAGTCAGTGGGGGTTGAGGTGGTACTAGGAAAAGCAAATGCCTTAAGCTGTGGATGGGTTTATGATTGTGGGTTGAATATCCAGCAATCCCCAGAGGGTGTTTCCTGCAGTGCCAAAGGATGCTCACAACTGCAGTGCTGCAGCCACTCCAGCATTCCCTGAGCTGTGGGTAAGCACAATGGACAAACATGCAGACAGAGGCTTGGGACAGAGAGCCCAGGCTCAGACTCAAACCTGGAATGCCAGGGAGATGGATTTGATTTCCAAGCCTCACTGCATTGGGCTGGGTAAGAAGTGTGTGGTGGGGAGGGACAGCAGGGCAGTCCAGCAAAGAGGAAGAGAAGAACAAATCCCAGGTCTGCAGTGGCTGTGTGGTGCCAGCACCTCCCAGGAAACCTGCACCAGCTGGGTAAAGCTGGGATGGAAATGAAACACTGCAAATTTACAACCAATGGGCAAAATCATCTTCCTTTTCATTTGTAAATTATGATCCCATGGTGGGTTTGTAAATGATACCACATAGCAAAGTTATCCTTCAAATTACGTTATTGAATCTAAGAAAAACACTTAGATTCTGGACAGAAAAAGGCTCACAATGTAAAGATGAGCAAGAGTCCAGTGAAAGAGATAAATCAGTTATTACCAAATTTTTCATTAATTTTTCTCATACACAGTGAAGTTCACTTTCCCCAGACTCTCGGAACTTTATTTCTCATTTTGTGTTAGACCTTAGGATCTCAATCCAGTTTAGAAAAAAATACAAGTCAGAAAGCAGATGGAAGACATTAATACAAATAAATAACTTGGGGTTTTTCATTTGGGTTTTTTTTGGATGTTTTTTCTGTTTTTGTTTTTTGGGTTTTTTTGTTGCGCGGTGGGTTTTTTGTGAATTTTCTCCCGAGCACTCACCATGTGTGGTATTTGGGTTTTTTGTTTTTCTTGTTGCCTACCACAAGAGCTGTTCCATGGGGGTGAGTGCTTTGTCCACTCTCAAAGTCTTGTAATGAATCTCTGTTTTATAATGTTTTCTTTAGGCTCTAGTTTCTGTGGCCACACAACTGGAATTTTCCTTTTAGAAAAATAAAAAAAAATTATTAGATTTTTTTTCCTTCTGTTCTGGATACTGGATAGAAAAGGGGGGAAAAACCACCAAAGAATCACAGTTTCAATATTCTCATGGTGGGTTTGAATTAATTTTTTGAACATCCTTGCCATAATCCAGTTTAAAAAGTAGCACTCAATGGGCAGATGTTTATGAAAGACCAGCACAAGATCAGTGCTCCAAACCTGAACTGACGGTGAGGTCAATGTGGGTGGCCAAATGAAGTGCAATATGAAAACAAATGAATATTTCACAAAATATGCCAATGAATGGAGAGAGATGCAATAGGAGGAATTAATTTTCTAGGGAGAGACAAAGCTCCAGGAAACAAGTCCGTGAGCTGAGGAGGTTTCTGGAGTGACTCTGCAGCAGCTCCAGTTCATCTAACAAATACTGAGCACAAAGGACTGTCACTCACTGCAGCTCAGTGTAACCAAGCACCCAAAAAGGACTCAAAATCCTTCCCTTGGTTTGTGAACTGGGAAATTCAGCACCACAAAGGTGACCTCAAACATCCTTGAAACCTTACCTTCACTGCAAAAGAGATAGGATGTCTTTCCTGGTGGACTGGGCTCTTCAGATATGTAACAATTGTTAGATGGAAGAACAGAAATGAGACAGCACAGGCACCTTTGTCCCTTACCTGCACACAGGTAAGCAGCTCCCCAGGCTGTACCAGAGTCTGCTTGCTACAGATAAACCCATCTGTGACTTTGTTTCTTCCCTTGTGAAGATGATAAATACTGATTTCACTGGATTCCCAGCATATTCCTACATCAGTCCTGAGATCTTCTCTGTCCCAAGACTTCAGCCCCACTCTTACTTTCCCAAATGGACATTTTATCCCAGAGTGGGGCACATTGAGCCTTGTTCTGAGCCCCTCATGACAAGGAGGACCTTGAGGGTCTCAGTCTGGAGCAAAGGAGGCTCAGGGGGTATCTTTTGGCTCTGCACAACTCCTGACAGGAGGGGGACAGGCGGGGGGTTCGGGCTCTGCTCCCAGAGAACAAGGACAGGATGAGAGGGAATGGCCTCAGGTGTGCTCTCAGGGGATGGGGGGAATGCAGGGTGGGTTAGGTGGGATATTCTAAAAATTCATCATGGAAGGGTTGGTCAGGGTGGCACAGCTGCCCAGGGCAGTGCTGCAGTCCCCATCTCTGAGGGATTACCAGCCCTGTGGATGTAGCACTTGGGCACATGGGTCAGTGGGGCCTTGGCAGTGTTGGGGAATGTCTGGAGTCCATGATCTCAGAGGGCTTTTCCAACCTTAATGATTCCATGACTCTGACATGCTGCTGGCTCTTCTCAGTCTGGAGGAACACAGTGTGACTCCTGTGCTCTCTGAGGTAGAAATTACCCTCTTTGCACTGTGCAAAATCTATGAAAATGCTGCAGGGGACTATGGCCACCAGCTGGGAAGCACTCAGGAGTGCTATTTACTGACAGAAAAGGGACATTTTCCTGCCTCTACCCTGCAGCTAAGGAGACCTGCAGGGCTGCTGGCTCAGCCATGCCTGGAGGAGCAGCAGCACAAGGGGAGAGAGCCTAAAATCAACAGCTGAGGCCTTGGAACCTCCTGGAACACAAGAGGTATGAGTTCACCTGCACAACTCCTGCTAAAAGCAAGGGAGGAAGGAACAGGTCGCATAAAAAAATAGACTTGATGCTCATCTGAAATGGCAATTGGACCTTTAAAGGCAATTGCCAAATTATTCCTGTTCAAATCAAGAGAGATCAAGACTAAGAGCTAAATGGAGGCAGCAGCTGGAGAGCTCTGGCTGGCTGAGGGTGGAATTCAGCATCAGCCCAGCAATTATTTTTTCTCTTGCACATATTGCAAAGCTTCTGAGAAGATTTCTGGAAAACACCCACAAAGGGAAGGATTCATTATTTGATGGAGACAATTTTTAGGCTGAGGCAAAAATCCAGTGTTGCCCAGTGGGTTGAACTGAATGTCATGCACATGGTTGCAGTCAAATCCAAATTTCTAAAGCACCATGTCTGGGAAGGCTTTCTCTCACTGGCTTTCCTGTTTTACCCATGTATACACTGAGAAAGACACAGGTTTTATCTTTCAGAGCAGGATTTAGGGATGACAGGCATTACAGAACAGTGAGGGGTACATGCTGGCAAGCTGCCCACAGACTCCTGCTTTGATCCAGGATCCTGTACCTTATCCTGGAAATCCTGGCATTCACAGGATTCACTCCTCCCCTTTCACAGGAGAAGAGAAGTATAAGATAGGGGAGAAAATGTCAGAACTAATTTTATCCAAATTAATTCTAGGGGAAGACTTGCATAGTACTGTCCTTGTGTTTTCCTCCCTAGCCCTATGTCATCCCTGCTTACTCTTAGGGGAATAAAAAGATTATTTTGAATATGAAAAAGCCAGACAGTGGTGAAGAATTTAATCAAGATTTACAGCAACCATGATGGTCATAACTCAAACATCCAATTTTCAGGCTTTTTGGGGGGAGCTGGTCTGGCAGTATTTTATACATTTTGTATTTCTCACATAGACACACCTCCTGGAATTAAGAAATTACTTACCAGTATCCCCCGTCAACTACAAGATTGTAGAAAAGTCTAGAAAACTGAATCCTAAAGACCATCCAGAAAGCAAAATCCTGAACTCTGTTTCTGGGATCTGATTTATGACTTTGGTACACTTTGAATGGTCTGTAGTCATATAAAAAGAAATAAGTTGGAGTTTTTCCTCTCCTTTGAAAAATCTAGTTTATAAATCAGTCTGAAGGAATGAAACTGTAATGTTCTAGGTTTTTCCTGTAGAAGTGTTAAGCTAAAAGACTCAGCACATTCCAGAAATGATTCCTGCATGCAGACAGGGTCTCTAAAACGCCTTTCTATTTCTACACACTCTTCTGAGTTCAGATTCTCAGATGAGAATCTAAAACCACCAAAGCTTAGTCAATAATACTGTATTTTTATTACATCAGAGATCGAAGACAGAGATAACCCAACTCTGACAAGTCCATCAAGTACCACTGGGAATGGTGTGGCCAAACATCTCTGTGTTAGTGTAGAAAGGACCATAGAAATTAAGAATCATAATACTCCCACAAAAACACAGCAAGAAGCAATAGCATCAGGAGGTAATAATTTAGACTGCTTCACCATGAAATTTCCCAGGACTAAGGAGAACAAAAACTGGAATTGAAAACAATGCCACCACTGCTTTTCTGTGAGAATTCCTTTGTTCCTCACCCCATCTGAAGCGCTCCATATGGCAGAGCCCCTGTCCTCTGACAGGATTCCTCCAGTATTGCTCCAGCCCATAAATCCATTGTGTCCCATCTCTCCCTGTGTGTCTGGGCTGTAATCTCCAGGCTGTAATCTCTTATCCTTGCACCCACACTCAGAGTGGTTCTCTTCTCTGTAACCAACAAACCAATACAGGATCCAAGGGATGCACATTAATGGTTAAAAAAAACCAAACACAACCTTCTCAAAAGAACCAAACAATTATGTTCATGCTGGTCATGAAGCATAGGAAATCAGGGCCAGCCACAGGGCCCAGAGTGCCTGAATCACCCCAGCTGTTCCCTGACTCTAAGATGAAAGTTTTAAAATCTTTCCCTTTTTAGAACAGTGGCAAACAGTGGCAAAATTGATGGCTCACAGCCAGAGCAGAGAATAGCTGCCCCACCCCAGAGACGAAAAACAGGAACATTTACCTCCAGCTTCCTTCTTCATAAGATCTTTGTGGGGAATGGAGGGAATTGAAAATTCAAGTTCCCTCAGGTATCCCTGTCCTTTGAACTGCAGGGAGCCCAATCTGCTGGGAATGCATAGGCATGTGGGACAGACTAGTGACTCCCACATCACACCATTTACCCTTCCATTTTTCTTGAGATTAAGTTTTAGCTTGAATTCTTTTCTGATAAGGGAATTTTCACAATTTTTCAGCTGACAGTTGTACTTTTGTGTGGAGAAAAGAGGGGCTGACTTCAGTGCAGGGATGTGGTATGGAAAGGTGACCAGAAGTTGTTGTATCTGACACTGATACAAAGCTGAGGGACAGACACATGGCTGCTCACAATGTGAAATGCTGGCATGAACTGATGAATTCTGTGGGAGTCATTCTTGTTTCTCCTGTTCCTCATCTTTACATTTAATTCTGACATTTAAACTGCAGCCAGTTTGTCTACATCCTGCCAGTAATTTTGTACAATATCAGCACCTCAGTGGATCAAAGCAAGCACTAAATTCAGCCCTGGAATTCTGCTTTGGACTAGGTTTAGCCTGGTTCCATGCACAGAGCAGCCCAGCTGTGTGTTTGGTTTAGGAGGATCTGCAAAACCAATCCTTGGTTTGGGTCTTTACATCCCGACTGGAGGTTGTGCTATTCCTCAAGCGCGTTTTGTGTTTAAGTGCCTCCAAAATAAATTGATTCAATGCATTCTAAACCCACTCCAATGCAGAGAAAGCAGAACTGATGAGGGGACTCCCTTCAAAAGTGCACTCTTGCTCAAATCAAAACACTAATTCAGGTAAAGCTCCTTTCAGCTGAAAAGTAATCACAGAGGCAGGGGCTTAGCGAGTGGTGTTTGATAAGGGTTCATTATCATAGCCACAGCCATTCCAGGGAATCCCAGCAGCTCTGTGCCTTCTCACATGTTACTATCCTTCATTTCCTTGAGTCCCCTGCAAATCTTTCCCCAAACACAGGAAAGCCTCAGATTACACACAATGGAAAGAGGGATGGTTTGTGGTAAGCCGATGTCTGAACACCCCATATCCCTTCCCTGAACAGAAAGAGGAGGGACTGTTTAAGGAAGTACTTGGATATGTTCCCCTTGCTATGCATAGGACATGAGGACTCCAAAACATTACAGTCTAGGCTGTGGATGAGAGCCATGAGATCTAGGAATCTCCATCACATCAAGGAAAAATGCAATACCCTAAGCTGGCACAAAAGCAGGGATTGCCCACTGAAAAGATGACAAGATATGGAGGCAGAGCAGGTCTGTAATTCTTCCTCCATTAATTCTGGTGGATCAAGGAGTTTTCTCTGCTTCTACAGCATAATGGAACAGAATTTTCCATGGGCTTCCAAGTCAGCAGTGGCCACAGGAATCCTCCACAATCAATACCTTTAGTCCCAAATCTGATATGTAACTGCCCCAAGGCAATGTAAGGAGCTGGACCCCCCAACAGAGGCCCCAAAACCAAAACCCCAGCTCAGAGCCCACTCAGCAAAGGTGCCAGGTGCATGGCAAGGCCGGTACAACTGAGTCTTCACTGGCTTTGCTTCTTCAGCAACTCATTTGCTGTTTTTTGGACAAATGTGCATATTTATATTGTACAAGACCCTACTAGGGGAGTACAAGATGAAACCTTTCCTTGGCAAAATCTCCTTTTGAGCTTCTAAAAAACTGTCTATGTGAAGAGTGGATTTAGCATTAGCACTTTGCACCATAAGAAGACAAAGGCTTATGTATTAAAATTAAAAATTATTTATTTACAGTATGATCCCTGCCCCTAAAACCACCCACTGCCAGCTAGACAGCAAACTCTACACAGCTGAGGCTGTCTCAGTGATCCTCGAGGATTCTGTTCTGCTGAACATTCTCCCTCCAGCAGCAGCTCTCAAACCACTGAAGGGCAATGCTCTGCTTTAGCACTGGCCTTGTTCAAGTGTCTGCACTTGTCAGCCATCCCCCACTTGGATGAAAGAGATAAGACCCCAGATAAGAGCCTTTCAGAACAACTCCCTTCCCCTCACCCTCCTTCCCTGCCTACAGACCTGCCCTCAGCAAAGTACTTCTCAGTATTTCTCCTGTCCAACCCAATCAGACACTCCGAGTTCAATGCTCTCTTTTTATCCTTCCACATGACAGGGAAATGGGGAAAGGAGCTGAGGGGGCAAAGGAATGAGAATCCTGATGCTTTTGTGTGCAGTTAAAATGAAAGGGAAGAGGGAATATTCTGCTACTCTATGATATTTTTATTAAATCCTTCCATAAACCTTAGCTTGTTTTCACAACTAATTTAAGAGCCACTTTTTCACCTATCAGAAACTCCCAGATACTGTAACCTGTTATTTCTGGTGCATCCTAGTATTCCACACAAAATGCTCCTCAGGTCAGAACTCAGTTTCTTCACTGACACTACCCACTGGTGCACCAAAAAAAGATCCCTTTCCTTCAGGGCAGACATTCACTGTTTTACCTTTTTTTTTCCCCTAAGAAGATCCCAAATGTGCTTTTTTCATGCATCCTTCAATTGCTGATTAATAGCTAACTACTTCCACTCTGGAATATCAGCCTATGTATTCCTTGCATGTTGTACATCAGGCTGAGACTGTAAATTCCTCCAGGCAGGCATCTGCTTAACCTACGTGTTTGAAAAAAAGGGAGACTGGGTCAGACTGATTTTTCTCAGCTGACAAGGGGAAGCCAGGCAGAAATAAAGAAAGAAAATAACCATGAGGGCAAAAAGGGAAAACAAAGAATGGGGAATGAAGGTAAGGAAGGAAAAATGAAAATAAAAGGATTGCTTGAGAGTGGGAATAGAGAGCGAGCTAATATATTTGATGAAAATGCAACATTAGCAAGCACAGTGTGATTTGACAAGTGTGAACAAGCCTCCGCCAATGTTAAAAAGCACTACATCTGGCAATGTGTCAATGTTTAAGCAGCACTTTCCTTCTCCTTCCCATGCTGGGATTCTGCATCCTTGATATTCCCTCAGATCCACTTCTAAGCTGTTTAGGTCTACAGGAATACGTTTGTAGAGGTGGATTGGACAGAGAGCAGATATAAATTTGAAGTAATTACAGTCACTATCATTCTCTCTCTCCCCAGGTTACCTCATTACAAAGGAAAAGATCAGCAAAATATTGTGAAATGCTGATATACATCCAAAGATGGGGAATAATTTAAAACAGGAACGTTGGGGTTAACCATATGGCATTTAACCTACCTATCCCCTTGTGCATATTCCTTTTACTCCAGCAAATATATGGCAATGAGATCACTTGTCTTTCGAAATACAGCAACAGTGCTGGGGCACTGAATTCAGCAGCTGCAGAATCTTAACCAGGGCAGGATACATATGTGAAAGGAATTTTAAAATTTCCTCAAACAACTTTTTCTCAGAACCCGTGTTGATATTTTCCTTAAGGAAAACTGGGCTGTGTGTCGATACACATTTAGATTGGATTGTAGGACTTGGCAGTGCATGTTACCAGTGAGCTCATACACACACACTTGCTATTTTTATTAATCTAAAACTACCAGATTTGCTCCATATTAACTGTTAGTTTTTAGCTGGTTGATCCCATGTCATTGTCAGCAGGGTTTGAACATTATTCTACATTTAAACCATACCTAATCACGGCGTTTTGTTCTTTTTTACTTATGGGTCCATGGATCCATCATTCCTGCAGGTCTCAGTACAAACTATAAACCTCTACATTTAATAACATGAACTATGAAAACTGTCATGAAATTCCATTTTGGAGGTATTATGGAAGGAAAAATA
Source organism: Ammospiza caudacuta (assembly GCF_027887145.1). Taxonomy (NCBI): domain Eukaryota; kingdom Metazoa; phylum Chordata; class Aves; order Passeriformes; family Passerellidae; genus Ammospiza; species Ammospiza caudacuta. The sequence continues at coordinate 7,193,717 of NC_080610.1, forward strand.
TGAATTCTCAATGCTTCATTTTGCTCATTATACTTCATCAATTTAAAGCAACCAGGCCCACAGCAACACAAACTTCCTTTTGCTTGCTCCTGCAAAGCTTACATGAGCAGATTGTTGTTTCTCCTCATATGCTAAAGCATTTGGAAGCTATCAGTGTTTTGGAGGGGGAGACAAGAAAGGAAATTCCCAAGATTTTGCATGTAGGGAAAAATTCAGTCCCTGATTAACAGGTGCAAGAGTTATTGTTTTTGCCAGATTTATTTTTGCTTCTAGCAGGACAGAGCTGAAAAATCATGAGTCTAATTAAACAGATTTATCATCTAGATAAAAATAGTTTCTTTATCCTCTGCACTCTGTGTCCCGTGCTGCTAAGGAACTCTTCAAAATTCTTTTGTTTTTGACAATAAAATGGTTCCCATGGCAACACCATCTGATGTCACAGGAACAACACACGTGAAGTCATAAATCCTTCAGAACAAAAAGTAAAATCACAAAGGAGGCTCAAAATTTTACATATCTGTGATTTGAGTTTGATATTGCCTTCTTTGTTCTGTACAGCTTGGTTTCACTCTCTTGCCCTTCTTTTTGTTTTCCCTAAATATTTTATTAAAGAAAAAAAAGTGGAAAGATTTGTCCCAGGAATTTCCTGTTGGCTGTTGTTCAGAAAGCAGAGAATACCAGCAATAATGTGAACAATGCAAATTTCTCCTAGGCCTGCCTGGAGCACAATTCCAAACCCTTCTCAAAGTTGGCTGAGATTTGACAGTGCTTTGGAGAGGTTACTGGGCTCTGTAGCCAGAGGTCTGTACAGAAACATTTCTCTCTCTCCTGCTCCTTCCCCCTTCTCCAGGCTCCAAGTTACAGGAATCCAACAGTTCATGTTATGGAAATAAACATCCTACTACTGCACGGTGAGGAATCCTGTAAGCAAATGGATTCACAAGGGAAAAACACAAGCTTGGATGGGGGATATGATGAAACTCAGGCCATGGCCAGTGTAGGGGAGAGGAGTGGATGAGGTGAGACCATCAGCCAAGTGTTGCGTCAGTGGTCAGTTCCAGGAGTTTAAATCCAAGAAAACTTGCAGAAAGCCAGTAGTTGGGAAACAATTTACTCACCATTTTTTCCCTGCTCAGTGCTTTCCATGCTTCCTGAAAGCTCTGTGCTGGAACCACAGGCACACACAGACTTTTCCTCCCTTTCCCTGCCATTTTTCTCTCTCAATTATTCCCTCTTCCTCTCTGCTCCTAAGAACCAGGCAGCTCTGAAGGGTTTTGTGGAATTAAAGTAAGAAATTAGGCAGCTCCTTGAGAATCTGCCTTCAAGAGTCAAAAGAAACATCAGCAGATTTTCAGGTCACGTGATGAAGATTTTAAGGACTGAATTTTTAATGTGCATTATACATTAATGCATATTTAAGAGGACAGATGTGTTTTTCACAGCTTCCATCAAAAAATCTCAAAACATTTTTAAATAGGTTTCTGGTTTAATCTTCACTGTTTTATGAGGTAATGAAAAGGATGTTCTACCAGTGAGGGAGGGATATCCAAGCTCCCAAGTAGATTATGGCAGCAAAAATAAATAAACAATACCTTGTTATCAAGTGCAAACATACAAAACTTCTCAGTCCTGCTTAAGTAAGAGACTTTCTTAAAAAGAATATATTTTTGAATTAAATTTTTCCCCCCAGTCTTACAGTGCACTGAGTTACTAGTTCAGACATTTCCCCAGCTGAGAAAACCAAAAGTGTGTCCTTTATGTAATGAAATAGAGTTCACATATTTGCATTGCTTCAGGAGCTGGGACTTTTTGAAAATACAGCTATCCTGAGACTCCATAAAATCACAAGAGCTGGCAGCCCTGAGTTTCGGACAGGAAGTAATGAATGGTAATGCTTTCACTCAGAACTCTAGGGATAGGTAGAGCACAATTACTACAGTATGAATTTACACCAGGCTGTGCTTAAATATGCTCCCTGAAAAAGAAAAAAGTCTCTTATTACCAGAAGAGGCCAAAGTTACCAGGTATGTAATACATCATTATCAACAAATAGCTCATACTTCAGTATCTCCTGGAGCTATGCAGGAGCAACAGGTCAGAACTGGCTTCAGGAATACTTTCTACTCTGCCTTTGCTTCCTGCAATGTTTGGCATTCACCTGTGAAAACACTGACTCAGAGCAGGGCAGCTAAAGAGATAACAGGATCACAGCCCAACCTCTGTGGCTGTTGTACTAGAGGGATGGGAGCACAGACATGGAATATAGATATGGAATATAGGTATGGAATATAGACATGGAATGTAGGCATGGAATCTATCCCTGCTGGACTGACCAGTGCAGATAGAACCCTGTGGCAGCCCCTGTTGAATGTTGGAAGTTAAATCCAGTGTAACAGAGAGTTGTGCCTACAGGTGCAATTTTTCATAACAACTGAACTTCCTCAGGAGGTGACAGTGGATGGTGCTGAAGTACTTGGCTGTGGATGTCAGAGAGCTTTGTCTGAGGTGAAGAATTCCAGTTGCCATCCTTTGGATTTCGGCAGCAGAGGGTAATTACCAGTGATGACCTAAGAGTGCTATATATACTTATACCACATATGTGGTTATGGGAACCACCACAAAACTGCTGTATTTTCAAACCCATGATATAAATTTCCAACTATTATATAAAGTGGCTTTCTATTTCACTGCTAGGGTGCACTAGACTCTTTCTATATCATTCTCAGCATAGTTACTATAGTAACTAATGCATTGCAAAAGAGAGGAAGAAGCTAAAAAAAAAAAAAAAAAAGAGAAACTTTACAAATTATGAAAACCAAATATGGGGATTGTCTTTACAAAACCTAAAAACACACTGTGAAGATTGCAGGCACAGTTGTGTGGCCATTTGTTTGGAACTGCCAGCTCCATTTCACTCAGGATCTTGTCACTTGTTTCACATAAAATACTCAGCCCAACAGTTCTGTGGCCTGGAGCACTGCAGTACCAGACAGTCCTGGACTGCATGAAACAAAAATTTTATTCCCTTCATCAACATGCAGAACTGCAAAAAGAATTCCTCCATGCTCCAATTAATACTGCAAAGCTTTCAGATCCAGGAACATTTCTATAGTTTGCATCAAATGATCATCTTTAGGAGAGATAAGTGTCTGAAATCCATGAAGAGTTTAAAATTTCACATTTTCAAGTTTCATGTGCGAAGCAACTGTCTTTGGCTTTAGCAGAGCAGTGTGGGAGCGACAGATCGACACACAAAGTAACAGAAACTGTTACATAATAGTACATACTACTGAGAGAAACCTCAGTGGAACACAGGGCTGTCTAAAGTCAGGCATTAAAGAACTTCTAAGCATCACTTTACCTGTGTGCATGTGTATGTTAATACAGTGCAGTCTGGTTTTCACTACCACATGCAAATCTTCATGTATAGTATCATTATCTCAGCCCCAGATTCACCCTGTTGCCATTCCACAGCTACAAAAAGCAAACCAGTCATGGGACAGTAAAACCAAACACGAGAATAGAAAATCATGGGCTTCAACCTCATCAATATTCCCTTGCCTAAGGATATTCCTGGTAAAACCTATAGCTCACTCTCTCTGTCGGCAGTTCTCTTTCCTCAACCTTCTCTGATATTGTCTTCTTAACAGCAAAGCCATCATCTGGTTGTTTCGTTTTGTTTTTGTTTGGGTTTTTATTTGTTTGTTTTTCTTTTGGTTTGGTTTGGTTTGGTTTGGTTTTGTGGGTTTTTTTGGTCTAAATATTATCCTGTTCTCTGGAGTCTCCATGACGCTGTCAGGAAAAGCCACTCTCTCCATCACGTCCTGGAGAGTCATTTCAGGGACGCTTTCTGCATCTGACATTTCCCAAACACTTTTGAGAGAATGTGAAAAGCAGTAAAAATGGTTTCCACTAAATCTCTTGGGGCTGGATAGGTTGAGCCATCAGCTATTCAAAGACTCTGGCAGCTGCTCCAAAGTCACATGTCAGCCACACAAGTGAACCCTTTGGCTCCAAAGCAGACAAAGAACACATAGAAAACTGCCAGCACAATCAATTCAAGAATAAAAACATAGCAAACCAGTTGGAAATTTTTTTAAGACCTTCTTTCATTTTGCAACTATTTTGCAAACCTCAAAAAAACAAGGGAAGCTCAAAAATAAAGGGTTTGCCACTGGTTGTTTGGGTTGGCTGCAGGAAATGTGGCAATAAAGCTCAGCTTCAGACTGATCTAGGTATCAAACCTCACAGAGAAGAGGAGAGAATAGAATCTCACTGAACTAATGGCTATACAAATAAACCTGGAACAACTGGGGAGGGAAGAAAGAACTACACAGAAACTTGACTCTTATCCCCTTGTCTAGAAACTCACAGGAAGATCTCAGAATTTTAGAATGCAAAAACAAAGAAATTGCATTTTCTAATCAGCCAAATTACAGCACATAAAGAGCATCTAACAAAGAGTTCTAAGCTTTTCCCAGTGAACCTGAATTGACAAGTTCACCTGTATTTCTCATTCCTTTTGATTTTCCTCTTTCCCTCAACACACAGAAAAGATAGCACATACTCTTCAGACAGTCTAATATTTTTTTAATCAAAAGGAAATTAAAGAAGAGGCAATGATGTACATTCCTTCTGGGGAAAGTAGAAGCCTCATTCCTATCCTGTCTTAAAATAGCCTGATTGAACTACAATATTTGCATTACAATTCTGGGTCAGCTGCACCATGGGATTAGGCTGCAGATCAGAGGGTTGTTTAGTTTTTATTTTCAGCCTTGTAGATTTTTCACATTATACCCATTCTCCTGCACATTCCTCCTGATATTGTATATTGATGCAGTTTGGAACAATTGGAGAGATTTACTCCCTGGATATTTGGAGGAAGAAACAAGCCTAGGGCAGTTTTATTCATTGGAAGTGGAAATCTTTGCTGCAGAGTATCAGGTGTCAAAGTAGACAAAAGAGCCTTTGATTCTTTTCAAATATTGGTTCAGATTCTGATATTCTCTACTTCTGTGTCAAAATCCAGCATTCTTCATTCCAGTACTCTGGATTTCATCTGGACTATATAAAATGAGGGACAAATAATGCTTATGAGGTGTCATCTGGGATAAAACCCTTTCTGTCAAGAACAATTGAACAAATGTCTACCACAGCTCAGCACAAGTTGCCAAATAATTTCACTTTCTTCACACGTTGTATGTCAAATTTTTGGACATATTTTTATCAGAACACTGGCAGGTGTTGGTGGCCAGTTCACATGCACAGTTGAGGCTGAGGTGTTTGGTTACCCAGACCAGGTGTTTTTCTTTGGGCAGCACTGACTCAGCAGTGCCCAGACCTTGGAAAGGCCCATCCATCCAGAGCTGCACTTCACACTCCTCTCCCATCCCCTGCGTGAGCAATGAGCCCACCATTTGTTGATCACAAAGGGAATTTGAAGCATTAATTAAAGCTCTTTAAAACCATTTGCTGAGAGGAGCTGCAAGAATATGAAATATTACCTGCTATGTAGTGAAGTAGTGAAAAAATCTTTGAAATTGAAGAGTGTCTCTGGTCCCTAATCCTGAACAGTGCAGCAATTAAAGTATTCTAGGAATGATACTCTGTCCTAGTCAGTGGCTGTACTTTTATCATATTTCCTAGAAATGTGCTCCTCTGTTCTCTGACTCACTCAAGAACAAATTTCATCTTCTCTTTTTACCTTGAGAAATTACACTCCTTTGTATAATCTTTAATGGATTTTCCCCAGAGTTTTTTCCTTTGGGTTTTATGTTGCATGTTCTGGGTTTTCTTTTGCAACCTCACAGCATTTGTGACTTTATGAAACATTTTACATTATCAGACCATTTCTGTCTTACATTTCTCTACCAAGTTGTACATAAAAAACTCTTTTGATTTGCCTTATGAGTCAAACCTCCAGATATTTCATGCTTCGAGTTGATGCTGATTTTTCCCTGCTTTACAAAACTATTTTCTTAGACTAGAACTTACACACAGATTATAATGCATACATTTTTAGGGAGAAAATCACTGGACAGGATCTGACTGGAGCAAGGAACAACCTTTCCAAGGAAAAGTTAATGTTCCTGACTGTACCACAGAAAAAGATGTTTTATTTTCATCAGATAATTTATCCTTATCATACCACTGTAATTTCAAAGTGACCCAATGGTAAATCTTCCTGTTCTGAGCAGTGAAAACACTTGGATTTATTTTGATAGCAAAAATATTTCCCTTTATTAGCATAAGAAATGGCCTAGACAAGGCCAAGTGGTTGATGAGCTGTAATTACTTTCATGATTGATTAGAAATCCAAGTGTATGTCCTGTTATTTTTGTTATTCCTTTGCTATAACTTCTGATACACTGATATACAAGAAGCTCAGTCTGATTTCTGTACCAGTGTGATCTGTCATGCAAACAGAGGAGTGAAAAAGGGCCATCCAGTTTAAATTCTGTAGAAGATGTTTGATTTTCTGTGATAGGAAATTCTGATGAAGAAGCCAGAACATGACACACATTCCAACATGACACACACCAATTTGATTAAGAGCTGGCTGACAAGCCTGAAAATTTAACAATTTGGAAAAAACTCCCCTTCTCACCCTACTTGACACAAATCTCTGCTTTGAGTGTCTCCTAGATATGTAACATATATTCTACAAGAACAGAAAAGATTGGGTTTTTTAAACTACCTACATATGGACACAAACCAACTCTCTCTCCCACTTCTCCTTCCCTTTCTCTTTGTCTCTCTCACTTTCACACACACAGCTCAGACCTGAGATGGAAAAGCCCCAGTTACCTCCTCAACAGAAAACAGGAACAGCATTTCATGTATATTAATGAAGATGCATTAAACATCTTTCGCTGTGACTGAGCAAAACAGTGATTGAAACCCAGAAGTTATTGAGAGGGGGAGAGAAAGAGAGCAATATAGAAACAAACACAACAGTCTGAACATGCCAAGGGCAAAGCACAGATTTTCACCTCTTTCCTGGGAGCATTTGGAATGGAGAGAGCACATCCCAAGTCTCATCAGGTTCTAGTGCTCGCTTGGAATACGACACTCCTGAGTACTTTTTTATGGCTCAATTTTGTTTAATGTTATTGTTGCTAATATCCACTTAGAAGCACGCAATTAAAATGGGTTTTGTTACCACCACCATATTTTTATGTTTGGTGGGCTGATTATTTAGCCTTCCTTCCTAATGGGATCTGAAAGGAATATGATGCTTAGTACTTTCGTGCCCCAGTTTTTTTCTGGGTGTCTCCATCCTGCATTGCCCAGGGATGTTCAATGTTACCTCACACTCCCTCTGCTGGCTCTCAGGCACTGGAGCAAAGAGACTGTTTTGGTTAGGTCCTACAAGCCCCAGTTATGTTTATTATTGGTTTTATATAAAAACAATAGTAGAATTTAAAGGAAATTCCTGCTAGGGCCATTCAGTCTTCCTTCCAAGAGACCCTTCAGGGGATCTCACCAGCCATGGAGACAACCCAAGTCCAGCAGCCATTCAGGCAACATTTCAACTGCCAGTCTCAAATTAGATATCTCCGAATCCTATACAACCAGATTTTCCCAAAGAAGTACATTAGAAAGAGCTAACAGTCACAACTATGAAAAACTTTTGGAGAAAATCAGCAAGCCATTGTTTTAAAGAGATAAATATGAAAGATGGATGATAAGCAAACAGAGAGTGTGCAGAAGGAGGAGCCTAATTAATCCCCAGGATAGCAAGGGGAGCTCAAATTAGAAGATTCAGCCCTGCGTGCCTACAAAAATATGTTGCCAACACCAAACATGATTCCTGGTGATAATATGACCCTCTTAGCCCATCACTCATGTCTCTTTTCTGTAATAATTTTGTAATTGGCACATAAGAACCAAGAATACTCTCAACCATTTTGCAGCATTGTGCAAGAACCACCTCACTATCTGCATCTCAGGTCTTTTTCAACCTTCCAGCTGGCCCTTCTGCTCTTCCCTCAGCACAGCTGACACAGCTGACAAGTTTATCTATCTTAACTGTGCCCTCCCTAGCTCAGCAATAATTGCAGACAAGTATCTCTGCTTTCAAAACAAGCTGAGCTCTGGACTTGCTGCAAAATCATGTCCGGAGGTATGAAAGGATCCTGTACTCACCTGGAATCTCTTTTCCAAGAGTCTAGGTTGATTTCAGCTATTCTTCATGATCCTCCTCAGAACTGCTGTCTCCAACAGTGAAACCAATTCCTCCCAGGCTGAAGAGGATTCCCGCCAGTTCCTCCTCCCTGCATAGGAGCCTGGGAATCTGCTGACAGCTCTATGCAAGAAGCACCAACCTTCCATCTCACCTTCTATTGGGACCCTTCTAATATTCTGAAGAGATCAACAACTCACTTCTGAGTTTGTCAGACCAGTATCTCAACAGCGAAACAGAAGACCCTGGACCAAGGTATCTGAGTAGAAACCTGCTATAAAATTCTCTCAGTATCTACAGCAAAATGTACAGACAACCTAGTGGATATAAGAGGGAAGAGAAAGTTCAAACAGAAATACAATCAATTAACACCTTTTTCATCCCTTAGAACTCACACCTGTTCCTTCTGTGGTCTGTTTCCCAATGGCAGGGTGCAGAGGTGGGAAGAGTAGAAATTGTTCAGTCCCACTGGAAGAGCGGCCACCAGTGGCTCAGGGATTGGTGAGAAGGGAAAAGCTCCCAGGAGCTGCAGCACCTGAGTGCCACAAAGACATCCAGAGACAAAGGTCATGGCAATGACAAGCAGACCTAATGCATCCTGCTCAGGCACAGCAAAATCCAGCCTGGCACAGACCTGTTTCGAAGGATACAAAGGCATTGCTGAAAAACTGCAGAGATATGCAATGAAAATAAAGTATTTTAGACTCTGTTTTTTTAAATGGATTTTTTTCTAGCCCCTTATAACAGATCAGAAAATTTCCTCAGGATTTCTGATGCTTTGCTGGGGAAATCCACAAATATTTTGGACTTAAAGGAAACAAACATAACTAGAGTACCAGTCTCTCCATGTCAATCTGAAACATCCGTGTTCAGGAGCTTCTCCATACACCTGGGAACTTTCTGAATATGGTCTCTATTGCTGATCCCTGGTGGAACTGTCTTTATGAGAGAGTTCTGCATGCAGTGAGAGTGTGGTTCATGATAACTGAGTGTTAATATTAACATCACTAGGCAGGTTATTGCCCACTGCCTGCAGTTGCTGCTCCTACAAGGTGACTTTCTGCTCTCATGAAGTGGAAGTAACACAATCCCTGGCAAAGTGCATAGAATGGCTGAGAAAAATATCACAGACACAGAGCTACAACTCCCAAAACTGAGGGCTTTTTCATTTAATGCAATACATGAAGCTGCCTTGAGGTAAGCTGCCTTGAGGTAAAAAAATACTAAATCACACCCAGATGAGCCTAAAGTCACATGGGGTTTTACAGGTCTGTAAATAGGTAGAAGGAGTAAAAGTTTTATGGGCCAAATACAAACCCATAGGTCATATATTCTTCAAAACCTAAGGTCAGTGACAATGACAACCACGCTTGAATAAATCAGTTTGTCCTAAAAGGAAGCATGGTTATGTCTCGACTTCCCTCAACAAGTGGTGTGTGATGTGCAGCTGGAGCCACCTGGCACGTGCTGACCCTGAAACATATCTGGATGGACAGTGCCCCACTGGAGGCTGCTGCCAGTGCTGCCAGACTCCCAAGTGCTGGCACAAAGGCTGAGAAAGACTTGCTCAACATTTACCTTGGCCTCACAGGATCCAGATGGATCATGTGCCAATGTGGGAACAGGCCAAGTGTGTAACTGCAGAGTTTAGAAACAGTTCTCTCTAAATTTCTCAGTCATTTTAAACTCATTGGGTTAGATTTTGGACTCCAGGCTGGGGCAAGAACACTCTGTGTCTAAATGGAGAGATGTACAAGAACAAGAAAGATGCGCAAGAAAAAACTTTCCTGGCTTTGTCCCATTCTGTCTATGACAGATGGATAGAACGGGAGCAAAACAAATTCTGCAGCACAAGCCCAGGATTTTGCCCAAATTATAACCAAACTATAAAATTGTGGGATCATAGCCTGGAAGAGCCTTGCAATCTAGTCCTTCTCCCTGCTCTGCAGTGAGATTCATTTGTCCTTATATAAATTCCTATAAAAGGCTTTCAACTTCCCTAAGAAATCAATTTCAGTACTTTATTGTCATTATCATTTGAAAAGGTTTCCTAAACTCTTTTCTGAGGTTCCTTGCTTAAGTGTAGACTGTTTTCTCTTATTTTATCCACCAAAAAGAAAATTGGATCCCTTCTCTCTTTACATCAGCCTTGTATATACTCTAAAACTAATATCAGGTCCCTTTTATAGTTGGGTAAAGAATTATATTTCTGCTTTTGCTTCAGACAAAGGATCAATGGTATTTGCAGTCTCCCCCAAGCTATTGAGCTATAAATCTGAATAATCAGGTATCTATCTGAATAATCAGGTATCTTCTCTTTGTTGCACTCCAGACGCACTCCACCAGCTCAAGATCATGAAGATCTCTCAACAAGATCTCTCTTACTTGTCAAACTGAACCCCAGGCAGCAGGTCTTACTGGGAAAGAAGAAGGAATTGTCATCTCTCAGGCCTGAGAAGCAAATTTACCATTATACTTTGCCAAGTTTGATTTCAGTGGAGCCAAAGATGTTTCTGGTACTGTGACTTCCATCCCTGCTGCTCCAGCTGTTCTCTCAGCTGATGCCAAAGTGTAAGGTAGCTAAAGACTTTGTGGTGTCTGGGATGGAGGCTTTATATTCTCCAAAATTCTGTAGTGTGCTGCAAATAAATTGGACATGTGTGAACTGACAGATCCTCTGTCTTCTTTGAGGTGGAAATGATCAGACACCACAGTTGTGAAGATCCCAAAGGTCAGCTCAGGTCTGTGTTACTGTACAATGCAAAGCCCACAGGGAGATAAAACATGGACACCTGGGAAATATCTCCTCAGTTCCAAGCTCCATTTTATTCAGTCATTCCAATCAGTGCATGTTGCATCTTTGTTCCAGCAGAAATAACTCTAATGAAGAAACTATTTCAGTTAATGATTCTGCTTTTTCAATACTGTATTTATGCTGAAGACTCAAAAATATCACATGAATGAGAAATGAGAAACAGGACTGCAGTGAAGGATAGCAGGTCTGGCACACAGTTTCAGCAGAAAAGATAAGAAAACATGTGAGGACCAAATCAGTCAGTGTGTCAAGAAAAATCCAAAGGCACATTTTCAGGCTGGCCACTCTGTTCTAGTCCTTCAGTCGTGTGAACCACCATTCTTCATGTGAATTCTTCTAAACTCAAGAACTGGTGAACTAGACACCTAATCTTTTTAGAACCACACCAGAGAAATAAAGGGTTAACATTTAAACGTTTAAGGTTTAATTAAGTTGAAGGGAGAGCAATGGTATTCCCAGTCTGACAGAAAACTGAAGGCAGGAATTGTGTCCCACAATCTGCCCAAAATAAAACAAACTTCAGACTAATGCTGATGAACTAAGCCCAGCGCTGTTTGCCCGCGGTGATCCTTGAACACAGAGCGTGCAAGTGTGGGGAGGGCGGGTGCTCTCCGTGCAGTGCATTAGTGCTCCATCACCTCTGCCAAGTGAGCCATTACTTACTCAAAGTGCCCTCCTCACAGGCCCCTTCTGGGACAGACAACCTAGCGCTTTCGCCTTCGGAGGGGGAGTTTGGAGGATTCTTCCATTTTTGTTGGGCAGTCCCCTGGGTTTCCAAACCTCATGCATTATGGATAGGATCTTAATGGAGCCTGGCTTCCTAAGCTCTGCTTGCTGAGCCTTTCAGATCAAGACAGTCACTGCTGCTCTGCACTTTCTGCTTCTCCTTCCATTGTATGCAAACACAGATTTTATTTCTGTTCTATCTCTGAGAACCCTATTAAAAACCAATTCTGCTTATTACCAACAGCTTTCTTTAAGCTCCTTTCCCTCCAAGGATTTTCCTGGGTTCAGGACAAATCAATCTGCCATGACCCGGCCTGTTGCCATCTCTGGCTGCTTGGACTGGTCCCCCAGTTTGCAGTGGGAGAGCACCTCCAGCTCCCTGTCACCTCCGCGGCACTGCGCAACTGGCCACTGTGTTGTCCTTCTGTGCCCAGCCTCATCAAAAATGACAGCTCTTGGACATAAATGCCCTCAAATTACATCCCTCTCCTGTAACACAACACCACAATATTCTCTGTAGGACTTGCCCACAGGCTGTATCTCTATTAGTGGTCTCTCATTGGCAAATGCACCAGTGATCTGACTTCAAGCAGAAAAGAACTCGCTTATGAAATATTTGTCAGTTTCAATAGACAATTAATATCCAATATCCTCTTAATGAAGAGTCTCTGATTTTTAATGCAGCTTTGTAGCTATGTCCTAATCTTCTTTAGCTAAAACACTTGGCATGTTTTATGAAGACTATGAAACCTCACCATTGCTAGATATAGGGGAATGTGAATGGATTCATGTCTTCTCTTACCTAAAAGAAAGGGGCAAAAGAGAAATATTTCTCTTCCATACTAAAAATCTCAGTTTTCTATGAAAAGAAAAAGCTTCAAGAGGGTGCAGTGAGGCTCCTCTTCTCATCTTTTCCTAGTAACAATTACAGCTGTTAAAAGCAGAAAGCTGTTGTTTTGAAAACTATTTCAGAGTAGCTCAATAATAGACAATAAAATTGTGCCCCCTCCACAAGCAGATCATCCACAAGCCTTATCCTTGATGGTTACTTGTGCCTGGGCTTTCCCACAAATGCATATGAACACTCTTACTGCAGGCAGCACAGTTTTACAAACAAGTGGAGACAGGAGGTACTCCAGGTCTGGAAGAGCCTCTACAATGAAAATTTTGCAAATCTGGCAGTTTGAGTAGTTCTTGAACTCCTGTCCATTGATGTTGAGGCTGTTTCCAGAGACAATGAGGACTGATGCAAACATGAGCATTCCTCCACCCAAAGAGCTCTGTTGGGAAAAGGCTGATTCCTTGTTGGAGCAGGAACCAGGGCCTTTGTGCAACGATCTCAGCTGGAAGTGGGTTTGCTGACATAATATCAGCAGAGGGATAGAGTTTATTTGTAATGTTCTTTGTCTTCCTTCTCCTAACGTGTTTTCCCCCGAAGGTTTCTACACGGAGAAAATTTCCTTTTAATCATCCCCATGTAACATCAGTAGAAATGTTTCAGGCTGTTAAACAGAAACAGCATCCAGCCCTCCCTGAGCTGCTTTGCCTTTACTGTCTGGAATCTATCCATGAAGAAAGAACAGAATCAGACTAAAATGACCAAAAAGCCATAATAGAGATATAGGAAGTAAATAAAACTTATTGTGTAGTTAGAAATGGTGAACTCATTGGAACAAAAATATGTCTAGCTATTTTAAGAACTGTAGGGGGTCCTTGTTGAGCTTTATAATTGACTAGCACATACAAACAAGATCTGGCACTAAATATAATGGTATTTTATAAAGTGTGTATACAAAATGGTAGCAAGATAAACTGTAGAAACAGACAATAAGTCATATTTTTCACTTAACCCTGACTACATCATTTGTCTTCTGTACATAACCCTTCTCTCCAAGGATCCATTCAAAACTGGCCACATCACTTGTGTTCTGTATGTAATGCTTCGCTCCAGGGATTTATTCTATTCCAGACTCCAGAACAGTTAGAAAGACAGTTGTTATTTAAAATATAGAATGGGGAAAACAGCCACGGCCTGGTTTCCATTGATTTCTCTTCGTCTAGTTACACAGGTCCAAAGTGTAAGATGGGTAATAGTCCTTGCATTAATGTTAAGACAAAAGGTCTATAGCTTTAATCCTCAAGGACTGGATCTGGATGCCATAACCCACCTGTCCCACTGCTGACAAGTCCAGGGAAAGACATAATTCCTGAGAAAGGAGATACACAGCAATCCCAAGGCCTCTCCTTTCAGCCACGGGTTCCAGCTAACCCAAACTTTCTGCTCACATAATGATGAAGACACATGGGGCCTTTGCTTTTCCCACAGGTGAACAATAAAACTTGGGTTTAAGTGTGGCTGCAGCCTCTGGGCATCAGAAGAGTTCATGTGAGTTCAAAAGAAGGTAGAAAGCTGTATTTACTTTGGGGAAATCCTGAGTAAAAATAACATGTTTTTATGCTTCTGGCTCATGCACAGTGAGCTTAACAGATATGAGGGGTGCAAGATCCTCCTTTGTATCTTGCATGCAGCAGTACCCCCTGTTTTGACCTTGCTGCTGAGCTGCTCAAACTGCAGATGAATGGGAAAAAATCCTCAAATACCACCCAAAAAATATAATTTTGGAGGGGAAAAAAAGAAAACCTAGTCAAGATGACACACATATATGGGTTGTCTTACAATGAGAGTATAATATACCATTTACTCCCTAGCTTAGGCAAGGTCAAATACAAGATTCCTTGGAGTAACAGAATTTTTCTTTCTTATTTCCCTTCACTGGCTACCAGTGTTCCTTCCTTAAAGCTTTCAGCACTTAAAGAGCTCATATCCTCAAGGATAAGCATGACACAGATTTACTGCTGTAATAATATTACTCCCTGGGTGAATGTTTTTACACAGGAATAAGCATATCCATATGGTGAGATATGCTGGAATGGATGGAGCATTGGAATTGCATCTCTGGTCAGTCAGTGGAAGTTTCTCTGTGGACAAGGCCAGGAAGATCAGATCCATCATCCAGTCCAACAAAACCAGGTGTCTCACTCTTCTCTGAAGATCCAGGAGCAGAGGCAGCCTTCCAGTGTTGTCTGCTTTTAAAATCATTAAGGAGTATAATTGTGTAATCTTTTGTCAGAGAAGATGTGGCTGCCCCTGGATCTCTGGAAGTGCCCAAGGCCAGGTTGGATGGGGCTTGGAGCAACCCGGGATAGTGGAAGGTGTCCCTGCCCATGGGAACCCGATTACCTTTAAGGTTCTTTCCAATCCAAACCATCCCATGATTTTGTTATGTCTTCCTGTTCTACACCCCCTATGATCCCCAACAACACAGAGTCAACCAAATTCGAAACCACTGGTTTCCAGGTCTGACATAATTTTAAATGGCCTCCTGATGATAAGACACAAAGGCACTTTGGAAAGCATGTAAATGAAGATGCTTTCAAACACTTCTGTCTATTATTATTCCCTGGCAATGTAGGTGGGTGATATTGGAATGAAGAGACTGACAAAAGAGCTGGACAGTACAGTTTTCCCTGCCTTGGGAAGTTCTGTAGGTTCAAAAGGCAATCAGTAAAGTCAAGCAGATGGTAAAAAAACAGGAACTGAAGCAGAAAGAGGGGAAAATGAAGTTCTTTGAGCAACACTCACACATTTCCAAGGTCTCATTGCAAACCAGGACAGTGAGTTTCTTGCAGAGGGAGATGAATTATACAACACTGAGCCATATCACTGCACACACAAAGCTGCAGTAAATGAATTGACTGATGAGTAAATCAGACATCAAGAGCTACTGAGCACTGCCCAGGAACTCCTGCTGCTCTATCCTTCCTATGGACATGGATGACATAACATTGGAGTGGTCAGAACCAAACCTTATCACATGTGAACACCACAGTCCCTTTAGAGCAAAATGCCAATGCAGATTCCTTTTGTAGCCCAACAATGAAGAAGAGCCTCTGCTTTTGGATCAGGACAGCTCAAATTCTATCTCTGGTTGACCACAAAGCCCCAAGTGACTCTAAGATGCAGTAGTGACATCTCTACACAGCTTCAGAGGCCACAGATTGTTTCCATATTCTTATTACCACATCTCATTACAATGAAGGAAAATAACTTCTATTTTTGAGTCACAGATGCAAAAGGAAGGTCTTGTGGTTAAAGTAAAAGGATTCAAAGAATCCAGAGGCCTTAATTATTTTCTCCTTCCAACTCTGTTGCAGACTTCTAGTGCAATAACATTCACTTTCTTCCACTGAGTGTTGGAAAACTTAACAAATCTGTGCTCGTGAGCTTTTTGAGGTGCTAATTTAAATGCCTTGCACTGTCACAAAATACATAAAATAGCTTACAAGAATAATGTTTATTATCACAGATTAAAAAGTTTGGAAAGAAGAGACACTAAATTGATTCTGTAGGGCTGATTCTTGTGTTAACTTTTAGAACATTGAGCATTTAGCAGATAATAAACAGTGTTTGAATTTCCAAAAATGCAATCCTCGATTAAATAATGATTATTTGAAAGAAGTCTGTAGAAGGTAATGTTCAATTCATGCAGTTCTGGTGACCTCCCAGCCTCTCTAAGGCATCAAAGCAGCTTGTAAATCAGAAACTTTGGTTCAGCCAGAAAAGAAATGTGGCTGTTTTGATCAACCACCCCATCATGGGTTTTCAACCCAGTGCCACATCCTTCTAATGTATTGATATTTAAATTTAACCCAGAAATAAACTGGGTACTTTTACTGACAGGAAACTGATTCTTCAGCAACACTTTCAAGCTGCAGCATCTTCTTTGGAAACCTGGGTTTCATGTGAATACTTGACCACAGCTGGCATGATAAGGCATGTATGCCTGTGTCCAAAACTATGCACTGTGGGTGTGGTACCAGGAACAAGGTCAAGGGACGTGCCCCTTCCAACCTGGGTACCAGCTAAGAAGTGCTCCCAGGTGCAGGAGAGCTTACCTGGAGAGACACAGCAGAGCTCTTTGGAAAGGTTTTTCCATACCACATTACCCTGGAAGTCACTGATAGACAGTCAAGAAGGTAATGAGATTTACTCAGAGTTTTTAAAGGCACAAAAAATCACAGAGTGTGACTCTCCCACTGAACCCCTAGAGGCAGAATCCAAATTACTGTGACAAAATCCCCAGGTGATGCTTTGTGGAACATGAGCAAATTAATTCAAAGGACGCTTCATGCCCACTCCTATCAAACGTTCTCCATGTAATAAAGGAGTTCTGCAGAACTGTAACCCATCGGCTGCAAGCAGAGGTGTTTCCCTGTTGTGAAAATTCAGCCTCTTTCTGCTGTGGTGGGGGATCTCCAAAGGGTGAGTCACCCTCTGTGAGCCACCACTTATGGCCTAAGGAACTTTAGAACTGGCCAAACTTGTTCTTGTCAGCAACAGATGCATCACCAGCACTCCGGGGGTTCATCCCTCTTCAATCCAGTTATCCCTCCTCAAACAGAGCTCACACTGATGTTCTGCAAAGCCCAATTAACTGCCAAGAGAGGGGCAGTGACACCAGAGCTCTGCAACATGAACCTTCCAGCAGAAACAAAAAGCAGAAATGACACCCCTGCCTCCTGAGCTTCAGCAGTGCCTGAAAAGAGCAAAGGCAGAATTGCTTTGCTTATGGTCAAAAATGAATTCTGTGAGGAAGGGGCTGGAGGGCATTTTAGATTTCACGTTAAAGAAACAAAGCACAAATTGACTTTTTATAAAGGTCAAATGAAAAATTGGGTATCTTAAGGCTGAAGAGAATTTCTGCTCTCTGCTTAGTTCTGTTTATATTTATTAAAAGAAGGAGAAAAATATTGTCATGTCCAACTTAACAGATGATTTGGCTGGGACAAAGAAAAGAAAAATAAAAAGAAGAACTGCATTTGCAACAAAGTCTGGAATTTTAAATAATACTGTTTCTAGTAATGTTCCTTGATGGAAACAATTACGTTGCCTTTTCACAAACCATTAAGACAGGAATAAAATCAGTTCAGTTTGTACATAACCTGAAGGTTCCAGCATTTGCCATATGCTTGAGAATTAGTGGGTTATGTGTTGAAACAGGGATTTAGGATATATAATTCATCCTCTAGGCTAAAAATACATAATGTAACAAATAATACCCATACTGAAAATTATATTTTACATTCCTTTCACATGGACTAAACTGTGTCCCATATGAACTGACTACACAATTTTGTAGCAATTATTTTTTTTTTTTAATCCTGCTTCTGATGTTTTCACCTGAACTAGTTTTAATCATTATGCACCACGTGACTTTGATCCTATAGTGTGCTTTGTTCATGCCATTGCCAGATTCCTTGCTGGCTCAGTGCTCTGTGGTTCACCTCCTGCATGGGAGATGAACATTAAGCCAAAGAATGCCACAGTCGGGAAGGGAAGGGAAGGGAAGGGAAGGGAAGGGAAGGGAAGGGAAGGGAAGGGAAGGGAAGGGAAGGGAAGGGAAGGGAAGGGAAGGGAAGGGAAGGGAAGGGAAGGGAAGGGAAGGGAAGGGAAGGGAAGGGAAGGGAAGGGAAGGGAAGGGAAGGGAAGGGAAGGGAAGGGAAGGGAAGGGAAGGGAAGGGAAGGGAAGGGAAGGGAAGGGAAGGGAAGGGAAGGGGGCAGCCCTGCGGGGAGAGGAGCAGCACTAATGAAAGCAACAAAAATTGGGATGATTGAAACACAAAAACACAAAAAGCCTGGGCTGCCTCCTTCCCCACAGCCCCTCAGTCCTTCCCAGTCCCTGCCACAGATACTGGGAATTTGGTGTGTTTGCTGGGAAGGAGGTTATTCCCTGCCCAGGGATCACAACCAGATTGCACACAGGGCTGAACAAGCTCTTCAGAATAGGAGTTCATTCTCCTACATCTGCACAAGCCCTTCCTTCCAGTCCCCTTTAAATTCCCTACTCAGGGAGCCCAGCGTTGTTGGGTCTTTAATCTCCTCCTCGCAGTTTCACATACAAACCTTGGCTTCAATATTTGGATATATTTCCTGTCTCATTTTTTTTTTTTTTTAAATACTCTTTTGAAGCCAAGTTGCTGAGTGAATCGTAAAGGGGGAGAATTCCAAGAGCCTTAGTTTCTCTGCTGTTCCCAGGGCCAGTCTGGACCAAAACAAACCCCCACTGTGCCAGCAGCAGTTACTTACAGTTAAAGCCAGGCAGCACAGCCCTGCAGCTTCCCAGTCCGAGCCATCTCCCATTTCCCTTCAGAGATAAAGCCTCCAACGAGAGTTTTCACTTCTGCAACTGCATCCCTTCCCATGTTTTCCTTGAGTCATAGAATAACCATCAGAGAAGAAAATGATGAGAAGGTAAATATTGCGCCTTGGATTCAGGGAGTCTCTGTCCAGAACATATCCTGTTTGCTACAAGGATTTTCCATTCTCACCCTCATTTCTCCTTCTTGGGAAAAAGTTTGTTTCTAGTTTCAGAAACCAGTGGTTTGCACTGTGCCTCCCCTCCACCCCTTCTGTTCTCACAGAAAACTTGGATGCCTCAATCAAATTCCAGCAAAGGATTTCAAGGAACAAATGGCCACTGCTTCACTGATGGCAGAATTGCAGTGGGACAGGACTGATTTTTGACATCTGGGCAGAGCAGTCTCAGTAGGAGATATGTCCACAGTCAGTTGTTACACAAAAAGAATGGAATTATTTTTACCCTCTGAAACAAAGCTTAATCTTGATGTCTCAGGCACATCACATGATCTGTTTCAACCACTATTTGATCAAATAAAAGTTATTACATCTTTAAAGATTTTTATATAATTTTAAGAATTTTCACCATGTTTACTACATTCTTCTACCCCATTTAGGTGAATTTGCACCAGCTGTGTTCACATTTTACACAAGCATTTACATCACAAATTCTGGTGACTATCATGCTTGCAGAGAATAACTTTTGAATGTTTATGGGCAAAGGTCTATAGAGAAACTGTCTGAGCAATTTGATAAAGCAGCAAATATAAACAATACTGCGGCAATTAAAGTTTGGGTGATTGTCTTAACGCCATAAAACTGTCCATAAGCAAATCTGAGAGATATAAAGTTTCCCAAACTTTTTTGGGGGAAAAAATGTGATCATTCATACTGCAAAGACAAGTTACACAAAAAACCTGGGTGTATTAAATGGCAAATTATTCCCACAGTTTCTTAGTCAGCTTGAGTACAGAGGGTGGAAATTAGAGCATGGGGCTTCCCAAGAGGCATGCTTGCAAATATTCCAGTAAATACTTTTGTCCTTCTAATCAGAAACACCTTTTTCGTCATTTTTTCCCTAACATGTCTTTTTTTTCAACACTCCTGTCCAAGAGCAATCATTTTCTCCCTGGAAAGGCTGGTCTGAGAAATAAAAGACCTGAGCTGCTCTGGGCTGCTGTCCCCCTTAGGAGAGAACCATCATTCCCATCACTTGGATTCTCAAGCAGCACCACTGCACATCACAGACCTTCGCATCCCTCAGGAATCAGGGCATGCACTTTCTCCTGGTTGCAGTCCCCTCTCACTTCCACAGTGGCCCTTTTTTTTATTCTATTCTATTCTATTCTATTCTATTCTATTCTATTCTATTCTATTCTATTCTATTCTATTCCTTCTGTATTTCTGTGTGAACCTGACTTCCCTTTTCCCTTGCTCATGTTCCAGATCTTTCCCTTTCTCCCTGTGTCTCACTGTGGTGCTGGAACACGCAGCAGGAATATGATGGATGATCACCTGTCACAGCTTGTTTATTATAATTCAGACAATCAATTACACATCCCTAATGCCGCTTGTCCCGCTGGAAATTTACATGCTCAGCACAGACCAATGTGAAAATGGAATCTCATTTGCCAAATGTCTTTCTGTGGGTACAGCACGATGATTACAGCCTGGTTGTTTCAACAGTTGTGTGTGTCTGACAATGTCATCACTTACTGCTTGCCACGGGTCACATTGCTCCAAGGCATTATTTATTGTGCTGTGCAGGCTCAGGCTTTCAGAGGACAAAGATGTTGTTAAAGCCATAGGCTCAAGGCAAGGTGGATCACACAGCAGGGGCAGCCCCAGCACCCAGCACCTGCCTTTGTTCCTGCTGGTGGGAATCCTTGTACCCTCTCCACCTTTTTTCTTTCAATGGTGACTTGTACTAAAGGGCCAGGGAAGTCCTGCACAGACAGACAGAGTTGTTAAGGGGAAGTGCTGCTCCTGCAGTTAAATAATCCCAGAACAGCAGTGATTTAATGAGAAGCAAAGAATTGTGGAAAAATGAGACAAGGGGGAAAGCAAAAAGGGCTCCTGAGCACTTGGCCAAAATGCTGTGCAGCAATAGGTGCTGAACACAGTGAACCTACAGAAGAGTTAAGTGCATTTTACTGATAGAGTAGTTCTTCCACCTAGGTAGATTGGATGTGAAAGATAAGGTCCTACAGCAAAGACATTGTAGAGGATGGACTGAGCAGCCCATCCTGGGCTTCACTTTGAAAACTGGATTTGATCTGAAGTAGCCAGAACTTCAGGAAGAGGAGGGAGGATACATAAGATGTGAAGGGAGTTTTTTTCCCCTTAACAGGGGAGAAAGGCAGGGAAAGAAAGATATCTTTCCTACTAGGAGCCAAATTTCTAGCACCTTTCTGTTAACTGGAAAGAAGGAACAGGAATAACCCCATCAAACCATGCTGCTGACTTAGTCTTGCTGTTTTCTCACACACCAGTCAGGTGCTTCCCTCCACCTCTTTCTGTACAACCCAGCCAGACTGGTTTGGGATTTATACCTACCCTGCCTGTACTCTCAAGCACCCACCAAACAAGTCATTCCTGGAAGACTCAGGTGGAGGATGGTGAGTAAACTTAACCAGACTGATTTTCTCATTGCCAGTTTCAGTTGTGGAGCTGGTTGAACAATATAACCAGACTAACCACTTCACTTAGTTAAAATTATTTTAAAGCGCTCAACATCTAAATGGTTAATCTAAAGGTCTGTGAGAACAAAAACATTAGCATAACCTGCAGAAAAGCCATGGTATTTATTACACATAAGAAAAAACCTAGATTAAATAACAGGTTTCCACTCCTTCAATAAACAGGACTGACCTTGAAGAGGAATGGCTGTTTATCACAGTAGTTATCAAGGCTGAGGGCAGGCAGTGAAATGGTGTAGTGCTGATAACACTTTCTAGGATCTTTTGAGCCACCTACAAGTGTTTTGTCAGTCCTGTGTGCACATGAGGGCAGAGAAGAGGCCCTTTATTCACCGTCACAAAGCAAGGGCAAAATACAGGATTTGGCTTTCAGACGAGGGCTGGATTCCCTGGGTGAACAGAGGCACGAGATGGAGCTGCCTGTGATGCCAGAGGACTGGACAGATGAAGTGGGAAGACTCTCTGAAGCCTTCCTTCGTAATGACACTATTCATATGTCAATGGGACAGAGTTCAACAAGTCTGTGTGGCACAGATCATGCTGGTTATTTATTCATACATTAAAATCTCTGTCTCAGCAGCCCTGTGACAACTAATATTGATTGCAAATCCCGCTGAGTCAACCCAAATCATGACAAACTTCTCTCACTCTCTCTGCATACACATATATGTATTACACACACATAAGCTCACTCACATGTATGGATGGACTAGGGTGGTTTTGCTTTTAAAGAACCTGTTTTTCAGCAGAGGATCAGCACAGTTAGTACTGAGGCTACATGTGCATTTAATTTCAAAAATGACACAAGAGCATGTGAAAGGGCTCAAGTCCCTCTTACATAGCAAAAGGCTTCCTGTGCTGCTCTGAGTTCTGTATGAGTTGGCATTAAAAAGTCTGTTGAGGGGGAAGGGAGGAAATGGAGCAATCAAGTGTGTAAGGAGTCACTGCTGTCCTCGGAGGCAAATTCTGAAGCTGGCTGAAGTGAGTAAAATTGAAGCCTCAAACTTGTTTCTCTGGGCTTCTTTCTTTTTTTTTTTTTTTTTCCCTAGTACTGTCTTCAGAAAGATGCCTTAGTTACAATTTTCAAAATAAGTAAACAAGGATTAGCTCTTGTTGCTATGAAATCCTAATTGTACCATGCAGACAGTCTGAAAGAAGGAAGGCCTCCTCTGATGCTTTCCACGGGGGGTGTGCAGCTGAAGCTTTCTTAGGTAGGGCTGTGTCATCTTCACTGCCTGACCAGGTGTGAGGCTGTGAGGAGCAAAGCGGTGTGGCCTGTGTGCAGGGGTTGGTGGAACAAGATCTCCAGATGGGCTCGGTACACCAAGGTGTGTTCTAATGAGGATATAGCACTTCCCAGACCTGGTGAAAAGTGCAGCTTGGCCTGGACAGCTGTGACCTCTGTGTCTGGTTCTGAGGCAGGACAAGGTAAGATCCTCACCAGAGTCAGTGCTTGCCTTAGGACACACAACAGTCCTTCTGTGCCAGACCCATAGCTCAGTCTGTTCTGTTTGGAATGGGAAGTACAGCCTGCCTCTACCACAGGCACAATACCCAAAGACAAACACAGCTACCTGGCTCAGGGAAGGTGTATATGCTCCCAGGGGAGAAAAAGAGTTTTCTTGCTCTTCTCCATCAAACTTCAAACTTGAGAGCTTCCACAAGACTCAATTCCAATCAGATATGCTGCCAGAAAATCATTATAGTTAAAGAACCTTTCTTCCTATACAGGCAAATGATAAAACTGTTAAGCAATATAATTTCCTTCACCCTGTGAAGCAATATAATTCCCATGCTAACAGGGAAAGTTCCTTTTCTGCTGCCCCCAACAAACAACCTCACAGGAACTGGAATTTTAGTTTGTTTGGTGGAGTTTTTTTGGTTTTGGTTTGTTTTTTTTTTTTTTTACAGTGGACTCAAATTATATCACACATTATAATTCCTCCTCATTCCTGCTAGCATTTTGCTGTTCATGCAAGTTGCTCTGCATTTTACTGAACAAATTGATTTTTACATTATTTTTGTTACAAACCTGTAGCACAATAGTCCCAAAAAGTTCTCCTCAAGCTGTTTTAAGCTGTAAGACACTATACAGTCATATGTAGAGGGACCACATTTATATCAAAAATTATAGTCAAAAGATACAATGGAGGCAAAGGGCAGAACACTGAGAGGCAGTTCTCTTGCCCCAGTCTGGTAACACAATCTTCATATTCTTACTCTGTTACTCAAATCACCAGTTAAAGGTATCTTCCCAGACTCCTCCCTCGCCAGTCCTTATCTGCCTTCTCAAAATCCCACAAAATCCTGCAGCATGCAAACATCCTACAAATTCAGTAACACGTGTGGAGTGGTCAAATGTTGCCTCACTCCAAGGATGTGATGAACCTTTCTGGAAAATGTGACTCAAGATGCTTGTGAGACACTACATGTTGTCATAGGACAGAAGCATGGAAATAGCTTGGTGTGTTCTATAGGGCAGATCTGGCAAGGACCAAATTCTGGAAGAGGCTTTCATTCCTTACAGAACACCATCTATGTGTCAGGTTCTTTGTACTTCACTGTGTACTTTTACAGACAGTAACTTCCACATGTTTATAGTTTTGAAAAAAAGATCAAATAAAGACCACATGCTTGTCCTATCTGTGGGCACACTCTTCAGAGCAAGTGATTCCTATCACTCCAAACACCTCTATCCATGTGACTGAGCATCTCTCTCCACTGGCTGTGAGGCAGAGGAGGGGACCCCCTGCTTTGCCCACAGCACTCCTAGTCCTGCTCGAGTGCACTTGGGAAGTGCTGAGGCTGGAGATGTGCTGAGTCAGGCAGCTCTCCCAGCTGCTCACCGGAAGCACAGCTGTTAGGCAAAAATAACCACGGGGGCAAGGACTTGCATTTTCCTAAAGAAAAAAGATAGATAAACACATTGACCCACTAACTCAACAACAGCCTCCTGGAGCTACTTGATTAGAGGAAATCCCTCTTCTTGCATTCTCCACTCCTGGGCCAGAGGCTGTACTGAGTTCTGTGCTGCTCGCTGTGGGCTGGGCCTGGGTGACAGGACAGGAGCCAGGGCCATCTCCTGTCCTGAACCTCAGTGGGAAATGTGAGCTCACTGTTGGATCAGGAAAGGCCAGGGGATGTGTCAGGTAGGTGAACAGCTCATAACCACAAGCCCCTGCAGCAGCCCATGGCCTGTGTCAGGCTGTGGAGCAGCATCAGTGCTGAACAAGGTGCTGTTTTCTTGTGCTTGTGTCCAGCCATCCCCAGTTGTGCAGTGGCACCTGTTCCTCTCCACTGAGCACAAGCTGTTCCCAGTGCTCCAGCAAAGAGCAGTCACAACTCCCAGATTCAGCAGCTACTTGGATAATGCCCCAACTTCTTAAAGGGCTCTGACCTCATTGCTACTGGTTCACACGACACCCCACACAGAAACAGCTCCAACAAAGTCTGGGAGAAGGCAAAATGCAATGTGGGGGAAGCTGAGGGCTCACAAGCAAAAAAGGAGCTGCATTATTTTTTAGGAAAGAACTGCAAGGATTTTGATGATCCTGAATGTGATCGGCATTGAGACATGGCAGCATTTATCAAGGCTCCCTAGGATGCAAAAAGGGCAGCAATTCCCAAGGAAGTGAACAGCCCACTCATCTATCACCTGGGTGTGGGGATAGAAGGACAGTGGCTCCCAGCTTCATTCCTTAAAAACCAGAGCAGGCAGTGCCCACAGTGTGGTTCTCACATGGTTGATACTGGGGATGCACTAAACCCTTGGACCATCCTGGGATCCAAGCAGAGCTGCCACTCCAGCCCTTGGCCCAGAGCTCTCCTTGGCTCTGAAATGGCCCATAAAAGTCAGTCCTGAACAACCTTAATCATCTTTCCCCTCTCCCAGCCACTGAGACACGAGCTGCCCTTTCCCTCACCATAAGGCCAGGCTGCCACCTGGGGAATTTCACTTCACAGTTCCATACCTTAATTAATTAGCAGATTAATTCAGAGAGGCCCAAACTGACAGACAAACACCGAATGTCCTGTGACAAGCCCCAGAACACATCATGTTAATGACTCCAAAAATCAAAAGGAAGAGGATAATTAAATGTAGGCTGAGGAGGAAGGAGAAGACAGGAGGCAAAAAAGGAGAAAAAAGGAGAAAGAGGTAGTGGTCAAACCCCAAAAAGGCAGAGAGCAGATCTCAATTTGCATGATAGTTCTGAGAACAACAATGAGTGCCTAGAAATTCTATTTAAAGACTGTAATATTAATTTAATGGGGCAAATATCTAATACAATTCCCAGAGAATTTTTCAATTGAATTAATATGATGGGCTTTAATGGATATCTTAAGCAGAGAGTGCGATTAACAGAAATACTGCATGAATTATACTTATATATTTTACAAAACTGGCACACAGCCTTGTCATGCAGGGAACTTTATTCTAAACTCTGGCAGCCAGTTGTAATTCTGAAGAGAATTTCCCTGCTCAGACATGAATCATTTCCTCTTGGGATTTTTATCCTTCCCCTAGTCTGGACTAGTAGCAATGTGATGAACCAGAAATAAGTGAATATAGGAACTCTTGGGGTGGCTTTTTCCCTGTCTGTACAGTGTTTAGGGAAACTGTTCTGTTCCTTTTCACAGCTGAACTCTGGGGAGTCCTATAGTCACACAAAGCCCAAAGGTGGGGCAAGAAGAATTTTACTGCCCATATCACTGTAGCCTCAGCACCATGAACACAAACACCAAGGAATAAGGATGGTAGAAAATTACTCCCAGCATCCAACTCTTTCCTCTACAGAACTGTCTTGACTTCCAGACAAGCTCCCCAGGTTGCAGAGTTACAAACAAGCCATGAGCTATGAGGAAATCAGCTGCTACATCAATAACCATCTCTACTCATACCACACATTCTCATTCCCAGTGGTGATTACCCCCCCATTACCACCCCGTGCCCATACATTTGCACCCTCATCGTGGACAGCAGCCTTGGTGCCCAGCACTCTGAAGAGTTCCAAACACCAATGTTTTAATACAGCATGGCTGAGGCATTCCTAAAAATCCCACTGTATTTCTTCCACCTGCTTTTCCACTTGGGCATAACAGGAAACAACACAGAGATGTCTAGCTGCCAATGTGACTGTGAAGTGACTTTTAATTGGGGCAAGAATTGCCCCAGCATATGAAGTCTGTGTGCAGTGTGATGGGCACTGCACACAGGCAGTGGGACTCCTCAGAAGCTGCTCTGTGGTGTGCCAGGAGAGCCATTTGCTCTTGTGATTCCAGCTGGCTCAACGCTGTATTAATTAGGGACTGCTGGCAGATAACTCTATTACAGACTTTAAAATTCAGAATGCAGTGGAGGGAAGAATTTTGGTGAAAGCTCCAAGCATTAGGTGTTGCAGTAGAGCCACTTTTAGAAGCTGGGTATGTCATACATCAGATGAGCTCAACACAGTTGTACCCTTCATCTAATGTTTTTTTAGATTATACCCACACAGCGAGCTAAATTCTATCAGAGATACCACACATACATTTCATACTTCCTCCCACAGAATCCACACAGAGAAGTATTCAACAAGCTTCATAAATATTTGAATGAGAAGAGGATCCTGCAAATAAAATAGCTCTTAGTTTTATTCTCAGCCTGACTACTATACTGTTGACCCTTTAAGCAATTACTAGACAGATTTTCTGCAGCAGCATCTTCACAGCTGGTTCTTAATTTTGGGAAACTGTTGACCCAACTCTTCAATTTCTTCACATTTAACCCCTTCTGAAGAAAGTGGGAACTAATCTGCTCTGAACATCAGGACCTGGTTCCCTCAAATTAAGCCTTGAAAAACACTGCCATTTTGAATCAGTGGCACTTTTGAGTATTAGAGAGACAACAATCAGCTTTTCTTGTAAATCCAGTTCAATAAAATGCTACCAATTTCATAGTCATGAATCGTAATAAATATTTCTCCAAAGCAGTCTAAGATCACTGGACAGCAGGTGTTAGTGAATGCTAGATGTTATTATTTTTCTTGTGAAAATCCTATCAGCAACTCCATGCTGTGATATCCGGAAGAGCAGCTTCCAATGAAGAAAAATTGCTTGTCACTTGCTGCCACAAGATGCAAGATAGTTCAAGTTAAGCAGAAGCCATATTGTTGTGTTTTCTATTTCTTTCATAAAGCACAAATAAAGTACCCTGTGGAAATATGTGAGCTGAAGTGACAAGCATCTCTTAAATGCTTTTAATTGCTGCCAAAAATAGCCTGAAGCTTTCACCAAAGTTAACACAGACAAAATTTCCATGGAAGGCATCAGTTCCATGTGAAAAAAATTAGCTTTTCAATCAGTTAAAATAAAAACAACAATTACCCAGTTTATCTCTTCTGAAAATTCCATTTTACCTTACAACAGAGATGCAGATAAAGCTGTGCTCACATCAGTGGAGAATGCAAGAAGCTCAGAATCCATCTTCGTTCTATTGCTGTATAGTAACATCAACCCCTGCCACTAGTAGGCAGATTCTAATCATCTTCTTTTCATTATTGTTACAATGGTGCCTAATAATGTCAGTCAAGGACTAGAATCTCATTTGCTAAACTCAGCATAAAAACAAAATGCTCCCAGCACGTTCAACAACAGACATCTTTAAAATCATACACTCAGAGCTTCTAAACTTTCTCCCATTAATAACAGTTCAAGCTGAGTTAGCAGATTTGCTCCTCAGTCACAAAAAAATTACTCTCTCATTATAAGTGTAATCATTGAAGGCTCCCAGGCAGACAGGGCTCTCTCCCTGGCTGTTTGCAGTCCTGTGCAACACAGCCATGGACAAAGCTCTGGCCAAAGACCTCAGTACTGGGATCAGACCCCAGAGAGCATCTCCTGCTGCAGCACACAAACTTTATCTCACAAAACTTGCAATTAACATTCTCTTCCTCTCCTCATTTATCATCAGCTCTCAAATGATCCATTTTTTTATTGTTTCCCATCCTTTACATAACGCAGAAAGGGACTAAGATACCCAGGTACTCAAGGCACTCGTGTGGAAAATTGTCACTGGCTGTTTCAGACCTGTGACCTGCCAAGATCTTTACCAGCACAGGCGACTTCTCCCAGCAAGAGGCTGCATCATTATCAGGTAATTCGCTGGCACAGGTCCCTCTGGTTTTAGTAAGAAGGGTCTGACCTAAGGGACTACCCTGACAGGTTTCCTAACCCCATTCTTGACAAAGACAACCATTAACGGGTTTTTCTGAAAGAAAATGTTCAAAAATCCAAGCAACATCCTGAGCAGCTGTAGCCCAAACCCTGCATTTCCTGAACACTGACAACTCCCAGTCAAGTTGATGAATCCACAAGATGGACAAGACACAGGATCAAGCTCCTTGTAGTTAAAATTACAGGAGTTTCTTTACAGTTTTCTTTATTTAAGTTTTGCTTTTCCAGTATCCAGAAAAAACATACATCAGCATGAAAAGAACCCATTAATATGTCTAATGCTTTTCCCCTAAAACTACTATGATCTCACCACTTCCAAAGCCCAAAGAAAATTAAAGCACAGCTCTAGAGCATGACGCTGAGGGATACAACTTACAACCCCAAAAAAGCTGGGAAATTTCTGTGCAAAGGCTGCAAATCTGAACTTGGAAAGGAAAAAAGCTTACAGTGTGCTGTAATAAAATTATTCCAGTCTGTAACCTGAAAAGGGAAAGCCTGCCATTCAGCAAACAGGAAATCCCAGAATTTATAGATGACCCTGTTACAAAGCAAATGTTTTGGAACAAATGGTTCTCTCCCTGGCGCCTGTTTTCCACTGGTTTCTCTCTTGCACTTCCCCCATAATCCCAGGGCCAGAGCAGCACCGTCTGGCTGTCTCTGGTAGTGGCACTCCCAGCTTCACCCACAATTACGGGCTGGAGGGAGTGACCTAACAAGGGGTCCGAGACTGAAAGCTCGTCTGGCTTTTTGCAACAATATCATTTAGCAAACTCTCCCTACTAAACTTGCAGTCTTTTATTCTATTTATGGACCATTATGTCTGCAGCACAAATACTTTTCTACTAAAAATAAAAAGAAGTCTAGAAAAGCTTGTGTGTATGTGTGTGATGTGCAGAACATCTGTCCTCAGCCAATATTAAGTTTCACATGGTCCTTGTGTATATGACAAGGGCACTGCACCAAGGGGAAAAAAAGGAAAAATCCCCACATCTACAACAGCTTTTTCAGCGTCCCTACTTTTCTTGTGCTTCTTGCGTTTCAAAGACTCCAAAGCAGCAGATGTAAAAAGGGGGGACTCTCACCACAGTAATACGGTGGTCAGGAAGGACCAGCGCAGGTGGGTGCCAGTGTGACCCAGACCAGGAAAGGAAAATATCTGCCCTCTTAGGTCCAACACACCCCTGCTGACTCCTCTAGGAGAGACACACCAAATCAGGAAATGCCAGCAAGAGCCATGAAGTGCATCCCACCCAACCCTTGGTGTCCCCACTCCAGTGAGCCCAGCAACCCCCGATGTTCCCTGGAGCAGCACTCGGGCGCTGCAAACGGAGCCTGCCCTGGGAACCCTTCCCCGCTCCGTGCTCCGAAGCCGGCAGCTGGCAGGGCAGACAGAGCTCCCCCGCTGACTCAGCGAGCATCTGCCGGCACTTGCCCCAAGCAGCATGGTCCGGCAGCGGAGCCTCGCTGCGGGAGCTCCGGGTTACAAAGGAATGGGTGCGCCAAGGAGGGCTGGGCTGGGCTCAACCTGATACACCAAAGTGGGGGCTCTAAGGGACAGTGCTCAGCGTGACCCAAGGATTTACATCCTCACCATATGGAAACAGTCCGTCACTGAGAGCCTTTCTCCCGTTCCTTTTCTATCTCTCACCCTATCCCAGCATTGTTAAAGTAACAAATATAAATTTTAAAAAAATTCCTTTTTCCTCCACAGCTATCAAATTGTCTAGATTGCTACACACTTTAAAAAACAGATATTGAATATCTCTCTCCTCAGCAAATCTACTCTGTAGCATAAAGAATTCCCCACAGGAAGTCTGTGAGGCTCAATCGCTATGACACAGTCAAGGGAAATTTAGACAGTCAAGGAAAATTTAGTCTGATGTTTGAGAAGCCAGGACAAAAAGGATCAGCTCTTCTCAGGATGAAGAAAAGGTGCCTGAGCTAAGTGGGGCTGGCAGACCAGCGCTGAAATACTCTTCAGATATGCAATTACAGCTATCCCTAGGGGTTTTGCTTTTGTGTTGTTGTTTTTTAAAACCCTTCTCCAGAGTCAACAATTTGCCTGAATCGCTTCTTATTCATTTCATCTTCATGACTTCTGAAGGCATCTAATGAGGTACTTTGAAGTTTGCCTGAAAACAAAACAGAACCAAGGAAAAAAAAGCAACCACCCTGAGGTGACATTAAATCTTTCTCCTGAAATTATAATCTTCAGGATTACAGCTCAGCTCTGTTTTGTTGTAACACTGTGCTATATTTGGATTAATGGGCTTTGTCCTTACTGTGTTAAAGTGTCTTGGGAACCAAAATCCAAAATGTGGCACCTATGATACAGTTTTGCAGGCTTAAGCACTGTGTGTGAAGTCAGGGTAGGGTCTAAAATGTAACATTTGAGATAGGCATTTTGTTTTTTCAGGCTCTGTTCAGAACAATGTCCTTGCCTACTTAGTTCTCAAAACACTGCAGATGGCATTGTGAGTAAATTGTCTGTAAAAACAGTGAGAAAAGTCTGGAGTCACTCATGGTTTTCAGCACAAAGCTTTGCATTTACAGTACTTTGAGTGTATTATCTGACCTCACATCTCTTAGCCAAGCCCACAAATAAACACTCATAAAACTACAGAAGAAAACACAATAAAAACATTATTTAAATTGATTCCCTGACAGCCACTTGAATAGCCCTCCAGAAATATACATACTTTTGAATATTTTTTTAAAGAAGAAATCAAAGAGGTAGGAGATTTGAGGAGATATGGCCAGTCTGTGCAACTTGCCAGATCAATCAGATTTGTGATTGTTGCCAACAGTTGAAGGATTTCTTCCTCCACTTTAAGGTAGCTGGTCTGCACAGAGGGAATCCATGGAATCCAGATGACCACGTGGTATTGGGACACCAGCACCTGTGTTGTAAGAGAGGTTGGGTTTTTTTGCTCTGTATTTTGCTACAGCCAAATCCTGGGAAGGAACTGAGTCTAGGCACTGACCTGTTTCATGTCGTTTCAAAATATGAGCAGGGTGGTAAGAACTTGTCCCAGTATTTGCCAATATTTTATTTTTTGCACCCACACACAGAAGATAAGTGTGTAAATTTATTTAAAAGTCACAGGTTCTGCTGCATTGACCGATTGAAGGCTGATGGAAGGAAGAACAGAGCTGCTGGTGGTGGGACACTCTCCCATGCAGCACCTCGAAGTGTGTCCTGTCAGACACATGGATGGGATTAAACTTGATTTAGGTTCTTAAACTGACACTTCTACCCTTACTTCTACAAAGCCAGAGTTTCAAAGGATCCGTCTCTGGCAGCATCTTTTCTTCTTGTTGTTTGAGATCAAAATTTCTGGATTCTTGTACAGCACTTCCTAACTCAAAAAAAGGAAGGTTCACTTTAGAATAGTCTTGTACACAAGCTGACAGTGAGTTTGCCAGCAGCTGGGAGCTGGAGTCAGTGCTGTGTGGTTTTTGCGAGCAGCTTTGATGTGAGCAGTAACACACGTAGCTCCTGAGTCACATAATGAAGCTTCAGTGCTTGAAGGCAAGGAGGGCAGAGCAAGCCACACCTTTGACATTTTGCCCATACACCGGCTCCTCACAACAAAACGTCTCTGGCTGTGCAGTCGCTGCTTGGAAAGGTTTTCAAAACTTCCTGATGCAGCCACAGAGTATTTGAGACAGGCTCTACCTAGACAGCACATTCCTTCATTCCCCAATGGCAAATTCAAAGTGATGACCTACAATGTGATTCACCTTCAAGCTTCTCTCCAAATTTGTCAACTCTGAGGAAGCTACACAGCATTAGGCAAAAATCCTATTGTAATTAAAATATGTCTCAAGATAAATAGGCCATATTACTGAGAGATGGAATAGGGACAAATAAAAAAAAAGAAAAAAGTAATTGTCTGAAAATGTGAACAGAAGAGAAGATGCCTTACGACAGCTCTCTCTTACCTGAAAGTAATATTTTCAGGAGACAAAAGTTCTTTCTTCTTCAAGGCCTTGCTGTTCAAACACAGAAGTATAACTTACTAATTCATTATTCTGAGTCTGATCAGTAAGAAAGCAACTTACCAGCTTATTTATGTGCTTTAGAAAGCTAATTTTGCTCAATAAGTCTGTTAGAGAAATAGTTATTTCATTTTCACAGCTGTTATAGCTCGTTCTAAGACATACATACTGAACTCTCTATTTAACCTTAGATTAGAAGGAAGCTTTTAACAAGCATTTCTGAACTAAAACCATATGTCTGTCCTTCACATATTTAAAATGCAGCAACTGATGATCAACACTCACCATGCTGAAAAGCAACTTCAGCGAAGAACAGTTGCTCCAGCACTACTAGGAAAGAACACAATTCTAAACTCTAATTGAAGAAACCACATAATAATATTTTCTGTCTTGGGAAAAGATTATTCTGAGCCCTACTTAGATCCCAAGTGGATGATGGGGTTGGGTGGCTAAGTCTCACAGCCTGTTGGTGGTTCTACTTTCAAGGGAGTTAAAATGTAAGAGAAAACAGGCATGTAGCAGACATTTGTCACACTTGCAAAGTAGCAATCTTTTAACCACCTATCCTAGTTAGGAACAACTGAATAACATTATTTAGAGCCAAGGAACAAAAGAATTCATAGATGAAATTCATATTCCAGTTGAGTTATTGCAATAAATAAAAATAAAATGGAAACTCAAGAAGCTGGAGGCTGACTGAACCGTGAAAATCCAAGCCAGAGATAAGACACAAGCTGCTATGAGTGAATAAGGGTCAAAACCCTCCTTTGTATGTTGATTTCAGCTCTAGAAACAGCAGGTGTATTGACTTGAAGAATAAAAACAGCAGCCTGTTGTTCTGCTATGAAGATACACTTAACTACTTTTTCCTTTTGCAGTGATGCCTCTTCAATTCAGTACCTCTGCTGCTACTTTGTAAATTCAATGAAGCAGCAGAAGAGTCCCAGATATCAGGCTAAAAAAGAGTTGGGTAACCAAAAGTATCATCTGTTAATATAAGTAAGTCTGGATCTGCATAAAATCATGGCCTTCAAACATTTTCTCTGGTAAAAGATAAATTAAGATAGTCATATTTCCCTCAGGCCCATTTTAATTAAGCAAGAATCCTCAAGGATAAATGAACAAAATTAGCTCAGTT
This sequence comes from Ammospiza caudacuta, assembly GCF_027887145.1. Classification (NCBI taxonomy): domain Eukaryota; kingdom Metazoa; phylum Chordata; class Aves; order Passeriformes; family Passerellidae; genus Ammospiza; species Ammospiza caudacuta. The sequence continues at coordinate 7,227,692 of NC_080610.1, forward strand.
TGGAGCAGTTTTAACTACATAGTGAACTTCACTGATAGGTGGGAGTTACCCCAAGAGAGACACTTCCAGAGGGAATCTGGGTGGGATCACAGGGTGGTCAGAAGAGGTTCTTGAGACCTTGAAAGAGATTCATATAGTCCTGAATATATTTTCAAGTGAAAATCTATACTCAAACATCACAAGATACATGTGCCAGCAGAACCTGATTTTAAGATTCTACACTATATTCCAGAAAGAAAAAGGGAGGGACACTTCCAGATGGACAGCTGCCTGGTAGCTACAATTTTCTTAGACTGAACATAGGCAAACTGTGACATATAAAGTGCTCTTCACTTCAGGGAGACTTAACATAAATACAAATGCACACAACAGTGACATCCTTAATTCCATGCTATTCAAGAATCAGCTCCACTTGGATCTCTGTGCCTGTAACTGAGAACTTGCAGATACATTAATCATGAAAAATGTGCATGATGCTTTATTTCATGCATTTTGTTGGCACGGTCTTCATGATAAACTGAATGCATTTGGCCTTATTTTCAACCACAGCTGCACTGATTTAAGTAAAGATTGACTTCAAACCCATTTAGTCAAATGCTGGCGAAAGCCTGTAAGATATGTTTATTTTGGTTTAGCTAACATGGACTGGGAATACACAATAAACCAAAGCTAAGCATGAGTAAGACCCTCTTACACTGAAATGAAGTTGTCTGCATTGTGAATGCTTAAGTAAGTTATTTTAGAATCCTGCTCCAGTTGAATCAGCCTCACTTTCCCCTCTAGATGAGGCCCCTGTTTCAAAGGTGTTTCTTTTTGCCTCTTGAGTAAAAAGTAGTTTTGTGGGTTGGTAAAAATTCTGATGAGCCATTCTGAGGCAATCAAAGGCCATGAGATACTTTGAGGAAAAGATCTGTTAAGTTCCACCCTAAAAAAAAAAAAAAAAAGAAACTAACCTTTGTGTTCTGTTTGAAAGAAAAACAGTTTCTAAACTGTAGATGAACCTCTTATCTGGTAAATCTCAAAATCCATTAAATGGCTTGGAAAACAGCAGTGCAGTGGAGGAAGGTGCTATAAATCATCTAGAAAAAGAAATATAGACCCCCAAGTCCATCTCATCCAGGCTGGCCAGAGCACATACAAGTTTTTCTGACTATTGAGAAATGCATTTTTTCTTCTTTTTTTACTTTTCTACAGGCAATCACTACTGCATGCACTTTATCAGCCCAGTATCACCAGAGGGGAGTTGCAAGGGAAGAGAGGGGGCAGAGGGAGAAAGAAAGAGCTGCCAGCACTGGGCTGCAGCTCAGCCAATGCTTGATTGCAGGTATAAACATTACACGCTGCATCAGCAAAGCTGTGGAGAGTGAGCCATAAACCTCCCAGGAGGGGCTTTACAGGGAAGGCTGACAATGCAGGTTCAGAGTCACTGCATTATTTGGAGACATCCTGAGCAGCTAAAAATACATTGCAGCCTTTAGGAAGAAAGCAAAGGGGAAATATCTTTCCCCTTCCAGTGCAAAGGGGAGGGGAGCAAAGGAAGGAGAGAAAAGGTTATGAAAACCCCCATGGAAGGTGTAGCTTGGGGAAATCCAACACATGTGGAAGCAAGCAGGTAAACCACCTGTGCTGCCAGTTGTAACAGTGAGATCCTGATACTTGAAATGACTTTAAATGCAGGAAAGATTGTAGCCAGGGGCTTGGTCTAATCATCATTGTACTATCACCTTTAATAACTTGTCTCTGCCTGAGCAGATCCAGTGCTCACATAGCAGCTATTAAAACTAAATTGCCCTCATTAATAGAATTTCCACATTCCTTCTGTGCATGTATCCCAGTGTCCTCTATCAACAAACACTGAGCTTTACTGTAAGAGCTGACAGCAGGAAAATATGCCCATTTTATGTGGTGTGACAGATGCAAAAAACTCATGAAGTTCGGGCTCAAACAAGCCATCTAGAACTGCCCAGTCTAAGACCTCAGTCGCTCTGGGAGCTCGGGTCAGGACTCAGAAGAGTGGTGGGTTTTCCTGTCACCTGAATGAGAAGTACTCTGCTCAGCAGAGGGGTGCTCTGCTCAGTAAAGGCAGGGGAGACGTCACAGGTGGCATTTCATATTCTGGGTGTGTGAATACCTCAGAATGTTACTGTGAGAATAGATCTTGATTATACCTATCAAGTGAGATTATGTAAATTCAGACTAAATTATCTGCATTATTTTAAACAGCTCTACGATGGAGGATGAAGGTACTGAATAGGCTACCAACATAAGCAAGAAAATGGTGTTGGTAATTCCCCTGAGCAGACATTCTGCAATGCCACAGCCGCTACAGAGGGATGAACTGCATCCTGATATAAAACGTAATTCAGAATGCAGCTCATGTTGGAAGGTTGTCCTGGAAATAAGTTCAGAGCAGTTCTGAGTGCCAGGAGGAGTTGCTGCCTCTGCCATAGATGTTATGTGACCCTGAATAAATTACTCAGACTTCCATTTTATCAGCCTATGCCATAAGGATGACATGCATCTCAAAGGTGTTTAAAGAATTAACTCCTTAATATTTGTAGAATGATTTGTGAGCCCTCTCCAGGCGGTGCTGTGAAGGGCAGACTGCAGACATTGTGGCTTTCAGATTTTAACTATGATAAGGAATGCTCCTACAGGAATGTGCTGCTAGAAAACTTAATACAGCTGATAATCCCCAAAGGCTCTGATTTGCAGAATGAAGTCCAGAATGAGTAAACAGTTTGGTTGTGAATAAAAATGACCTTTACACACATTCTCAAGCTTTCACTACTGAAAAACTATGGAGCATCACATATATTTCAAGTACAATAGGAAATCATGCTCCCACATGGCTAGCAGGCTTCGAAATAAGGCAAAAGGAGTTCTAATAAAACAAAGAGGGCTAACTGGCAAGCAGGACCCAGATTTTGGAGTGCAGAGGTCTCTGCACTACAAGACTGGAATGCCTTTGCAGAAGAAGTAAGTGCAATAGCAAGCACAAGGTGAGAGGCCTCCATTTGCAGAAGCAATAAATTTAATGAAGATCCAAACTGACAATCTGAATACACATCTAGCTTTGTCTTTTCTCCTTCCTGCCTGTATCATTTCCTTGGGGGAGATCTCAGTTCTTGCTCACTTCTGTTGTGATTCCCTTGAAGTCTCAGCTGTTCCAGGGAAAGTAAATAGGGTTTAAAATTAATTATCAATTAAAATTAGGTTAATCAGCACTGGGCTTGTCATCTATTATCCTTGTAAGTGAGACAATCCTGTCCTCCTGCAAAACCCCTACAAGGAGCAAGGCCAATAAGACTCAGCAACAAAGCTTGGTCCCTCGTGACCTTTGCTATGTTTAGGAAGAACAGCTAAAATAAGCTCTTATCCTCAGCCAGGCCAAACACTGCTGAGAACAACTATCTTTAACCCTTTTGGTACCCTGTGTGTGTGAAGCGTCTGGACAGCAGGATGTGTTTATTATCCCAAACTGCTTGTTGCTATGTCGGTTATTACATATTCCCTGGACATGGCCTTCCACCATCTAAACAGGGAAGCACCTAATTTCTCCAGAACCTTTGCCACTCCACCAGAACATCTCGTAGTCTGGGGTATGTTGTTTTGGTTTGGGATTTTTTTGTTTGTTTTTTTGTTTGTTTTGTTTGTTTTGTTTTTGTTCTAATGGGATGTACAGATTTATACAATCGTTTACACAATGCCTTTGTTTCAAATGCCTTCCAGGGCATTGTTATGGTGATGTCCCCATTCACACACACACGCAGGACTACACAGATAACTTGCAGAAAATCCTGGCTCTGAATACACTCACCTGTAATATCAAATTGTTAGAGAAAGAAGAAATCTCACCATTGATACATGGAACCTAAAAAACATAACACTTCCCCAGGCACAGAACAGATATAGAGCGTGCCTGAGCTCTGGCCTGTGCAAATGACTTAGCTGCCTCTATATCAAAAAAATCTGCCTAGGAACCACCAAATTTTTACCTATCACTTCCCATATCCACAAAGTGTGAAAGCATGTATTTTCTCTTAAGTGAGATTTTAAAAAATCTCACTTAAGAGAAAATACCTCTGAATGCAGGATACACCTGCATTTCAGGTTTCACACCTAGATCTGTTAACCTGGGGATAGGCACAGATGGGTGAGAGAATGTGTTGTGCCTGTGCTGCTCCAGAAGCATCTTTGTCTAATAATTGCTCTGAGTCCTCAAAATGTGTTTTTTTTAAAAAAATAGCTAACCACAAGTACAATTTGTTTCAATCTTCTTCTGCAAGTTGTTAAGGGAGAAGCTCAGCTGGTGCTGCCCTAATGGTCTTTATGTTAAAAGCTTTCTGCCAAGAAGTGCCACAGATTTTCCAGCCTTTGCCTTTGTTAAGGCTTCCTCCAGAAATAAGTGGAGTTGAACTGTACGATCTGGAGAACAGAGGATGCAAAAGCAAGGGATCCCAAGACTGGAAAATCTGTGCAAAACTGGGGGCAGCCCCTGTTTGTGGGTAGGAAATGCTACAGAGAAGCCTTGAAGAACGTGAGAGTCCATGAGGGAGGGTACCCATGGATATGGCGTCAATGAACATGATAGGAAAGTTCTCTGTGTTCCTTTCATACGGTGCTCTGACCACTATATAAAAATGGAAAAGACAGAACAGAAAGAAAGCAGATACAGTTGTCATGAGGCTTCATGTGAGAACCAAACCTGTGCAAAAAAAAAAAAAAAGGCATTTTTTTGCCTAGTGTGAAAATATTTGCCTGCTGCAACTTATTTGACATAGACATCCACATATAACTGTTGGGGGAAAGTACTCCTTTTTGGCTGTTTTTTTAAAAGCAAACTTGTACTTATGAGAAACCTTGGCATGATACCATAGGGTTACATGCTATGAAAGAATTAGACTTTGTGGGGATTTACAGTGAAGAAATTCTGGGGAGCCTAGGACAGCAGCATTATTGGTTTCCCAGAGGCAGGTTACTCAAGTTTTAGATTCCCATCTAACACCAGCTGAGTGGTAGGTTTGAGGGACACATAAATTAGGGTTTTTTCATTAATTTCTGCTGAAGATTCTCTACTTTTCTAACTCTTTTGGTGAGTAGCTGCTACCACAGGCAGTGGCCCCACCTGGCTGTCTCACTGATATCAGAACTAGATTCTGGTTCTTTTTAGAGCAGGTCTTCCTAAAGTTCTGTGGTAAAAGTTAATTTAGTATTTCTCTTCTAGAACAATAAGGTGTGGAAATAGGTCCACACTGGAGCATAGTCTGCTCAATATCAGCAAACAGACATTCATTTCCTTCAGGCACCCGAAAGTGAACCTTAAAATCTGCCTTCACAGGCAGAACCATATAAGCTCTTTCTAAAGATCTCAGCTAAACACCACTGCTCTGGGAAACACAAGAGCTGGGAGGCAGATGTGCAGTCTTGGAATCTCACTGTGACTTGGATTTCTGTATCCAGTTACTGTCTCAGCAAAGACATTTGTAAAATGAAGCTGTCTTCACCCTCCCCCTTCTCTCTTGCTGTATTACTGGTATCTATTTTTGGTTTGGCTTTTTTAAAGTGTTCCACTTCGAACATTTCTCTGTGTTCTTTGCCACAGTGCTCGAGACCTCTGTGCTCAGGATGCAGCACCTTTCACTGAAAGCTGGAATCAGAAAGGGTTCTCCTCGACTTACAAATTCCACTCTTTTCAGTTTTAGGAAGCTGAGTAAACACTGACCTGGCTGCTTTTATTCCATGTCATCTTTTTTACAGACCAAATATTGTATTGCTTTATTTATTTTATTCCAGTTAAAATGATAACACTCCTGCCCTCCTATACATGTGTACATGAACACGGATCTGATTCCATTGGTATAACACTGAAAAATTGTACCCACAACTGTTTCTGAAGAGAAACAGAAACAGTCTGTAACAGAATAATATTTGCAGTGCAGACTGGACATAACATGAGTAATTTATAAGAAAAATCTGCACCCTTATCAATCAGTTTTATCTATAGAAAACCTCCATGCAGACAAAGCCAGGGAGCAGAACAGAGCTGAGGGACCTCGCTGGGCTGCCCTCCACTGACCCTGGATCACTGTCGGCTGTGGCTGGGATGAGGTATGGAATGCCCTCTAGTGATGCCATGTTCCTATCTTTGGAAACGTTTTTGCTTCTAGCCTGGCTTTTGAGGTCTCTGGACAAAAGAGCAACTTGTAGCCTCAGTGAGGCAAAGCTGTTCAAAGCAATAGGGATGACACCACCAACTCCTCAGCCTTGGGAACAAGAGGCACTGTGCACATGTCACCTGGCTGCTGCACATCCTGCTTTGCTGACAGGGTTGCAGGCGGCAGGAGCCTCACACAGAGCACACCTCAGAGGGAATATTTCTGTGACAGGTACTTAACTGGAAGAAGGGAGGCTCAGACAAGGATGGACTGAGTCCTCTGACCATCTCTGCCAAACAGTCTTCTCTGGGAAGGCAGATTTAAAAAATGGGACTCTAATGGGCAAGAATGGAAGAGCAGGAGGAACTGGCATGGGTAAAAAGGCTGTGGATGATATTCCAAGAGAGAAAGCAGTGACCCAGTGCTTCAATGGTCAGTGGAACACAGGATCTAACTCCAAATCTGCCTTAATCTTTGGGGTATATACATACACAGTGTTATGATTTCTACCTGGTTAGTACACCTCTAACTTCCATTAAACAGGTGAGATTTCCATGCATAGAAACTTGCCAGTATAAGGACTTGGCTCATGTGGAAGCCCATTTTCATACTCCTCATGAACCCTGTGACCAGAGCCTCCACCAGAGCCAGGAAAAGCAGCAGCAATTAGGACAAGGCTCTCATCATCCTGCAGCACAGAACACAAATGACATTGATATATTATGGAAAGCAAGTAGGAAGCATTACCCAGAGACTTTGTGCAGCACATGGATGTCTGTGAGGATGCAGTCATTTCCCAGCAGCTAGGCAGGCATAGCTGCTAGGTAGGCAGGTATCCTTCAGCAGACCTCCCTAAGGATACTCAGGCACTCCAAAACTGAGCTGTGGCTGTCAATATAAACTTTAGTAAATGCTAATTTCTCCTAATTGTTAAGGCTCACAGGGCACTTGCCATACTGGAAGTGTGGGAAACCAGGCCAAATTAGAGGCAGCCATACCTACCTTCATTCTCAGCTGACTATTTTCTTTCTAAGAGGTTTGAGAACAGCTTAGAAGAGCCAGGGCCAAAGGGGATGGAGCATGCCCTTGTCTGACTGGCCCTGCTCTATGGCGATTACTGCATTCCACAAGAGGTCAGTGACAATCTGTGCCCTGTGCCAGGACGCAGCCACGCAGCTGCTGCCTCCACTTTGGCACCAGAAGAAGGATGGTTGTGCCAGGCACAGAGCAGAAGACAACTTCCTGAAAGGCAAGCTACAGCCAAGTGTCCAGCTGCACTGCCTTCAAAATGCATGGAAAACATGGAGCACTGCAAAAGCACTGTGGAGGATGGCAATTAAAGCTCATCTACACTCTAACTAGGATGAATTCTGTTTTAAGATACTATGGTTAAAGAATATATGTATGTGCAGGCTCACATTGATATAATTGTCAGAAGAAATCAAAATAGATTTTTGTTAATTTAGTTCAAAGTGCAAGTAGACAAGCCCTTGCTTTTGGAAACACAGCAGAAGAAACATATTAAACTTGCCTACAATGAAGACGAGGTAAATATTTTGATGTGCTCAGGATCCTACTAAACTAGAAGTATCTGATGAATCTGAAATCCATCAAACGGAATCTCTTACATCATACAAATAAAGGCAAAAATCTTTATGACATCCATCATTTGCTTTTGAAATGTCAAACAAGAGCGCAAGACTGATAGCCCAGCAACACTGCTGCTGCTGTCAGCAGCTCATTTAATCAATGGAGATGTTAATCCTAATAATGTCCTGGACTCTATTTAATTTTGATTACATCATTGTTTTTCCTCAGTCAAATTGTGCACTGCTCAGGTTTACAAATAAGTGCCTTCTGTCTGATATTGTCTTTCTCCATCTTGAATCTTCTTCTGCCACTTACACTTTTGCTTAGCTTGTAAATTATCTGGCTGAGATTTGAGAAGCTGAAGCCCCATCTGCTCTGACACTGAAGATCCACTGGTACATTTAATTTTCAATAGCTGCTTGCCCCAGAAGCCTGGTTAAGATTCTGCCCATGGATAATGTTCACAGCATGGCTGTTCCATCATCACCTTCTTTCCCCTAGACGTTGATGCATTTCAGTGACACTATCAAACATGAAATACTTCTATTCTTGACACATCTTCTATTCTTGTTCTTTTAGGTCTAAAATTTACATGACTTCTTTACTTAAATACTAATAACCAAGCTGAACTGCAGTGTAAGCCAATTGGGAAAATAGCTTTAGTCCTTGTATAGTAAGAAAAAAATAAATTATTTGGTGTCTTAGCTGCTCAGCAGCCTGTATAAAAGCAAACACAACAATGCCCCTCGTTATTTGAAGCACAGTAGGCAATTCCTTTCAGAAGACAAGGGGCGAGTTATTGCTAGTGAAATGATAACTATTCTTTAAGGGTCAGCAGCTCTTCTAGGACCCTGCCCAGCCCTCTCCACCTGCCATGAAATGGATTTTAAAACAGAAGATATAAAAATCCAGTAATTTGTCTGCCTTGTATGAGTAAATTTATCCTCCACCATAAACAAATGGACATGCTAAATACAAGCTGAATGTGGCCAGAAGGGATGAAAAACACAGAAAAAATTAAAATAAGAGCAAATGGCAAAATGGAAAAACTAGCAAATACAGCATTTAAAATAGTTCCTGTGGTGATTGCAAGTCTTGAAAACCACTTGAATACAGCCAGCATGTTTATCACCTCTGAAGAAGCAATCTGTGAAACCCAGGTCTGGTAGGTTTTTAATAGCAGATTGATGAATGGTTTAAATATCAGTTCAGTAATTAAAAGTCCAGTTGTTCTATATAACAGCGGATTAGGAGCATTTCCATACTTGCTGCTTTCTTCTAAAGCCAGAAGGATGACAGCACCATCAAAACCAGGTGCTATTGCAACAACCTTCCTAGATTTCACTTGGACTTAAAAATTTATATCTGTTTATGTTAATATTATGTTAATAATTTCTCAGTTTTGCTAAAGACACATGAAATTTATATGGGATTTTCCAACATACAAGAACATGTGGAAGTGGTCCCATGGCTGAAATTCCGTCTAATTGCCTTTGCGGCAGAGTTCATCCTTCTTACTCAGGTCCTATAGCTAATTTATTATGTGTCTTATGTCTGAGCTTGTCAGCACTTTAATTATATCCTAGAGAACCAGCTCATCTGTCCTAGCAAACCACTGCTGTCCGTGCTGCTGGTATCAGGACACAGAACACTTGTAGATTAACTGTAAAAAACCAGCAAGACCAGGGCAAATGAGCCTGGGATGGGCTGCAGTTCTCTGTAAGCCAGGGCTGGGCTGTGCCTTCCAAATGGAGCAGGAGCCCTGGTCTCTACAACCTCTTCCAGCATTCTGGAATAACTTGGGACCTGAGCCTTCAGCTTAGGCAATGGCTCAGCCAGCCAGGAAAACTCACTCCTGGCCATCACCCTGAGCACTGTACTCAACATGTTTAAAACACTCAGGCTCACCAGAATTCATGTAGTGTGGGCAGGGAGAAAGGCTTGGGAGGGACTGTGCGAGGGCAAGCAGTGCCACGACAATGGGATTTGCTTTAAGCTGTCAGAGGGTAGTTTGGATGGGATATTGAGAAGAAATTGTCCTCTGTGAGGGTGGGGAGGCCCTGGCACAGGTTGCCCAGAGAAGCTGTGGCTGCCCCATCCCTGGAAGTGCCCAAGGCCAGGTTGGATGGGGCTTGGAGCAATCTGGGATAGTGGAAGGTGTCCCTGCCCATGGCAGAGGATGGAATGAGATGAGTTTAAGCTCCCTTCCATCCTAAATCATTCCATGATAATTTGAGTCTGGCATATTCCTTTATGCACCTTTATATGATCTTTTAGTATCAGGCAGTCATAATTCAGCCACTCATTTTAGATTTGATCATAGAACTTGTATTTGCTTAAAACTTGTAATTTAGATTCATAACAAAGGGCAGCTTTGGGATCTGAAGAACCTGTACAAGGCAACTTCATTTGAATAAAGTTAAATTTTCATTGGCTTCAACAGCATGGTTTAAATCATGAATGTAACTTTGAATAATTATTCTTGTTTGGGTTTTTTAACTTTTCAGCAGTATTTTACTTCACTTTTGGCAGTTTCATACTGTATGCAGATATAGGGTCAATTTGTTCATTACAGTTCAGTTCATATTAGACAGAGTTGAGCACTCAGTCCAGTGCAGCAATACTTAAATTATTGCTAAATATACTATTTCACACTCACCCTGACTTTTAAGCATTTAGTAATTTTGTTTCTAACAGTGTCATGTCACTGCTGCTACAGACTTGTCCATTTTCAGAATAAACAGACCCACAGTTTGCTCAAAGAGTTGCACCTACACATTTTCTTGCCCTTCTCTTCCATGGAAACATTGAGAGTGTAGAGAGGATCTGTAGATTTGGGTTTGGATAATGTGATCTACTGGAGAAAAAGGAAGTGGGCATTCCTCCTTCGTGTGGAATTCTCTAGGCAGGCACACGCATGCAGGAACGGACTCAAGGATGTGCTCTGTCACAGAAACTTCCATAGACACAGCAGCATGAGAGCTTTGAACAGCTCTCACAGCCTGAGAGTGGCTTAGAGAAAGCCGTTCTGGAGAGCTCAATGTCTATGCCAATAAAGCCACTGGTTGAGCTCGTCTTTTTATTGCTTTGTGTGCCTTGGAACACACTTTTACTGCATGCAGGAGTGTATCTTTGAAGGCAGCAAAGCTTTTGGATTGGCACAGTTACAGTGCTGGGTGAATTGTAACATCCTGGAAAATCCCTTTTAAATGCCAGACTAGGACTTGGATCATATCCAAGCATTTGCAGCAGGCACAGCACAACAGCTTTTGGAATTTAGCAGACACTTAAAACAGTACAGACACGTTCAGCAAAGCTAAGAGCACTTGAAGTTGAGCGGCACAAAATAAACCAGGACACTGGATTAAGTGTAGCGAGATTCCTATGGGGAAATTACGTGCTTGCTGCTGGCTGAACAGGGGAGGGGGAGATTGCTGAGGAAGCTGAGCCTCAGGTTCATGATAAACACACTTACAGCAATATCAGTTCATCCACAGTGGCTGAACAGGGATTTCTAGGAAGACTCCTTAACTAGGAGACATTCCAGCTGTTTGCAGGGAATAATGCCGCAAGTATCCCAAGTGCTAATTGATAATGAGAGCAGATCTCATGCCCTCCTTCCTGGCTGCTGTCAGATGGCTGCTCACAGAGGAGCTGGTTCAGCTTCAGGCTGCCAGCTGGTAGGAAACTTTGGGATGATCATCTGCCATCAGGCATGGCCTGAGCAGGAACTCCTACAGCTATGAACTCGCTTGGGATCTTTCCCAAAATCAATAAGCGTGTAGCTAAACCTGTAGCTGCAGATCTGCAGATTCCTAAACCACATATGGCTGGCTATAAGCAGCTATAAAACTTCAAGCCAAGTCCCTCAATTACTTTTCTAAATTTAGCCTATTTACAGAAATTGAAATTAAAATTAATCCTATTTTATATTGTATTTCTGGGTTCTGCAAATCAATGGTCAAATTGTGAGCAACGCAAAGCAAGCTCAGTTTTCAGTTACTTTAAAGCAGTCTTTGCCTTAGGAATGCCTCACCCTTGCTGTTACATGCTGTGTTAAGCCATCTTTAGCTGCCTCAGTGCTTTAAAGGGATTTATCTGGTGCACTTGGGCAACATTGGCAGGTTTTACTGGTGTCTTGCATGCAATTTTATAAGTATTTCTGAAACTGAGTGATTGAAGATGTCTTTCTAAGTGCTAAGGTATGGGTTTGTAACAAATAGTGACTCTGAAGTTATAGGACTGTACAGCCATGCTTATTGCAAGGCCAGTTTAGCAATAAGGATGGCTGCTCTGGTTTCAGACTCCTTCCTGGCACTCTGGTGTCCCCTCTATTTAATATTGTTGCATCTTGCAAAGATAACATCCAGCAGTATCCACGTCCTTTCCTTTTCTTTCCACCATTTACTCCCCAGTGGATATAATAATGTCTTTAGGCACATACCAAATACTTCTCTCAGGTTCCTTTTGTGACTTTTTGGATATTATAGATGGTTTTCAAAGTGACTATAGGAAAACTTACATTTCTTCTCTTATTTGATTAGACTGAAAAATGCTATCAAGGCCTAGAAATATTTCAGAGGGTTTGCTAATCTAGACAGCACAGATCATGAATTTTTGGTGCTCTGAGCCATTCTCATGCTTACAACTTTAGTACTGCTACAGAGGCACTGCTACTTCTGCTTACCTGAGATACTGCTAAAAAGCCAGACTGCTTTAAGCCAGGGTGAACAAACTAAAGGAAATGAGGAAGCCACAAACTCTTTTTCATTTTGAATTTTGAGTTTTTCTTAATACTTTTTCACAAGTAGTAGATCACTAGTTATGAAGCCAAAGTTATTTGTGATATTGGTACACAAACACATTTTCAAAACATGTATTTCATAATCTTTGATAAAGTAACACCACAGAAAGGACACTTTTGTGTTCCCAGAAGATTTACACAAACTATCTATGGAAACTCTCGGATGATGCTGGATTGTATTTAATGAAGTGTTAACTGATTTTGGGTTGTCTCTTATGCAACCCCCACATCCCTAAAAGGCTAAAATCTGTGTTTCTGCAGCCTGTAAGGGAAAGAGAAAAGCAAGTGTAGATGAGCAACTGATGACAAATTGAGCAATGTAAACCATTTTTTTACTGTGTTATAAAAAACTGAAAGCTCAGAATCATCTCAGCAGGAACAAATCTGATTTTCCCCAGCTTCTGAGAAAGGTTGGTTTCCCATATAATTCCAGAATGGCCCCATGTCACTGGGACAGTGAGATGCTGTTGTCCTATAAAGGTGATGACCAGTAGCCAAGGCGTAATATAAAATGTACTGAATATGAGAAAAAGACCTTGAGCTGGGAAATCAACCTAACGAGGCAGAGCCTTGCTGTGCTGGTCAGAAATCAGTTGTTTTTTATGCACAAGGCAGGAACTGAAGGCCACAAATGCAAGTGTCAAACCTCCATTTGCTGTGATACATCCCTTTGCCCATTTACAACTAAAATTTCTGTGGCATTTATGGCTACACAGGTGACAAAAACTCTGGCAGTGTAAAAGAGAGAGTAGGCTGAGCAACTGTACTGTAATATATGGGTTGAATAAGAAATAAATGCCAGGCTTATGGGAAATCTTAGGTCACAGAATATTAAAATAAACATTCAATGTGGCAGCACACCTGTTCTCTCCCCCCTGGCACAGGTACAATGTTACAAGATGTCCCAGCTGTTCTGCTATAGCTTCTGCTCATTGGGAGGACATTTTTTGAATTAAATATTTACACAGACTGCTCAATATTTCCTTAGAGGAGATGGGAAGCTTGAAGTCCACCAGCATGTTACCAAGAAAATGCCTTATTTTGGCCTGCACATAGCACTTGACACGTAGCCAACTGAAAATTCATCTACTGTAATAATGATTGTCCCAGTGATTTACTTATCTTTGAACGGACATTACAAGCTCCATAGCTTTTAACCACAAATTTTGAAAGCTTATGGTCTATTTTTTCCAGGTCATTAATAAATTTAGGATGTCAGCCTCAACAGCAAACCCTGGAATACTCAATTACTGGTTTTGTTTCACTGTGAGGTGCAGCCAATCTTAACAACTCTTTTCCTTAATGCTGCAATTTGCAATGAAACCACACAATTAACCTCCTGTTCTAAATGGATTCATATAGGTGTTATTTTTGTGTCAAAACAGTGGATATTCCAGACAATGTGTAAATTCATATTATAGAGGCCTCCTCAGTAATTGTTGAGTTTCTGATCCCAAGAGGTCATCTGAAGATGTGCTCACAAAAAAATACTTTTGGTTAAACTTGGCAATCATTTAAGAAAAAGAAAACCCTGATATACTGGAATTTTTATCTAGCAAGGGAGGATTAGCAGGAAATTTTCTGTGGAAAAGAATACCTTGAGGGGTCTGCTGCAGCATTCTTTCCTCAGAGAATCTTCAGGGCTGTGGTTAGAAATAGGATGTATGCAATTGCTAATGTGACATGAAAACTCTAAACAGCCCTCAGGTCTGCAGAACATTCCCTCCAAAACATGTGAGGGAGCCCCAAACTGAGTGCTCCAGGGGCCAGTCCACACTGCCACATCAGAGCTGTGTCTGTGGAAGGGACAACCTTCCCAAGCCGTCTCTCTTGGGCTTCTGCCACTATGCAGGCAGTAGACAAAATAACTTCATGGGGCTTGGAGCTTAAATTGGAAGCCTTTAGTTTTGAACTAAGATTAACAAAAGCTTCCAGAGTTTTTCTCCTTTCCCTCCTAAAGAGGATTCTTAGGCCTTGACTAGCATATACCAACAAAAGATGATTGATGAGAATATTCATCCTCTGCTGCTTGTTTCATTTAGTAAGCACTTGGGAATCAGAGAAAAAATGTAAACCAAAACCAATTCCTAATATTTCATGTGTGAGAGGAAAATCTTTCTGTAAAATACTCTGATAGTCCTATAAAAATGTTGTATCTGGAAAATAACAGCAGCTCTTTGGGAAAGGGATTTGTTGTTGAGCTGACTGACTTCCCAAATCCTTCCTCAGAATTCATGATTCTTATCTGTAAGCCCTCAGTCAGAACTGGAGGTACTCTGACAACTCATTCTGTTTCTAGCACAGCACTAGCAGGGAATCACCAAGGTGGATCACCCTGGGGCTGCTCATGGCAGAGGTTGGCACAAGCTGACACACAGCACTTCTCTTTAATCACATCACTAAGGAAAGTATTCCTGCTTGGAACATGAAGACACAAGTAAAAAGTTGATTTTTATAACCAAAAAATCAATTTCTTTCTCTTAAGCTCCATCATCTTAAGCAGCCAATACTTCTCCATGTACAGAACGCTCTATAACCACGCACTCTCACAGAGGAGCAGCACCATCAAGCTTTTGTGATGGACAGCGTTAACTGCCTCAGCAATGGGATGAAATTAAAACTTATTTATGCCAAGTACTGCGTCATTCTCAAAGATGCAATCCTGTTTACTTATTGCACTGGCAGCCAAGCTCTGACTGCCCCAGATGGAGCAGATTAATTCTGATGCATTCCTTCTCTCTGAATGTTATCCACTGATTGTGGCTCTGTAGCCCAAAAGCTTCACTTGTAACTCCATGAAGTGTCAGAAATCACGGTATTTACAAAATCTCATTCTACATTTGAGATCGGTGGTAGTTTAAAGAGTAGGGTTGTATATATCACAAGGTCAGAGTGAATCATAAAACAACACACTAAGGCTGGCTGTTGTCATCTTCAAGCACATGTCACAGTGGGAAAGTGTCTCCCAGAAGGGAAGAGCAAACCAAGTGCAGGGATGGCAGAGCTGGAAAGACCACTGCAAAATAAGCATATTCCATTTTCCCTTCAGAGGCCTCCCATCTGGAATAGCACAGGAAGAGGAGCAGTTCCTATTGTCTGTGGCCCATGGCTGGCAGCACTGCCATCTGCTGATCCACACAGCTGTGTTGGAGCCTTGACGGTAAGGCAGCCATCCATCTCTGCCCACAGCCTGCTCTGATTTCAGCAGTGCTGCAGGAGAGTCTGAAATGCAGGGTCTGCTCAGCTCTGCCACACTCCAGCTGGAGCCAAAGACAAAACCACGGGATATCAAAGCACAGCTGACCATTGCATTAGTTTCTTGGATCTCTGTCAAAAAGCTGTTCCCCAGAATTACAGCTTGAACCGTGGCAAAGAAAAAAAGACTGTCTGCCCTAAAGTAGCTTCCTGCAACCAACAGCAAGTGGTTCTCGATACAGGCCAGCAAATTTCTGCCTGAGGGGTGCCCAAGGAGCTCCCAGTCCAGCCCAGTTAACCCGTTCCTCCCGAGCAGGCAGCCCCTACATTTGTGCTGGGCAATTGCTCACCTCCGTCTGACAGAGCCAGCATTCTTCCAGGAATTCTGCCTGTGCCTGGGTACTGGGAGACCATGTGGCAACTCCACTCACTGCGTGTGGCCAGCTGTACAATTCCATTATGCAAATGACAATACTGATAATTAAAAGTGTTTATCAAGTAACCACAGAGGAATGGGGCTCTTCTCCATGACCAAGCTGCACTCCTCATTGTGGTAGGACTATTTAATGTGCCTATCTGTTATCTTTGCTACAACTGCCTCAGGAGTTATCCAAGACACCAGCACACACTCGCTATTTGACTAGGATATGACTGACCTTTATAGGATATTGACAAAATATGGTGTCTGGCATTTGTAATTTGGCATTTAACACATGGAAATTAGCTCTGGAAATTTAACCTGTATCCCCCTCCTTTTCTAAAAAAATTAATTTTTGAAATATGAGAGTTTCAGCTGGAAAAACAGAAGAGAATGTCTAGCCAGGTCATATGCAGAAGGGAATCTTCTATGGGGCCTCCTGTAATGTTGGTGTTTTCTCAGATCTGTTTCAAGAGAAAACAAAACCCAAAATCTCACAAAAATTAGAGAGTATCCACCAGCAATGTAAAGTTTAAAAAGGTGGAAGAACTGCATGAAGTACTAAGACAACTATCAAATGGGTTGATTTTCACAGGGTAATATATCACACCACAGATTTTTCACTCACAACCACTGCTATAAATGGACTTCAAGGGCAAAATGATGTGGAATTCATTTGAAAGTACCAATTGGAGGGAAAAAAAGTGGAAGTAAGTTCAGAAATTTTAGAGCAAAGAAGCCAAAGCTGGTCACCAAGCAGAGACAGCCTGAGAGAGAGGGACCAGCTGGGGTCACCCTGGACAACTTGCATCCCACCGAGTGTCACAATTCATTCCACCAACAGAGTGACTTAATCTCACACTGGAGTAACCCAGACACCTTTGGAAGGAGGTGATGTTTTACTTTACATAACTCTGAGGAATTAATTTGTTTCTCTGATTAGCCTTGAGGTTCCAGCTGGGATTCAAACAGCTGTTTCCTGAAGAATAAGACTGTAACCTTTGAAGTGACTGTCAAACACACCAAAAGGCTTTAAGAGTGTACAACTTATTATTTGTGACTTGGACTGCCAAAATTATTTCTGCAAAAATGTCAAAACCAATTAACAATTTGACAAAACCAAAACAAACGTAATCTTTTGATGACCTTGATAAGACTTTTCAAGATAATTTTGCATATATCCTGTCTCCCAGTTGCTAGCTCTGAAAAACAAGTGTTCTATAAATTATTTTTATATTAATTAAATAGTATTTTTATATTAATTAAATCATTTGTATTTTTATATTAATTAAATAATTTTACTCCTTTTTTGCTACAAATATGATCCACTATTTCCTACATTCATTCTGAATTTTTAGGGGGTAAGAACAATGACATTAGCTCAACAACAAAGTTCTGCAGCTCTGAAGGGAAGACAAAATGGCACTTTTGTTAAAAGTAAGTAAATTTACTGAAAACACTGTATGACTTTGGTACCCAATGTCTAAACCCAACAACATGGATTCATTTGGCTACACAAAAACACCTGATGATTATTCTTTACAGACACACCATGATTCTGAAATTTGATCCCAGGAAACTCTGAACTTTTCTACGGCTCCATGGGGATCTTGGGGAGATTCATTGGATAATACTACAACAGCTGGGATTCCTTAAGTATAAGCAGCATGAGAGGAAATCCAATTTTCATACCCATATAAAGATCCTTCAATAGGGCTGACAGTTGTTAATTGCCACCTCTGCCATTTTTTCTCTCCCATTGGAAAACGTGGTCATCAACAGAATTAAGTCAGAATTTATTGTATAAAATTTTGAGGAGAGAAAGAGAAAAGGTGACAGAAAATATTGCAGTCACTTGCAACTGTTAAAATGTGTCTTGCTGGCAGCTTCATTTGAAGAAAAAATATAATCTCTAGTAAAAGGTGATTTATCACAATGACATCTCAACACCAGTCTCAGCCAGAGCCACTTAATACACACACAAAAATGAGAATGAGAGGCAGAACACAGAAGAGAATAAACCCCTTGCATTTCTGATACCTTCAGAAATGACAGTCTTCTTCTCCTTCACTCCCCACAAAAAGGTAGCCTTCTCACCAGGCTCCCAGTCCAACACTCTGACACGTTATCCACTAATCTGGGTTGCTTTCATTAGAAGGGAATTATTTTTTGCTTGTTTTTTATTACATTAAAAAAATTGTATCACACAAGAATTTTAAGGAAAAAAACCAAATATTTTCAAGGTTTAGGTTTTTAATTGAAATCAATTGAATTGGTGACCCTGAGATTAGCTCTGTTGGTTACAGCAAGATTCTAATGACACCAGGTGCAGCAGTTTGGTGCCTGTATGGGCCATTCATTTAAGAGCTGGGCTTGATCCTTCCAGCTCAGAATATTCTGTGATTCTGTCAAACATCTGGCTACTGTTTTCTCCCTCCCCCCCAAGAAATTAATACTCTTAAATCAAAAGTTACGTTTTAATTTTATCAAAAAGCAATTTTTCTGGGGGAAAAGGATTGAAGGTCTTTGGCAAAACATTTTTATGTAAACCAAGTGAATTAGTAAGTCCTTACAAATTTAGGGGCTGGTTAGTACTGCATTTGTCATGAGAGCAGAAACAGAATTTTGGCCTGTTTTGAGAACACAAGCTTTGCTCTCCTGCAAAATAGTCAGTTTTCCTGAGGCATGAACAGAGGAGAAACAGATCCAGCTGAAGGGGTCTGACAGGGCACAGGGCTCTGCTCTCCCTGGCCACTGTCTGCAGGTCACGCTGTCCCAGTCCAAAGGCAGTGATGTAACGATGTACAGGAATTATTGACTTTGTCCCTCCTCAGCACCTCGCACACAGACAGAGAGTACAGCCCTTCCTTCTGACACTGCTTGAGCTCACAATGCTCACAAAAAATGACATTCCTGGTTTAGAGGGCAGCACAGCGATTCTGTGACCTGCTCACTCACAGACAGCACTCATTAGAGTGCTAAAATGAACTACAAGTGTGAAATGAAAACACAGTCGCAGGTCCTTTCCCCTGTCTGAAAGAAGTCATTGCAATATTTTTCAATGCAAGATGAAAACTGGCCAGATGACAACTCTGATTTAAGTCATCAGGTAGTGTCAAGACTCCTTAAGAAGGAAAAAAAGAAGAAAAAACATAGATGTAGCACTTACAAGCTCAGCATCTTGTCAGCTACAGGATTCCCTAGTATCCAAATATCTGCTAAAGAACAGCTCCATTCACTCACCTGCAGCACAGAACTTACAACAAGGCCACTAATTCAGTCTTGTGCCCTCAGCAAAATCCTACAAAGGTGGCAGTATTATTTGGCATGGGTTGCTGTGGATATCAGTGCTTTTAAATTAGCTCAGGTGTGGTTTAAACAATAGAAATAAGGGATGCTGAGGAATTTGAGAAAGCCTGAGGATGCAGTTCCCTTCAGTGATAATATTTAAAGATGTTATATTCAAAAGCATTCCCTAAAAAATAATTCCTCAATAGGCACAAACTCTATTACAAGTTGCATTGGGATAAAATTACAGTAATATCACTACTTTAGAAGTTCTTCTCAATTAAATCCCCAAAAAGATAGATACTTAAGCAGCTTGGTTCCAGATTTTCACTTCTGTCAAAAAAAAAAAAAAAACTGGGGAAAGAATAAAAATAGCAGCAAAGTTATGCAGTGAACACTCTCTTTGTCTACTACTGTAGTATAAAACAACAGAACTGGCAATAAATAATCAGAGCAGTGGAGTGGGAATAAGTAAAACAATGCACCTATGGAACAAGGGAATCAACATAGTATCTGGAAATTATGTTATTTCTTTTAATACAGAAATACAAATTTGTTTCCTCAATTGAATCCTAAGTGACCAATAGAAGAATAAAGACCAATGAAGATCCTAATGGTAAGCCATTGAAAATGATTGCAGCTGTATCTTTTGCAGCCTTGTATAAAAATTACCCAAAGAAATGCCCAACAGATGCAAAAATAAACAAACTAACAAATGATGAAACAGCTCCCTGGCTGGGTTTTGTCTGCCAAATCTCTGCCTGGAGAGGACTTTTATGTCCATGTAATGAACCCTCAAAATTATGGACTTACAAAGGAAACAGCTGCTTGGCCATAATGGTAATTACCCTGGTCAGACTGAGAGCACCCAACCTTGAGCTGCGGCTCAGGGCACCCGATTGGTGCAACACAGGACACAGAGCTGGGACTGACTGGTGCCACTGCCCAGAGCTCGGCGCTGACTCATGTGTGCCCTTTGTCACAGTGTAGGCTGAGGACCAGGACCAGGCCAGTTCATCTGGCTGGCTGTGACAGGTCCTCCAGGGAGGACTAAAGGCTGGCTGTGCTTGATATAGGCCATGAGGCACCATCAGGAGGTGGTGGGATATCAGAAGTGACCCACTGTGGCCCAACTTACACATCCTGTACAGCTTGTGGGAGCTTTTAGCTCACACTGAGAGGTAGTGGGGGCCAAGTCCTTCTCCCACTGGTGTGTGAAGGTGACCCCAAACCCACACTGAGACACCATCTCGGGCTTCACAAGCAGAAAGGTACTCCCCAGTACCTGCAGTATTACAGCTGAAATTATCATTATTGCACTTCTGTCATCCAAATAGCCCATGGGCCTTAAAGCACCTCTGGGTGCGCAGCAGTCCATCTCACTGATGAGCCTCCTTGCTCTCCACAGGAGGTGGCCCTGGACCATCTGCTTCCATGGGCCATTTGGATGACAGAAGTGCAATAATGATAATTTCAGCTGTAATACTGCAGGTACTGGGGATACCTTTCTGCTTGTGAAGCCCGAGATGGTGTCTCAGTGTGGGTTTGGCGTCACCTTCACACACCAGTGGGAGAAGGACTTGGCCCCCACTACCTCTCAGTGTGAGCTAAAAGCTCCCACAAGCTGTACAGGATGTGTAAGTTGGGCCACAGGGGGTCACTTCTGATATCCCATCTGTCCTAAGTACAGTATGTCCTTCTCCAACAAACATTATATTTGGGGCAAACCCAGATAAAAACTAGTCAAGTGTTTTTCTCATGGTCATTTGGCAACCTGGGTGTGGTCAAGCCTAGAAAGCAGGAATCTTGACTCAGTTTCCTATTCCAGCTGCCAGAAAAAAAACACTGCTTCTCACAAGTGCCATTCCCCATATTTACCTTGATTGCCTATATAACTATGAATAGTCACAAACTAAATTCTTCTGCTCATATTATCCAGCAGATGGAATCTGATATTCCCATTACCACAGATGCTGCCTTGAATGGTGGAGGCACCAAACTGAAATGGACAAGTGCTCTGGCTTGTACAGAGTTTATCATTTTGGTACATATTTACCTGAGATAAAATCATCTAGTATTTATTCAGCAGCTGACAAAGGGGACCGCTTGCTAACAACATCTGCCCTGTAATTCCATACTGGCACAACAATTTTTTGGCTCAGAATCTGCAGTGCTAACTGCACAGCACCACCTTGGAAGTGCAGAAATGTTCACACATAGACTGCTCCTTCCAGTTAAAAGAGCACTCAGGCTGTAAAAGTTGCTCCAGTACTGCTATGCACGATAGGGTGCTTTTAAACATGTCATCTGCCAAATATGTTTTCTGACAGAAAGTGATCCCTGGGATGATACTGGATCATATCTGTTTGAATGGAGTTAAGCATGGTTTGTAGGGACTAAGACAGCAATATTTCAAGAAGCAGACAACAGATTACAGACAAGTGACAAGGCTGATCTCGGCAGCTGCAATTAACTGTCTTTCCTTCAGTCTCTCCTGCACAGTTGTAAGAAGGGCCGCGTTTTCCTCCTGCTGATGAAGGTTGATTAGCAGTCAGGTGAGGAGAGGCTCTGGGGAAGGCACGATGCATTAATTAAATCACTTCTACCAGCTAAGTGATGACACTTTGATTTATAGCAGAGCTCATTCAACCAGACACTGGCATTTCCTGGGCACCAAGATGAGGAAAAGCCAAGCTGGGAAGCAGGTGGGAGAAGAGGAAATGTGCACATAAAGGAAAAAGAACAAATTGTGAAATAAATACCTGCAACCAATGGACTATTTTTGAAAAAGAATGCTGCAGGAGCTGTGGGAATGACCATGAAACATGAGCTGAAAATTAGTTAATTCATGTTGTTTGTTCATTTAATCTGCATCTGTAAGAAAAGCTGCTTTAGGATAGTTTTGTAAAATCCTCTCAAACTAAACATAGTACGTACTATTATTCCATAAGGCACATTTCAACCTGACACACTCAGTTTATGGCTCCAGACATGAGTCAGTGCTATTGTGCTTCAGGCACAACAGCAGCAAGCTCAGAAAGAGAAGGCAGAAATGTCCAGAAGGCAGAGCAGGACAGTGATCCAGGGACCAGTTTCAGATGCGGTGCCCCAGCCCACTCCTGCTGCACCGCCTGGCAAGACCGATGTCTCCTAAACACTGTGTTACAATTTCTCTCTCTGCCAAAGGGCGATAATGTTATTTCATCAACCTTTGTAGAGGGTTACCTTTATCCAACTTAATCTATTTTGTTTAGGATTTTGACATTTGAAAAGGCTAACTTAAACAGCCTTCCTCTTAGAAAGCTTTTCTTCTGGTGACAAGTCTAGATATTCTTCCTTGTAAACTTCATGGTCAAAATCACAAGCCTTCACAGGAGAGAAGATATTTCCACAGCCCAGAATCTAAAATAGGTCAAAATGTGATTATCAGTACAGTCATATTTCACTCCCTTTTCTGAGTTAATCATGCTTTATTAATTCTTGAATTACTTTTTTCCTTGAAAGCCTAAGGAAACATTTTAGAACACTTAGTACTTAAAATATTACACTTACTGTACTGGCCAGTGGTATTTTCTAGTAAAACATAACTTTGTCTTTTTGAACACAAAGGTTTGTTTGCTCACAATATTGTAAAGAGTCAACATCCTTCTTTGTATCTTATCCTAAATATATGCAAATATTTAGCAAGAAAAATATTGGCCCCGTTCCACCACACCAGGCCCAGCCTAGTTTCATACATGAAGAGGTAAAATTTAAGGAAAACATCAAACAATCAGATTGACTCCAAAGCTGTATTCCTTTTAGTCTATATCCTTCTAGGTAATCTGTGTTGCTGGAGCAGGCAGTGGCCTCAGACAGAACTAAAGCCATGTCACAACAGGTGCTTCTAAGAAGATTTAATAAAAAGTGAATTTTTATTCTCTAACCTTAACTAACAAGTAAACAAAGGAAAACACAAACAAACTCTGTCTATTCATATGGCTTCCCTAGCAGTGACCAGTAGCAAAAGGACTGCTTCTAATATAAATCCAAATTCTGATCCATAGAAGACCTCTTGAACCCCCTTGCTTGGCACATGTAGCATGTACATTTATCTAATTAACTTTGCTTTTCTAAATTATATTTCTTCTTTAGGCTCAAAGCCCTGCTGTGTTTCTATAGAAAATTTCTACCTCTCAATACTTCATCATGTTTACAAGTGCAATTACTGTTACCCCTGATAATATCCTGAACTTTCTTAGCACACAACTTTCCCTTAGAACCTCCAAGTACTTCATGGCTAATTTACAGTGAGAGTCAGACATGAGAAAACCCTTTCCTGAAGCAGCAGGAACAAAGAAATTTGGGTCATAAAGGAACTCCGTAGCAGACTAGTTCATAAATCAGTGTTCAGCCAATCACATTTTTCCTTGTTAGTGTTGTATAATGTATTTGGTTTCTTTTGCATCATCGGCTCTTAATAACAAAAGACTTTATTTAACACTGAGTTTGGTAGGTATCTAGGTGGGGGTGGGGAAAAAAGCTGGCTTGCTTTCAAATAGATCCACATGCATCTTCTTTTCATCATTAGAATAAATTTCCAGAGAGGTGAGCAGAGGTTTAGCTGCATGACTCTCATTAATGTTAACTTTATTTCAGTAATGAGGTGAAAGTACAATCACTGGAGCTAATACAATCAGAGTGATGAGACAAAAGTCTGCTGCTGCAAATACTGCTAAGGAATATGACATTGACAATGCTGATAGGCAAGGAAAAATAGGTGTCAGGAGCAAAATGATGCAGTGAGGGTAAAGACCATGCCTTTAGGTAAAATAGTACAGCTGAAAACTGCCAGGAGCTGTTGCAGTGATGTGAGCACCCTGACACTGGTCACAGGTCCATCTAAAGGGACTGAGCACAACAATCCTCAGCCTTACTGATTCCAAAAAAAAAAAAACTGAGGAAGCAGGGGGCAAAAAGTCCTGTGCCCTTAAAAGTTATTTAGGAAGGATAAGGAGAATTAAGTAGCAGTAAAAAAAGGAATGTTGAGATAAAACAAAACAGCAGGTATGGGAAATCAAAAGCTATTGTGACAGCCCCAGAATACAATCCCAGTAATATATTGCACCTAAAGACCTCAGACAATGAAAAGTGAGAGCACCGTCGTGCCACTGCACTCCATTACTTTAGCTAATAGAATGATCTGAACTGAACAAGGCTGGGAAGATTTTTATAGTAATTAGCAAACCTGTTAGTGCCCATTTTTCTTCTGCACAACACATGAACAAAAGAAAAGCAGATGCAGTTATTAAGGGAAAGTAACAGGGAAAAAAAGGTGGGAAGACAGGCAATGAGTTGGGTAACTCTGCAGAAATAAAAATAGTAATTACATATTTATATTACAAAACCAGTACACAAGGATTTTTAGCTTTGCAATAAAAAATACGCTGTAATACTCTAATAAATATACAGCACATAATCATCCACAGCTAAGTCCTACTAGTAGAGCAGGAACAGAGGAAACATAATGTATACATTCACTCTATATAATTCTTGCAACATTCATTACCTCTGGAAGCAGCTCTGTATGACTTTATCCAGATACCATAAACACAAAGTTGTTCATTTTTTCTTTAAATCATGTAGAACTTATACACTGCAAGCTGTTTGTACCGAATCTATGAATTTAACTTAGAGCTACAAATGAAGTGCATTTATAAGGACGTGAACAAGATGTGCCCTTTTCACTTGGTTTCAGTGTCTGACTGTCCCTCTGGAGTGGAATTGCTCTGAACATGCTGATGCCCAGCAGCAGATCTTGGTGGTAAGAACTCATGCTTTTTGGGGTAAGACAAGGCATATCTGGGTTTGCCATCCTGGATTACTTCATTGTCCTAGTCATTGTTATTGCAGAAATCCAACCAGAGCCAAAAGAACCCTGATCAATATGTCTTTGTTGTGTAGCCCTGAATTAACTACATCTCACTTTCCTTTGACAGCGACACAGATCACAGGCAGCTGCTGCTTCCCCTATGAGGAACACAGATTCTGGAAAGCATATTCATTATCTGGCTGTTAAAAGCAATGGAGCATGCAAGCCTCACCCTGCCTGGGCTACCTGAGACATCAACAGCTCCCTTTGATTAAGTGACTGCCAGCTAGTCACCTTCTCACTCTAACCTTGATGTGGCAGCACTGTGACAAGTGCATACAGTGTAACATCACAAAATGTTCACAAATAGATAGCTTAATTTGTTTTAATAGCCCAGTCCCTTGCAGCATTTCAGCAGCAAACTCCGGGTTTGAGGACAGAATATATCAGCTCTTTACATGGATCTTACCTGCAAGCCAGCTGGCAGGAAGCCAAGGAGAATCCTGAGAGGTCCAAAGCTCTCAGTCTTTATCCAGCTTACAGCACTTAATAAATTCCAAAGGAATTCCACTCACCCCCAGCTGCACCATTTTTAAGTTGCAGGACTCAAGATCTGAAATGTTGACTTTAAAAAATTACAGCTTCTTAATACATCCCCTGTAGCTGAGTATTGCTTTTGTACCAAAAACACCCTCAAACCTGAATGTATTTCCATTTCATAATCAGAAACAACTGAGACAACACAGGTTGAAGTTTGATTTTTATTTCACTCGTCTTGCAGTCACTGTCAGTCGCCAACTCCCACAATGTTTTCATGGGTCTGAAAACATTTGTGGCTTTTTTTTTTTGAGCTGCTGGAGTAAGATAGTTATGTAGTTTTTACACAAGAAGTAAGAATTCAACCTCTGCAATTGTAAAGAGGAACTCAGAACTTTGAGGCTTCTTTGGTCCATCTCCAGATTATAAACAAGCACATTCTCAGTTATTTTTAAATTTAGTATGATTTTAGGAGTGGACCTGGCACACAATTGCTGAATACTTAGTGTTAGAACTCTGAATATTTGACATTGCTGTTTGAGTTCATGTATCATCTGTAAATCATTTCACTTCCAACTGACAAGCTTTTAAAAACAGGAACATACAAGATACAGGGAGAACCCAGCCTGAATTTAAAAAATGGCAGGACAGGATAAAAGCCTGTTGAGCACTGAGAACTAGTCTTCCCAGACATCATTAAGCAAAGCAGGAGAACATCATTTATATATTTATATATATATAAAATAATTACTTTTCAGCATAGGACTGGGTTTCCGTGCATCGAGATGAAGGTTCATGAGCACAGCTTACCTGGGCTCATTTAGAGATAACGGCAAAATTCTGTGTGCCTACTAAAGAAAAAAAAGCTTAACTGATGCTGGTGCTATTTTGATATTATAAAAGGTTCTAAATATAAACTTATCACAGTAAAGATCCAGATCAGATAGCATGTACACCTTTCCATAAATAATTTATCTCCTGCAAGCAAACCTCATCTGCTGCTGGCAGCAGGATGGGATATTGGAATGAGGACAAATGCTTTCTTTAGCAACATTGGGGTTTTCAGTGACTTTCAAGCAAGTTTACAACTCTTATGGCTGAAAAAGTATGCATGTTTATCAAAGCAAAATCCATATATTTGAGATGCTTTTCTCAGTGGGATCCAGGTCCAAGATCTGTTTTTAGGGACAAATGTAACATAAATGGGAAAATTCATACTCTGTTTCACAGCCCAGTGAATGGCACGGGTGTGAAGAAACAAGTTTTCTCTCCTGAAATTTTGGATGGGTGTGCCTTTTACACAGATTGCAACCATGACAGCATGAAATTATGCAAAAATATACAAAGTAAAGGTGGACTGAGACAATGGAAAGCCACAGGTAGCACCAGATCCATATGGAGGTGGAGAGAAATTGAGGAGGGGAGGAAAAAAGGAGATATGCCCTCTTTTATCAAGAACAAGGAGTGCTTTTCTTTAAAAAACAACTTTATCTTTAGGAGGGAGA